>NW_006922124.1:1553090-1556712 GCF_000298275.1 Orycteropus afer afer
TTCAATGACCCTTGATCAAGTATCTATCAATTCACTCATGTACTGATGCACTTAATTAATAAACAAGTGATGAGTACTGCTCTGAACTAGGTTCTGTACCTGAGCCTAAGATATTAAGACAAATGAGCCCTGCTCAGACCTTTCCTGTAAGCGCTCCCCCACTGGTGGTGAAAACAGATAATTTACTAGCAGTGTGGAAAGCACTATGATTGAGCCCTTGCTGTGGAGTCACAGGGGTGGAGGAGGAGCTTGCTGTGGAATAAGAAAAGGCTGCAGGGAAGAGATAATATTTGACTGGGATAATAAAGGAATTGAAATCTTCCAGGAAAAGAAGAAGAGTAAGGCATCTTAGACTGACTGGGAGGAAATATGCAAAAGCATAGAAATGGGACAGAACATGGCATGTCCAGGGACCAATGAGCAGTGGCTGAAGTTCAAGTAAATTCATTGGACATAAAAGCATTGCTCCACATCCTACATTGGTGAGTAGCAACTGGGGTCTTAAAAGTTTTCAAGCAGTCATCTACAATGCAGCTAATGGTCTCCTAGCATCAGAAGTGAAGAAGAATGCAAAAAGGGGGGGGGGGCATTTAGAGGACATGATGGCCCTCGAGACGAGAAGAACTAGATGGTGCCTGGCTACCAATGCCAACCACTCAAGAAAGGATCAAATCTGGAGATTCTGGATAGAATGGGAGGGAAAATGTGGAACAAAATCCAAAAACTCAATAATGACCAGAAATACTGGTCAGATGAAATCTGGTGAGACTCCTAATACTGTTGTTATTTGCCATCGAGTCAAACCGGACTCATAGCGACCCCTCCTTGGGATACATTCTGCGCCTGGAATAAAACTCACCCCCAGGGGTAGGCTCTCAGCCCAATATTTAACAATATGTACATGCAGACAACTCAACCCAGGATGACACACCCATATAATCTATGCTAATACATCCCTTAGAGCAGTAGACCATGAGACACCAGAGGACCAACATTCAAACTGAGGAAATGTAGGACAAACTGGAGTGCATAAATATGAGGGGCACAGGGGGAGGGTTACAGGGTAAGGAGGGGAGGAGACTGGGTTAGGGTTGGACATGGCAAATGGGGAATGAAACTAAATGTACGTGTTTTGTTGAATGTAAAACAAGCTCTTTTAAAAAAATAAAAGCCACCACACACACACACACACACACACAAAGTAAATTCATTGGTGAGTGGCAAAGAATGTGGCTGGAAGTGGAGGCAGAGGTCAAAGTTAAGAAAAGTTGGTTGCATTTTAGTAAGAATTAACACTTCATCTTGTTCCCAATGGGAAGCAAGGAAAGTTTGAATGTAAGGAAAGGATCCTTACGGGTTGGGTTTTAGAATCATCTGGGAATATTTTCATAAACATTAATGCCCAGGACCCAGTTTCAACCATTCTAATTTAATTGGTCTAGGCTCAAGCCCAGGCACAGGTATTTACAAAGTTCCCTAGGACAACTAGTTAATTAGACCAACATGAGAATGATGATGGAAGATGACAACAATCTGAACTCTGGAAACTACAGTGAGATGAAGAGGACTGATGGACTAAGGACTTGGAGAAGAACTGGATGGGGAAAAGGGTGGGAACAGAGGAACTTAAGATGATTCTCATTCTTAGCTCAGGAACTACATGGAGTAAAGGGGACAAGATGATGGGTTGAAATTTGGATGCACTAACTTTAGATGACTATAGCATGTTATACAGATGGCTGGTTAGCAGGTGGATATATTCATGTGGAACTTAGAATAGAGGTTTGATTTTGAGATAAATTGTGTGACTCATTGGTGAATTGTTAGCCAAAAACAAATCTATACATGACAATGATTAAAGAAAACTTAGCAAAGCAGTGGTTGTCAAACTCTAACGTGCATTAGAGTTATCTGAGGTGATCACTAAAACTTCAGATTTATAGGCTCCTCTCTCTCTGTTCTAATTAAATACTTTTGGAGCTAAATGCAAGACTACATCTTAACAAACACTCCTGGTGATTCCAAGCATCACACATTAAGAATGAATAAGAGAAAACAGGCACTGATACAACTATCAACAGAAACATTACAAAAGCATGGGGCAGCGAGAAGAAACAGTGGTGTAAATTGAGGAGAAATGTCTACATCCTGCTCTTGTGGTTGAACATACTAGTCAGGAGTCCTGTCCCCAATGAGCCAACTAGAGCAAGGCATAGGTCTTGGAGAACAGACAACAAGTTGTGCTTTTTACCCCTGGAAGGAAAGGGATAAGGGGGAGTTGAAGGAGTCTGAGGAAAGTGTTGAACCTGCCCAACCTCCTGGTATATAGATCATTGAAATATACCTGACAGGCAGAAAATATGACATTAACTTAGGGTCTTTCTTCTAACTGATGTCAATTTTGGAAGGGTCCATTTGTGACAACTTATTTTAATATTTATATTTATAAACATATCTTTATGTTGCCCTTATGTTTTAATTACTTGTTTAAAAGAAAAATGAATTTACATTTTATTCTTTTAATTTTATTTTTACTTTAATCTTATTTTTATTTTCCATATTTCAATTTGACTCTTTTTCATATCAACATTTTTTTTCACATGTAACTTCTTGTTTAATATGTTCTTGCTTTTTTTTAATGTTATGTCTTCATCTCTTTGAGTGCCACACCCATGTATTTTATAAAACACTTATCATACTAGTCTATATAATTACACTCAAATTTGTGAAAGCCAGAAATGGTGTAGGTGGACCTGCAAGAGGGGAAAGTTCAAATATTTTCCACTAAAACAAAGGATGGAAAAGGGGTAAGACTGCACCCTGTGGGAAAAAAAAAAAAAAAAACCCGAAACCAAACCCACTGCCATCAAATGGATTCTTACCCATAGCAACCCCCAATGGGTTCCGAGACAGTAAATCTTTATGGAAGTAGATTACCCAGTCTTCCTTCCATGGAGTGGCTGGTGAGTTTGAAAGGCCAATCTTCCGGTTAGCAGTCAGATGCTTTTAGGGCTGTGCTACCAGAGCTCCTTACTCTGTCAAAACCGGAAGACTTATGAAACATGGAAAAACAAGGCAAGTCCCATCACATTGTGGCTCTCACAGATTTCACTGTAACATCATCAGGAGATAATTCCTGTTCCAGTGTTTATTTTGCTGGCTGACTATTATAGCATTAGATTTCTTCATGCATTTTAGAATCTTGGATCATAGTCTTAATTAAGCAAGATGTATTTTTTCTTTGCATTGTCTTCTCTTTTTTTACTGTCTGGACTCATTTATCCTTGAGAAGAAACCATGAAGCTACTTATGTGAATATCGTGAGGCCCTTGGTTGAGGAGCAGCTCTCAGGACGAAGGATGGGGCCTTCTCTCTGGAAAGGGGGAGAAGGAATATATAATGGCTACTGAGCCTCAAGAAGCCCTGATCTAGAGCAGTATCAGTCCTCAAGCTTGCTGTACCTAGCAGGTGCCTAGAAGTTGTCACCCAAGCAGCAGTTATCATTATCTTTGTTGGTATTATTATTCCACCTACTTTATGAAGCTAGAAGGCTGGAGGTTCAAACCCACCAACCACTACTCCTTGGAAGGAAGAGTGGGCAATCTATTTCTATAAAGATACC
>NW_006922124.1:1557018-1560063 GCF_000298275.1 Orycteropus afer afer
TTAAATAATTTTTATATTTTATCCATCACTGCTAAGTTTGTACAGCAAAGGGTGTACATCAAAGAAGGAGCATGGTGTGTCATTTTTGCTGGTGGGTCAGGGTTATTTTTTAACTATAATCTCCATTACAGTTTTGCCAGTTTAATTGATAAAGGAAATTCAGATGGCTATGCAGTTTCTGAATGGAGAGATTTATGTACATAGATTACTTTTTTTAAATTTTTATTATGATTTGGGTGAAAGTTTACAGAGCACATTCATTTTCCATACAGCAGTTCATATACATTTTGTTTCATGACATTGACTGAATCCCCATAATATAACAGCTCTTCCTCCTTCCTCCCCATAGTTAACTCTTCCCTGTGTCCTTCCTTGTCATGCACTCCCACTCCCAGAAATATTTTCCTATGCAAACAATGCCCTTCTGTTCTCCTACAATTGATTGCTCCAAGGAGTGTATCTACCTGATGTAAAAGTTCACCCCATATGCCTGTCTATTATTTGGAATAACAAGAGTGGAAATAGCAAGAGGGAGTTCAGTTCCAGACTTGAAGGGTAACTTGGGGCCATAGTCTCAGGGGTCTTATCAGGCTCCATCACACCAGCAAACCTGTTTTTTTTTTTTTCTTTTTTTTTGGGGGGGGAGGGATTCTGAGTTTTGTTCCCCATTGTTTTCCCACTCTATCCAGGACCTCCTACACCAATCCCCCTCTGAGTGGTTGACAGTGGTAGCAGGGGACCATCTAGTTCTTCTGGTCTCTTAGTCTCATATAGGCTGAGGATAGCATGGAAAACTAGTCCCTTGGAGTAATTGTTGCCATGTGTCTTTGGTTTTCTTCATTCTTTGCTCTGTAAGAGGAAAGACCCATCTTTACACCTAAATAGCCTCTTGCAAGATTTTAAGACCTTATTTGTTACTCACCAAAGTAGGATGTAGAACAATAATTTTGTGTAGTATGCTATGCCAAGTGAGCTTGATGTCCACTTGTGGTCCCAAGCCCACAGATCCAACTACTTGCTCCCTCAGGGTAGAACCCATCACAAACTTGCTCTTTGTCAGCTCTATTATATGCCCAGAAATTCTTAAATAACATACAAATATGCATGTAGAAATATTGTCTGCCAACCCTACACATGGTCATAGGCACAATTCCCCCTGACTACCATACTTCACCATTCAGCCTGTTCACCTATATATATACTCATAATCAATGCTTGCCATCACTGACTGTGTTAGGCTGGGTTATCTAGAGAAGCAAAATCAGTAAAGTTTATATACACATATAGAGAAAGAGAAATTTATCTTAGGAAAACGGCTCATACACTTATAGAAGCTGGGCATGTCCCAGGTTCTTGTATCAAACATCAAGCTGGAGGCTTTTCCTGACTCACACAGCTGCAGGGGCTGATGAGCTCAAGGCAATCAGACAGTATATTGGTTGCTGACTCCAACTAATGACAAATCCAAGATCTCCAGGATGAATGGTGCATTGTTCACTCATGGACAGTTGTAGGCAGCACACCAGGATCCCAATCCACAGAAGAGTGGCTCTTTTCCCAAGACGTCCACAAATATATAGGAAGAAGGCCACACTCATAGCGAAACTCACTTTCAATGGATTGGCTGCTCAAAACATAAACTTCCAATCCCATCATGGGAATAATCCACATCACAACTGCTTAAACCACACAGAATTGTGGTCCAGCCAAGTTGACACACAGCTCCAATGATCACAGTCCACCCCTTGTCAACTTGGCAGTTGTACATATCTTCTTAACCAATCTCTAAATAAGAACAATTATAAAGTCATATTTGCACCTAACATGGTACGGTAACATGTGTACAACCAAAATGCATTAACCTTATTTACATTTCACAGTTCATAACAGAAGGAAACAAAAATATTTGATGCACATATGCAAGGAAGAAATATAACGATTACAGTCCTTGTTTCTGCAACTGGTCACGCAGTTGTAGCTGATATTCAGAACTACCTTTTTCCATCACCTATTTTATATTTCCCTTGCCCTCAGCAAGCACCTCAGCTGATAATGGTTCTTTGCCTGGTGGGGTGACCCAAACCTTCATTCTTGAAGGGTCTGGGCCATTAGTAGTAGTCATATCAGAATTGGGTTGCTGTAATTTTCCATTGACTTTAATCACAGGGCATGGTAGTATTAAGAGACATCCTAAAGGATCTCCAGACACATTCTTCTTTACCTCCATTGTGTAATGTCAATCCAATTTCCTCTTGGTAATCAGGATCTATCACACCAGATAGTACAGTAATGCCCTTCTTTGTCTGTTGATCCAGAGGCATGAGGAAGCCAAAAATGCTGGTGGCGTTCTTATTTTCCAGTTCAATTCAATCAGTATTGTGTCTCCAGGTGGGAGTGCTCCTCCCTTTGGGACTTATATCTTCAAACGCACAGAGCATAGGATAGCAGGGACAGGTAGCAAAAAAATTATGAGTGGGTCACTAGAGGTAATAGTGAGTTGTACCACTCCCATTTCCACCCCTTGGTTCCTGGACCCATGAATCCTGGCTATTGGAGAAACAGCACTGCATATTGGATGCTGGTTTAGAGCATATACAGCCTCCTGGAGAACATTACCCCAACCCTTCAAGGTATTGCCACCTAGCTGCTGCCGTAATTGTGTTTTCAGTAGGCCATTCCGTTGTTCTGCCAAGCCAGCTGCTTCTGGATGATGGGGAAAATGGTAAGACCAGTGAATTCCATGGGCATAGGCCCATTGCTGCATTTCATTTGCTGTGAAGTGAGTCACTTGATCTGCAGCAATGCTGTGTGGAATACCATGATGGTGGATAAGGCATTCTGTAAGTGCACAGATGGTAGTTTTGACAGAAGCATTGCATGTAGGGAAGGAAAATCCATATCCAGAATAATTATATATTCCAGTAAGAACAAAACGCTGTCCTTTCTATGATGGAAGTGGTCCAATATAATCAACCTGCCACCAGGTGGCTGAATGATCACCCAGAGAATGGTTCCATATCGTGGACTCAGTGTTGGTCTCTGCTG
>NW_006922124.1:1560479-1561308 GCF_000298275.1 Orycteropus afer afer
CATATATCCTTGTCACCAATTATCCAATCATGCTCTTTCCAAGTTCCAAAACATCCAGCAAAGCCATTGGCCACAGCCCATGAATCTGTATACAATTGCACATCTGGCCATTTCTTGTTCCACAGAGAGTGAACAGCCAGATGCATGGTTCGAAGTTCTGCCCATTGGGAGGCTTTCCCTTCATCAATGTTCTTCAGCATATTGCACAGAACCATCTGTAAACCAGGCACGAGTTTTCTCTTCCTCAGTCAATTGATCATAAGGAACTCCCCATGAGGCTGTAAGTGCAGACTGGGAGAGTAAAGGTAATATGACTGGAGAGGAGACCATAGGCATTAGGGGCACTTCCTCATGCAACTTACTTGTGCCTTCAGGTCCTGCTAGAGCCCAATATCTGATATACCACTTCCATTTAATGATGGAGTGCTACGGTGCACGTCCAATTTTATGACTCTATGGGTCAGGCAACACCCAGTTCATGATGGGAAGCTCAGAGCTTATGGTGACTTGGTAGCCTATGGTTAAGTGTTCAGTATCTACTAAAGCCCAGTAAAAAGCCAAAATTTGTTTCTCAAAAGGATGGTAGTTATCTGCAGAGGATTTCAGGGCTTTGCTCCAAAATCCCAAGGGTCTGTGTTGAGATTCACCAATAGGGACCTGCCAAAGACCCCAAACAGCATTTCTATCTGCTACAGACACCTCAAGCAAGCACCATTGGATCAGACAGATCATATGGCCCAAGTGGCAGAGCAGGTTGCATGGCAACCTGAACCTGTTGCAGAGCCTTCTATTGTTCTGGGCCCTACTCAAAACTAGCAGCTTTCTGAGT
>NW_006922124.1:1562592-1572695 GCF_000298275.1 Orycteropus afer afer
GTGAAGTCTTTGACAATTTCAATCTTTTCTCCATTTATTGTAATGCTGCTTATAGGTCCAGTTGTCAGGATTTTTGTTTTCTTTGTATTGAGATGTAATCCATACTGCAAACTGTAATCTTCAATCTTCATCAGTAACTAGTTCAAGTCATCTTCACTTTCAGCAAGCAAAGTTGTGTTGTCAGTGTATCACAGGTTGTTAATGATTCTTCCTCCAATCGTGATGCCATGTTCTTCTTCATATAGTCCAGTTTCTTGGATTATTTGGTCAGCATACAGATCGAATAAATATGGTGAAAGGATACAACACTGACGCACTTCCTTCTTGATTTTAAACCATGCAGTGTTCCCTTTTTCTGTTTGAACAACAGCTTTCTGGTCTATGTACAGTTTCCTCATGAGTACAGTTAAGTGTTATGGAATTCTCATTCTTCTCAATGTTATCCCCAATTTGTTATGATCCACACAATCAAATGCTTTTGCATAGCCAATAAAACACAAAATAACCATCATTGTGGTATTCTTTACTTTGAGCCAAGATCCATATGACATCACCAATTATATCCCTTGTTCCACATCCTCTTCTGAATCCAGTCTGCACCTCTGGAAGTGCTCTATTAATATACTGCTGCAAACGCTTTTGAAATATTTTCTTAAGATTTTACTTGCATGCAAAATTAATGATATTGTTTGATATTTTCCACATTCTGTGGGATCACCTTTCTTTGGAATGGGTAGAAATATGGATCTATTCCGATCAGTTGGCCAGGTACCTTTTTTCCAAATTTCTTGGCATAACTGAGTGAGTGCCTCCAGTGGGGCATCCATTTGTTGAAGCATCTCAATGGGTATTCCATCAATCCTGGGAGCCTTGTTCCTCACAAATTCCCTCAGCACAGCTTCAAACTCTTCCCTCAATACCATTGGTTCCTGAACATACACCACCTACTGAAATGGATGAAGATCAATCAGTTCTTTTTGGTACAGTGACTCTGTGTATTCCTTCCATCTTCTTTTGATGCTTCTTGCATCATTCAATATTTTGTCCATAGAGTCCTTCAATATTGCAACTTGAATCTTAAATTTTTTCCTCAGATCTTTTGGCTTGATAAATGCCAAGTGTGTTCTTCCCTTTTGGTTTTCTAACTCCAGGTCTTTGCACATTTCATTAAAGTCATTGGCTTTGTCTACTCGAGCTGCTCTTTGAAATCTTCTGTTCAGTAGTTTTATTTTGTCATTTCTTCCATTTGCTTTAGTTATTCTCTGCTCAAGGTCAAGTTTCAGAGTCTCTTCTGAAATCCATTTTGGTCTTTTCTTTCTTTCTTGTATTTTTAGTGACCTCTTGCTTTCTTCATGGATGATGATCTTGATGTCATCCCACAATTCTTCAAGTTTTCAGTCACTGGTGTCCAATGCATCAAATGTATTTTTTAGATGGTCTCTAAACTTGGGAGGGATATATTCAAGACTATATTTTGGCTCTCGTGGACTTGTTTTAATTGTCTTCAACTTCAAGTTGAACTTGCATATGAGCAATTGATATATGTTCCACATGGCCTGGTTTTGGATAAAGATATTGAGCTTTCCCCTTGCCTCTTGCCACAGATGTAGTCAATCTGAGTCCAGTATACTCCATCTGGCAAAGTCTATGTGTGTAGCCACCATGTGTGTTATTGAAAAAAAAGTATTTGCAATGAATAATAATGAGGTATATGTTGCCTCCAAACTCCAAAGAGTTTCATCAGACATTGTGCCTCCTTTTTAATTGTGCAGGAAGCCTGATATAATAACTTATCCTTCACTTTAGTAGGAATATCTCAACATGCCCCACATCATTGGACCTGTAGAAATTTCACTGAGGTGGAAGGTGCCTGAAGTTTTGTTGGATTAATTTCTCACCCTCTAGCACACAGATGTCTCACCAATAAGTCTAGAGTCATCGATATTTATTCCTTACTAGGTCCAATCAGCATAATGTCCTCAATATAATGGACCAGTGTGATGTCTTGTGGAAGGGAAAGGTGATCAAGATCCCTCCTTACGGACTAAATTATGACATGGTGCTGGAGAGTTGATATACACTCGAGGAAGCACTGTGAAAGTATATTGTTGGCCTTGCCAGGTGAAGGCAAACTGCTTCTGATAGTCCTTTGAAATTAGTATTGAGAAAAAGGCATTGTCCAGATCAATAGTTGCATACCAAGTACCAGGAGATGTACTAATTTGTTCATACAATGAAACCACATCAGGAACAACAGCTGCAATTGGAGTCACCACCTGATTAAGTTTATGATAATCTACTGTCATTCTCCAAGATCCATTTGTTTTTTGCACAGGCCAAATGGGCAAATTAAATGGGGATGTGGTGGGTATCACCACCCCTGCATCCTTGAAGTTCTTGATGGTGACAGTAATATATGCAATCCTTCCAGGGATGCAACATTGCTTTTGGTTTACTATTTTGGTAGGTAGAGGCAGTTCTAATGGTTTTCACTTGGCTTTTCCTATCATAATAGTCCTTACTCCACATGTGAGGGACTCAATATAGGAATTATGTCAATTTCTCATTATATCTATTCCTATTATGCACTCTGGAAGTGGGCAAATCACTACAGGATGGGTTCAGGGACCCACTGGACCCATTGTGAGACACACCTGATCTACGACTCCATCAATAACTTGACCTCCATGTACCCCCACTCTGACTGGTGGGCCACAATGATGCTTTTGGGTCTCCTGGAATTAATGTCACTTCAGAAACAGTGTTGGTAATTCCTGAAAAGTCCGATCACTTCATTTTCCCCTGTGAACAGTCACTCTTGTAAAAGGCCTCAGATCCCTTTGGGGAAGGCTGAGAGAAAGATAGATATTATAAATTTTTGGCAATGTGCTGAGGTCCTACCTCAAGGGCACCCAGCCTCCCCTTCACTCAGGGGATGTGGGTCTGTAAACTGGCTCATGTGTGGGGATTGATTGAGAGGCCGTGACTCAGTATTATGGTGATTCAATCTAGGCTGCTGATCATGTGACCGAGAATTCTTCTGTCTGTGCAGATCAAGTACATATTTAGTTGGTTTGCCATGTTCACTTCTAGGAACACCATGCCTAAGTAGCCAATGCCATAATTCCACATGAGTCAGAGTATTCTGATTACTGTTTTGACTCTACTGCCCATTATAGTAACCACACCCACCTTGTCTTTGTTGAATAATTGCTGCCACTTGACCCCTACTACCACAGCGTCCAATCAGCCCCATTGTGGTTAAGTTTCTTAGTTCAATTAGGGCAGTTCTTTCTGTCAAATCTGGCTTACATAAAATAGCAATCATAGCAGTCTTCAAGGATGCTGGGGCTCCTTTCACAAATTTTTTCCTCACCTTACTAGTGAAAGGTGTGTCATCTGGACTCTCCATTTCTGACTCTAGGGGGTTGGGATCCAAGAAAAAGACCCCCAAAATAACATGATTGCAAGGCACATGTTCTAATTACAGTGAAGAGATGACAAGGCCTCTCTTGTGGTTGAATGTTGCTTTAAGAGGTGGCAAGGTCTCTCTCACTGTTAAATACTTAATTGGTAAAACATCAAAGTATTAACAGTAGATGTTATTCTCCATGTTTTTATTTTATTGGGATGTTTCATACTTTGGGTCATTGTGTCCTAATAAACATTTATCATTTTACACTCCTTATTCCTGAGAAGATTTCTGTGATTGTTTTAATGACCACCTGTTGTCCTTGAGCACATAGAGGAATAATACTTTAGCTCTGTAGAGAATAACCTGATTGTATGGATTCTAAGAGTAATGATGTAATCATGTACAAACATATAAATAAAGTAGAACAAAGGCATCAGGGTTCACTCTCGCAGAACATGCAGAGCGTCTGTCTAGCCCCCGTTCCTTAAATAATAAAAAAGAAAAACATTAATCCTTTTATGTCGCTTCATTTTGTGCCCTGTGTGGTTTTGCCAGACTCAGCACTAGGGGTCTAATCTGATAAATCCATTCTAACAGGCCAATTTCCCTAAGTCTCTGGATAACTTCTTCTACATTATACCAAGGCAGGTCTGGTACTTCAATTTGACTTAAGGTAGGCCACTGCATACTCCATGCTTCAATAAGCCAACCAAATAAACTATTAGATCCTTTCCTAACGTCTCAAGCTGAAACATTGAATGAAGAATCCATACTTAGTGGTCCTAAATCATTAAACTCAGACTGATCCAATGTTACATTCCTTGCACCAATCCCACACCTTCAGTAGCCATTCCTACACATATTCTCCAGGTTTCTGTCTGTACATGTTATCAAAATCAAGTAGGTCTTTTGGGTGTAGCATACCACCTCCTCAGTCACACTTTGTACTTTACCCTTTAGGGGTCACTTGGGCTTTAGTTTAGTTATAGGTCTAGCAGCAACAATGGGTGGTTAGGGAAGTTCCTGGGAACATTCAGCAATGTCTTCCATGGCATCTATCTCAGGCAATGACCCACCAGGAACAGTTGGATTAATCCAATCAAACTGAGGTGGGAGGGATAATGGCTTTATAGTAACTCCTTCAGATGGGAGAGATTCATCAGAATTTACAAGGTCCATATCCTCATCTTCCTGACTATCTGCCCACATGTCCCCATTCCAGGTTTCAGGATCCCATTTTTTCCAAATCAATGCCTTCACTTTAACTTCAGACATCATTCTGGGTTGGTAATTTAATTGGCATTATAATTCAGCCCCCCTTACAATAAGACTCTGGGTTTGTTTTTTGGCAGTATCAGCTCTGTTACTAGAAGAAATAAGGCTTTCTTTCAGAGCACAACTGGAAACAGTGAGGTCTTTTATGTGGTGCTTAAGCTGTGATTCAGCAGCCCTGAGCTCATCTTGTTCTTTCACCACTTTGTCTAGTGTAAGTAGGACCAACCAACCAGCTTCCTTACACTCTTCATGCTGACAAAATTGTAAAAAAAATATCAAGTATGCGATCACCCAAAGCCTCACTTCTCAAAAATACCTGATCTATTGGAAGTCCTGTTTTGCATATGAATGTTGCCACCTCACACCATGGATTAGCAGGGCCCTTTTTACTAATGGAGCCAGTCACCAGTGCCTTTATGATTAATCAAATTGGAAAAACAAATTGGAAAACTAAAACAGAATCAGTGAGAAAAAATTAAGGAAGCCCATCCTTATGATTTTGTCTCTCTAGAACCACTCCTGGTACCAAATGTGTTTGGCTGGATTCTCTAGAGAAGGAAAACCAGTACATCTTATATATACATATAGAGAAAGAGAAATTTATCTTAGGAAAATGGCTCACACACTTATAGAAGCTGGCAAGTCCCAAGTCCTTGGATCAAACTTCAAGCTGGAAGCTTTTCCCAATTCTTGCAGCTGGAGGGGCTGATGAGCTCAAGGTTTGCAGGCAGTATACAAGCTGTTGACTCGGATGAATGACAAATCCAAATCTTCAGGCCAAATGGTGGATTGTTCATTCATGGACAGTTGTAGGCAGCACAACAGGAACCTGATCCACAGAAGAGTGTCTCTTTTCCCAAGATGTCCATAAATATATTGGAAGCAGGCCACACCCCTAGGGAAACTCCCTTTCAACGGATTGGCTGCTCAAAACATATACATCCGATCCCATCATGGGAATAACCCACATCACAGCTGCTTAAACCACATAGAATCGTGGTTCAACCATGTTGACACACAGCTTCAATGATCACACTGACAATGCAGTACTATACATGCAAAAATGTTCATCTTTGTTGTCTGTATCTCTCATGCACCTCTCTATGTCTTCCTCTTCCTCAGTGCCACTTTGGTACAATGCCCTTCTCTTCACCCAAATCAATATTTATCTCTATCTACCTAAAAGCAATCCCTCCCCGCCCCTCCCACCCCTGGTAACCAACAAAGAATGTTTCCTTTCATATATAAACTTTTCTTTGACTTTTTGCAATAGTGAACAATACAATATTTGTCCTTCTGTGATTGACTTATTTCACTCAGCATAATGTCTTCCTAGTTCATCCATGTTATGCAGTGTCTTCAGGTTCTACATTATTCTTTATTGTTGCATAGCATTCCATTGTGTGTATGTACCATAGTTTGGTTATCTGTTCTGATTTTCTCCTTCTCTTTGCTATTGTGAATAGTGCTGCAATGAATGCAAAAATGCACTGCTGGTGAGTTGGATCTGACTCATATCGACCCCTCCTTAGGTTTCTGATGTGATATCACCACGGAAATAGATTAACCAATCTTCCTTCCAAGGAGTGGCTGGTGGGTTTGAGCCACCAGCCTTCTGGTTAGCAGTCAAATGCCTTAGGCACTACACCAGCAAAGCTCCCACTGCAATGAACATGGGTGTGCATATATCTGTTCTTCTCCTAGCTGTCATTTTAACTTTGTTGGAGTACAGTTCTTCATAGTATACTATCTTTTTTATTTCAGTTGGTTTTGTTGTGACATCATCCAATTTGTTTCTTATTCATGTTATTTGTATTCTCTCCTTTTCCTTTGTTACATTTGCCAGTATTTTGTCAATTTTATTAATCTTTTCATAAAAACAACTTCCAGGCTTGTTGATTTTTTTCTATTGTCTTTCAATTTTCTGTTTCATTTATTTCTACTTGAATCTCTATTATTTCTTTTGTCCTGGAGATTGTGGGCTTTTTTTTTTCCTTTTTTTTTTTTTCTGCTCTTCTAATTGTTGGAGGTGTGTTGGGTTATGGTGTTTATTTTGGTTCTTTCTTCTTTTATGATAAGTGCATTTGTTGCTATAAATTGCCCTCTGATCACTAATTTTGCTGTGCCCCAAAGATTTTGGTATGTTGTGTTTTCATTCTCATTTGATTCAAGGCAATTTTAAATTTTATTTTTTATTTCTTTTACTACCCAGTCAGTTTTAATGAGGGTGCTCTTCTGTTGCCATGTGTTTGATCTTTTTCCATTGATATTCCTATTGTTGATTTCTAATTTGGTAGCATAGTGATCTAAGAAGATGTTTGTAGTATTTCCATGTTTTTAAATTTATTGAAGCTTGCTTTGTGGCCTAACATATGGTTGATGCTGGAGAATGTTCCATGTGTACTGGAAAAGAATGTATATTGTGCTCTTGTTAGGAGAAGTGCTCTAAAGATGTGTATAAGGCCAAGTTGGTGGATTGTATTGTTTAGTTTTTTTGTGTCTTTGTTGAGTTTCTTTCCACTTGTTCTATCTTTCATTGAAAGTGATATTAAATTCTCCCACTATGTCTATAGAGTCATCTATTTGTCTTTTCAATTCTGTTAAAGTCTGATTCACGTATTTTAGAGATCTTTCATTGGATGTGTAGGTATTTATTATGGTTATGTCCTCTTGTTCAATTGATCCTTTAATTGTTATATAATGTTCTTTCT
This sequence comes from Orycteropus afer afer, assembly GCF_000298275.1. Lineage (NCBI taxonomy): Eukaryota > Metazoa > Chordata > Mammalia > Tubulidentata > Orycteropodidae > Orycteropus > Orycteropus afer. The sequence goes on from NW_006922124.1 coordinate 1,569,994, forward strand.
TGTCTCTTATGGCAGTTTTTGTCTTAATCTCAATTTTATCAGAAATTAATATGCCACTCTTGTTCTTTGGTGATTGCTTTTTGCTTGGTATATCATTTTCCAACCTTTGATTTTTAGTCTATTTTTGTCTTTCTGTCTATGGTGCGTATCTTCCAGACAGCATATTGATGAGCCATGTTTTCTTATCCAGCCTGCTACTTTCCATCTCTTGAGTGTTACATTTAAGCCATTGACAACTAGTGTAGTTATTGCCAATTTGTAGCTATCGTTTTGTGTTTTTTTTTTTTTTCATGATATTGCTGATTTCTTTGTTCCATATAATTTTCTCTGCTGGGCTCATTTTGTTCATGAATCGTGTTTTCATTTCCTTCATTGCTATTATGTTAGTATCTGCTAAATATTTCTGTTTGTTGTCTTTTTTATTTTCATGCGAAGGTTTATTATTTTTCTTTGTTGTTACCCTGTGATTTATAATTATCTTCCTAAGTTTAAAACAGTCTGTTCTATCTTGCAATTGTCCTGGCTTCCTCTCACTTAGAATTTCTGTAACTACACTATTTTCCCCCTATTTTTGCTTTGTAGTTGTCCTCATTTACCAATTAATATCTCTGGTTCCCTGTTTACATTTCTGTAAGCTTATTTTACTTTGTATACTTCCATAACTTGGTTGGTTTCTGGGTTATGTCATCATGTGTATTAATCTTTTTGTTGCTTACTGTTGTTGGTTCTCTGTTCAAAGGACTACCTTTAGCATCTCTTGTAAGGTTGTTCTGGTTTTGACAAATTCCTTTAATTTCTGCTTTACTGTAAATGTCCTAATTTCACCTTCATATTTGAGGGGCAATTTTGGTGGGTATATAATTCTCAGTTGGAAATTTTTTTCTTTCAGAATTATATATGTATTATCTCACTGACTTCTTACCCCCTTGCTTTCTGGTTTCTGCCAAGAAATCAGAGCTTAGTCTTATTGGTTGCCTTTTGTAGGTAACTTTTTGTTTTTCATATGCTGCTTTCAGGATTCTTTCTTGTCCTTTGTTTTGGTGAGTTTGGTGATTTTCTTTTGGGGTCTATCCTGTATGGGGTTTGTTGAACTTTTGGAATGGACATATTCTCTTCTTTCATCATATCAGGGAAATTCTCTTCCAACAAACCTTTGACAATTTTCTCTGTGGTTTCATTTGTTTTTTCCTGTTCTGGAATTCTGATTACACATAGGTTATTCATTTTGATGGTATCCCACATGAATCTTAGGCTTTCTTTATTTTGCTTTGATTTTTTTTTTCCTGATTGATCTCTGACCACAGTAATATTGAAGTATTTGTCTTCAGTCTCTCTAATCATGTCGTTCATTGATTTGATTCTACTTCTTTGCCCATTTAATGTGTTATTTATTTCTGAAATCTTAGTATTAAATCTTCTGGATTTCTATCTGTACACTTAGTATCATTTCTAATTCTTCATTTGTTTTGTCATTTTGTTCTTTCATTGTCTTCTCAGATTTTTCTTTGGTTTTATCTGTGTTTTCCTTAAGTTTGTCAGTGTTTTCCTTGCCTTGTCTCTCAATCAGTTGAAGATACCTAAAAATAATTATTTTGAACTTCTGATCAGAGAGTTCCAATACTGCTTCTTCCTCAGGGATTTTTTCTGGGTCTGTATCCTTGTCCCTTGTTTCTACTACTTCATCTTGCTTCTTTGTGTGGTCTGTGATGATGTGTTTTCGCTGAGAAGTTGTGACATCATTATTATATATTTAGTTGGTGATTGTATGTTGGTGTGATTGACCCAAGATTTTTTTCTTTGTTTTGCTTTGATATATTTGAGTTAGCATGGTATTGTGCTCCTCTATTCACTCATTGGCAGCACTTACACACTCACCACCGGTTTCCTCATGGGTGTGCTGCAGAATGAGAATGGGTGCACAGATCTCTGTCAGCTGTTTGTGAAGAACAGTTAAGGGTGAGCTGGGTTCATAAAGAATGTCATCTATTGTTGGCCAATTGGTGCAGAATCAAGTGGTGGCACTCATTCAGTAGGTGGGGCTGCAGGAGGTTTGGATATGGCTGAGTCATATGAGTACAGTTGCTGTTTCTCACAAATTTAGACAAAAACAGCAGTAAGAAAAATCACCAAAAAAAAGTAAAAAGAAGAGGACAAAAAACACATACCACATAAACACACAGGAATAATTACCAAAAAGAAAAAGGGGGAAAAGAAAGACAATGAATCAGAAGAAATATTTAAAGAAATGCTTTAAAAAGTCAAAATAAATATAAATAACAAAAGAGGAAAAAAACACCTCAACATATCTGGGGATAGGAGAATAAGAGATCAGAACTAGAGTAAAAGAATAATAAATGAAAAAAGTGAGAAAAATGCAAAAAGAAAAACTAGGGGTGGAAAGTAGTAAAAAAGAAAAATGATGGGAACCCCACAAAGAGTGGAAAAAAAAACAACTAGAAGCCAGGAAGGGAAAAGAAAGAATAAAAATAAAAACAAAGGAAAAAAAGAAAGAATAATTTAGAAACAACAACAAAAAACAAATCTGGCGGGGATTGGGCAAAGACAGGGCACTCAGGCTCCATCAGAGCACATAGACTGAATGGAATTTCTTCTGGTCCAGAAAGTGAGTGGAGATGGGGGATGGCCACATCTCCATTCACCAAGAGGGTGTGGAGTATAAGAGTAACAAGGGATATATTGCA
>NW_006922124.1:1573571-1576714 GCF_000298275.1 Orycteropus afer afer
TTTTGAAATATTTTCAGCAAAATTTTACTTGTGTGTGATATTAATTATATGTTTAAATAATTTACACATTCTGTTGGATCATCTTTCTTTGGAATGGGCACAAATATGCATCTCTTCCAGTCAGTTGGCCAGGTACCTGTCTTCCAATTTTCTTGGCAAAAATGAGTAAGTGCCCCCAGCATTGCAATCCTTTGTTGAGACATCTCAATGGGTATTCCATCAATTCCTGGAGCCTTGTTTTTCACCAAATCCTCAGTGCAGCTTTGACTTCTTCCTTCAATATCATTTGTTCACCATAACCCATTTCTTTTGGATCCAGTGATTCTGTGTATTCCTTCCAGCTTCTTTTGATACTTTTCACATCACTCAGTACTTTGCCCATCTAAACTCAGTGCCATTGAGTCTGATCTGACTTATAGTGACCCCTCCTTGTGTTTCCAAGGTGGTATCACTATGGAAGTAGATTGTCCAACTTTCCTTCCGAGGAGTGGATGGTGGGTTTGAACCGCCAGCCTTCTGGTTAGCAGTCAATACCTTAGGCCCTACACTACCAGAGAATTTTGCCCATAGAATCCTTCAATATTGCAACTCAAGTCTTGATTGTTTTGTTCAATTCTTTCAGCTTGAGAATTGCCTAGCATGTTCTTCCCTTTTGAGTTTCTAACTCCTGGTCTTTTGCACATTTCATTATAATAATTTACTTTGTATTCCTCAGGTTTCCTTTGAAATATTCTTTTCAGCTCTTTTATCTTGTCATTTCTTCCATTTGCTTTAGCTACTCTCTGATCAAGAGCAAGTTTCAGAATCTCTTCTGACATCTAATTTGGTCTTTCATTTGTTTCTTATCTTTTTAATTATCTTTTGCTTTCGTCATGTATGATGTTCTTGATTTCATCCCACAATTCATCTGGTTTTTGGTCATTGGTGTTCAGTGCATCAAATCTATTCTTCAGATGGTCTCTAAATTCATGTGGAATATAATCAAGGTCATATTTTGACTTTCATGGACTTGTTTTAATTTTCTTCAGCTCCAACTTGAACTTGTGTATGAGCAATTGATGGTCTGTTCAATAGTCAGCTCCTAATCTGGTTTTGGCTGAAGATATTGAACTTCTCCATTGCCTCTTTCCACTCATGTGTTGTTGTTGTTTTGTTAGATTCTGTCGAGTTATCTCTAACTCATAGCAACTCTATGTACAACAGAATGAAACACTGCCCAGTCCTGTGTCAGTCCCACAATACTTGCTATACCTAAGCCTATTGTTGCAACCACTGTGTCAATCCATCTAATTGAGGGCCTTCCCATTTTTCGTTGACCCTCCTCTTTACCATGTATGTTATCTTTCTCCAAGGAATGGTTCCTTCTGACAACAAGACCAAAGTAGGTGAGATGAAGTCTGGCCATTCTCACTTCCAGGGAGCATTCTGGCTGCACTTCTTCCAAGACAGATTTGTTAGTTCTTTTTGCAGTTCATGGTACTTTCAGTATTCTTCGTCAACATCACAACTCAAAAGCATCAACTCTTCTTTGGTCTTCCTTGGTCATTGTCCAGTTCTCACATGCATATGAGGTGATTGAAAATACCACAGCTTGGGTTAGGCACACTTTAGTCTTCAAGGAGATATCTTTGCTCTTCAGCACTTTAAAGATTCGTTTTCAGATTTACCAGTGCAATATGTCATCTGATGTCGTAACTACTGCTTCCATTCATGTTGATTGTAGAACCAAGTAATATGAAGTCTGACAACTTCTATCTTTTCTCCATTTTTCGTCATGATCCTTATTGGTCCAGTTGTGAGGATTTTTGTTTTCTTTATATTGAGATATAATCCATACTGCAGACTGTAGTCTTCAATTTTCGTCAGTAAGTGCTTCAAGTCATCCTCACTTTCAGCAAGCAAAGTTGTGTCCTCTGCATATCTCTGGTTGTTAATGAATCTTCCTCCAATCCTGATGCCACATTCTCCTTCATATAATCCAGTTTATTGGATTATTTGCCCATAGAATATAGATTGAATAAGTACGGTGAAACGCTACAACCCTGATGCACTCCCTTCCTGATTTTAAACCATAGAGTCCCCCTGTTCTGTTCAAACCACAGCCTCCTGGTCTATGTACAGGCTCATTGAGAAGAATGGGAATTTAGTCAATCTGATTCCTGTGTATTCCATCTGATGAGGTCCACATGTATAGCCACTGTTTATATAGTTGAAATAAGGTATTTGCAATGAATAAGTCACTGGTCTTGCAAAGTTCTGTCATGCAATCTCCAGCATTATTCCTATCTCCAAGGCCAAATTTTCCAACTACTGGTGATTCTTCCTTGTTTCCAACTTTCGTATTCCAATCACCAGCAATAATCAATACATCTTGATTGAATGTTTGGTCATCTTCAGGCTGCAGATGTTGGTAAAAAATCTTCAATTTCTTAGTCTTTGGCTTTAGTGGTTGGTGCATAAATTTGAATAATAATAGTATTAACTGGTCTTCCTTGTATGAGTATAGATATTATCCTATCACTGACAGCATTGTACTTCAGGATAAATCTTGAAACATTCTATTAATGGTAAACGTGATGGTATTTCTCTTCTATTTGCCATTCTTGACATAGTAGACCATATGATGATCTGATTCCAAATAGCCAATATCAGTCCATTTCAACTCACTAATGCCCAGGATATTGATCTTTATGCATTCCATTTCATTTTTGACAACTTTCAATTTTGCTAGATTTATACTTCACACATTCCATGTTCCAGCATTTAATGGATATTTGCAGCTGTTTCTTCCATTTTGAGTCTCATGTACAATCAATAAACAAAGGTCCTGAAAGCTTTATTACATCCACCTCACTTCTAGCACTATATTAGACAATTTTTCATGGCTATCCATCAAGTTTTCTAATAATATATCAGACAGTTTTTTCACTGTTATTCACAAGGTTTTAACTGGCTGATTTTTTCAGAGGTGGATGGCCCTGTCCTTCTTCATTGTCTGTCTTAGTCTGGAACCTCCACTGAAACCAGTCCACCATGGGTGATTCTCCTGGCATTTGAAATACCAGTGGCATAGTCTCCATCCTCACAGCAACATGCAAGCCACCACAGTAGGACAATCTGAGAGGCAAGTGGTGGATTTTAGG
>NW_006922124.1:1577444-1579487 GCF_000298275.1 Orycteropus afer afer
GGGTTTGAACCGCCAGCCTTCTGGTTAGCAGTCAAGTGCCTTAGGCACTACGCTACCAGAGCTTCCCTCTAGGTTAGAAGGCACTCGAAATGCACAATGGTCCCAACAATGATGATCATGATGGTAGTGCAGGACCTGGCATCATTTTATACTGTTGTATATACTGTAGATATTATTATTATTATTTTCTCCGAGTATTTAGCTTTTTTTTTTTCAATCATCTTATTAAGATCTTTCAAAGAACTCTAGTGGTGCAGTGGTTAAGGCATTCATTAGGCTACTAACCAAAAGTCAGTGGTTGAAACCCACAAGCCACTCCTGGGAGAAAGATGAGGCAATCTATTTTGGTAAAGAGTTACAGCTTTAAAATCTATAGGGCAGTTCTACTCTGTCCTATAGGGTCACTATGAATCTGAATTGACTGGATGACAGTTGGTCTGGTTTTTGTTTTTTTGGTAAGATCTTTCAGAGAGCAAAAGTCTTTTTGTTTTGTTTTGCTTTTAATTTGAGGAAGTATAACATCAATATTTTCTTTTATGGATTATGCTTTTGGTGTGAAGCCTAGTAACTCTGCCTAAGATCATACAGATTTTCTCCCATGTGTTTTTCTAAAAGTTTTGTAGTTTTGAATTTTATGTTTAAGTCTCTGATCTATTTTGAGTTAGCTTTTGTGCATGATGTGAGACTTAGGTTTACATTCTTTTTATTATTCATTTTTTTTTGCCTTAGGATGTACAACTGCTCCAGTATCAGTTGTTGAAAAACAGTATCATTTTTCCATTGAAGTGTTTTTTGTGTTTTTGTCAAAAATCATTTGAGTATATTTCTGTGGTTTCATTAGTCAATTCTCTACTTTGTTCCATTGACCTATGGTCTATCCCTCTACTAATATCACACTGTCTTGATTACTGTAGCTATATAATAAATCTTGAAATTAGTAGCTTGATCCCTCCTTCTTTACTCTCCTTTTTCATGTTTGTTTCTGCTGCTCTAGTTCCTTTGCCTCTCCATATAAATTTCAAAATAATCTTGTCCATATCTCCAAAAAAATCTTGCTATGAAATCAGTAAGATTTAACTTCAACCTGTATATCAATTTGAGAATTGACATTTGTTCTATATTGAATCTTGCAATTCATAAGTATAGCTTATCTCTGCATTCACTTATATCTTCTTTTAATTTATTTCTTCAGTGTTTTGTCATTTTCAGAATCCAAGTTTTGTTAGATATACAACTAAGTACTTTTTTTTGAGAAATTATAAAAGGTATTATTCCAACCCTTCTTTATGGTGGTAAATACATATGTAACAAAATATTTGCCATTTCAACATTCTTCACTTGTACAATTTTGTAACTTTAATTGTGATCATCATGTTGTTCGGCCTTAACCATTATCCATCTCCATTTTTTATAACCCTTAACAATTTAGGTGTCTATATGTGTATTGCTAATATGCAGGACAAACAATTGCTTTTGTATGTTTATATTTTATTCTATTTAAAAAAAAAATGGACCACTTTGGAGTCAGATCTGACTCAGCGATGCCTCCTTGGCTTTCCCAGGTGGTATCACTATGGAAGTAGATTGCCCAACCTTCCTTCCAAGGAGTGTCTGGTGGGTATAAACCGCCAGCCTTCTGATTAGCAGTCAAATGTCATAGGCACTATGCCACCAGAGCTCCTATTGTATTCTATAACCTTGCTGAATTCATTTATTAGTTCTTAGAGTGCTTTGTAGATTCTTTAAGATTTTCAATATACACAATCTATATAGATACTCTGTAAATACAGAATATTTTAATTCTTTCTTTTCACCCTGTATGTCTTTTTTTTTTCTTTTAGTTTTTTGAATTTTATGTCCCCCACGACCATAATCCCAAGCCTGCAAGCCCAAAAACTTCTTCCCACAAGGTGGTTGACTGTGGCTAAGAAGTTATAACTTTATTCCCTGTTAGCTCCTTTATATATATAACTTTATCCCCTGTTAGCTCCTTCATATATGAAGTTATAACTTTGTCCCCTGTTAGCTCTTTTATACATATAT
>NW_006922124.1:1597318-1598484 GCF_000298275.1 Orycteropus afer afer
TTCTTAAGCCCCAGGAATCTGTGAGAGCACTGTCTCTTTAAATATCCAAAATAGTCAAGCTGCTTTTAACCTTCAAAATTGCAGCGCCCTCTGGACCATCAAAAGTCCACTGCTCAGCCCGCCTTTCTCTTCACCTTCTCTGTTTATTCCCCAGCCACCAGAGCAGTCCTCTGTGCAATCCCTGGCTAGCTGGACTGATTTTTAGGTTAATTGTTAGGTCCTACCACCACTCGGAAATCTCCAAGCTGTCTGTGTCATCAGGATCGCTCAGGATCGCTGTCAGACCGCACCTCCACATGTCTCCTTTTTTGGTATTTTCATGCAAATTCTTCTGCTAGTTGGGGTTTAGTCCACTTCTATATCCTCCCCTTCAAGGCTCAGGGATCCAAGATTATCTTCTGTGCCTGTGTTAATTGGTTTCCCTTTTCTTTGTTGGAGGGTCTGTGCAGTCTTTCTCCCTAGTCCACCATCTTGCCAAACTCCCCTGGTCTTCCTTTCTTTTCTCATCTGTTTAGTGACCTCTTGCTTTCTTCTTGTATGATGTTTTTGATGTCATCCCACAATTGTGGTTTTCAGTCATTGGTGTTCAATGCATCAAATGTATTCTTTAGATGGTCTCTAAATTCAGGAGGGATATATTTAAGATCATATTTTGGCTCTCATGGACTTGTTTTAATTGTCTTTAACTTCAAATTGAACTTTCATATGAGCAGTTGATGGTCTCTTCCACAATCAGCTCCTGGCCTGGTTTTGGCTGAAGATATTGAGCTTTCCCATCATTTCTTGCCACAGATGTAGTCAATCTGATTACTGTGTGTTCCATCTGGCAAATTCCACTTGTACAGCTGCCATTTGTGTTGTTGAAAAAAGGTATTTGCAATTAATAAGTTGTTGGTCTTGCAGAATTCTGCCATGTAATTTCAAGAATTGTTTCTGTCACCAAGGCCAAATTTTCCAGCTACCAGTGATTCTTCCTTGCTTCCACCTTTTGCATTCCATTCATCAGTGATAATTAACACATATTGATTGCATGTTCAGTCAGTTTCAGACTGCAGAAGGTGATAAAAATCAATTTCATCATCTTTGGTTGGTGCATAAATATGAATAATAGTTGTACTAACTGGACTTTCTTGTAGACATATGGATATTATCCTATCACTGACAGC
>NW_006922124.1:1599257-1602316 GCF_000298275.1 Orycteropus afer afer
AGTAAAATCAGCCTTACTGATATGGATAAGGTAAAGCTTTCGAGACCTCCATTTGCTGATGTGGCATGATTCAAATTGAGGAGAAACAGCTGTAAATATTCATTAATAATCGGAACATAGAATTTACAAAGTATGAATCTAGGAAAACTGTAAGCTGTCTCTCATGAATATAAATGCAAAAATTGTCAACAAAATTCTAGCCAACAAAATTAAACAACTGTAATTGGAGTCACCACCTGGTTAAGTTTATGATAATCCACTGTCATTCTCCAAGATCCATTCATTTTTTGCATAGAATAAATTGGCTCGATTAATGTGTATATGGCACTAATTTCTGTAGTCTCTCTAGGAATGCAATATAGTTTATGGTTTACTATTTTCTCAGGAAGGGCCAGTTCTAATCCCTCGTGATTGGCTTTTTCTAACAAAACAGCCCATGCTCCATAGGTTAGGGATCCAATGTGGAGTTTTGGCAGTTTCTGAGTATGTCTATTCCAATTACACATTCTGGAACTGAGGAAATAACTACAGGATGTGTTTGGAGATCAACTGGAACCACAATGAGACTTCATTAATAACTTGACCTGCATATGCTTCCATTCTGACTGGTGGGCCAAAGTGATATTTTGCGTGTTCTGGAATTAGTGTCAATTCAGAGTCAGTGTCTAGTAATCCCTGAAAAGTCAGATTATTTCTTTTCCCTCAAAGAACACTCTTAAATGTATGTAGATACCATTGGGGAAAGCTGGGAAAAATATTAACAGTATAAATTTTTGGCAGTGTAGTGGGGTCCTTGACCTGACCTCCCCTTCACTGAAAAGGTTGTGGATCTGTAAACTGGTTTATATCTGGAAATTGACTGAGGGGTCATGAGTCTCATTCAAGTTAGAGTGCCTTTCACTCGACCTAGAATTCTTCCACATGTACTGATCAAGTAAATATTGAGCAGATTTTCCATCTATTTCACTTCTGCGAAAACATGACTAAGCAGCCAACACCTAATAGACTATTCTGTTTTCTGCTTAGACTCTGCTCTCAAATGCAGTAACCATGCCCACCTTGTTTTTGTGGATTAAGTGCTGCCACTTGGTCCCTACCACTACAGGGTCCATTCACACCATTGTAGGTGTCTTAATTCAATTAGGGTAGCTCCCACTGTCAAATCTGATTTACATAGAATACCAATCACAGCAGTCTTCAAAGATGCTGGTGTTCCCTTCACAAATCCGTTCCTCGCTGTTGGGTCAAAAAAAAGAAGTGTGTCTCTGGGCACTCCATGTGTGGATGTATGGGTCTAACCTGATAAATGTGGTCTAACATGCCAATTTCTCTAAGCCTTTGGATACCTTCTTCTACTGTATACCAAGGCAGGTCTGATACTTCAACTTAATAAAGCATAATCTATGCTTCAGTAAACCAACCAAATAAACTATTAGATTGATTCTTAATCTTTTGAGCTGAAACACTGAATGAAGAATCTGAGCTTAAACCCACTCAAAACCAAACCCGCTGCCACTGAGTTGATTCCAACTCATAGCAAGCCTTTGCACCCATAGCACTAATTTGTGCTTATTGCACTTAAATCAATAAATTCACACTAATGTAACTTTATGTTCCTTGCACCATTATCCCACAGCCTTAATAGCTGTTTTGGGCTTCTAGTGCTATTCTAACAGAAAAATAGCACAAGTGGATGGCTTTAACAAACAGGAGTTTATTCTCTTACAGTTTAGGAGGCTAGAAGCCCAAGTTCAAAGTGCCAGCCCCAGGGGCTGGGTGAAGGGCCCTTGACCTTGGGCTTCAGCTTTGCCTCTTGCTCCTGACCCATTGAAGCTGGAGGCTTCTCTTAACTCAGGACGCTGCTGGCTGCTAAGGCTGTCAAACCCAAGGTGGACAAATAAAATGGCACAGTCCCCAAATTATCAAGCAACATGGCAGGCCACTAATTCAAGTTCAGAAACTGTCACAAGATCAGTAGACAACATGGCAGGCCACTGAGATGAAGACTCAGCAAAATGCAGTATCCAGATGTGTCAAAAAGCTCAAGACCTTCCTCAAAGCTTCTTTTTACATACAGGAAGCAGACCACATTCCTAAGGCAGCTACTCAGCTGCTCAAAGTAGATTCTACCATGAAGTAAATTACCAGTCTCATCATGAGGAATAACAGCATCCAGCTGCCCAGCCACTCAAAAATAGGCCCAGCCAAGTTGACATACAATCTTTACTGTCACAATAGCCATTCCCACACATATTCTCTAGGTTTCTGTTTGCACATATTAGAAAAAATGAAACAGTTCTTTTGGAGTGTAGCACACCTGTTCCTGGATCACACTTTGTACTTCACCTTTTGTGGATCACTGGTACTTAAATCTAGTTATAAGTATAGAAGCACAGCTGGTTTAATCTCATAACATGAGGATAATAGGGCTGTTTCTGTTGTTGGGATTGATTCAATGGAATATAGGCATTCAATGTCCTCAGCTATCTGATTATCTGCCTATGTGCCCCCATCCCAAGTGTTAGGATACCATTTTTTCCCAATCAACACTGTCACTTTAACTGCAGACAGCTTTGAGGTTGGGAATTCAATCAGCATTGTAATTCAGCCACTCTTTTTATTTATTTATTTTTTATTATTTTAAGAGCTTGTTTTACATTCAACATTATGTGTACATTTAGTTTCACTCCCCATTTACCGTGTCCAACCCTAACCCATTCTCCTCTCCTCCCTACCCTGTAACCCTCCCCCTTTGCCTCTCATATTTATGTACTCCTTTTTGCCCTGCATTTCCTCAATTTGAATGTTGGTCCTCTGGTGCCCTGTGGTCTATTGCTCTAAGGGATATATTACCATAGAGTATGTGGGTGCGTCATGCTGGGTTGAGTGGTCTGCATGTACATCTTGTTAACTATTGGCCTGAGGGCCAGCCCCTGGGGATGCGTTTTATTCCAAGCACAGAATGTATTCCAGGGCCATAGTATTGGGGGTCTCATCAGATTTCATCTAACCAGTAATTCTGGTCATTACTGAATTTTTGGATTTTGTGCCACATTTCT
>NW_006922124.1:1602891-1606755 GCF_000298275.1 Orycteropus afer afer
ACATGTACTGCTGGGGGAGAGACAGTGAGAGACTTGGCTGAGAGACGGTGGGCTGGGAGAGAGACTGAGCATTTTTCCTGAACTTGAATTGTAGCCTGGTGCTTCCCTAATAAACCCCATAATCTGTGAGTTCTGTGTGGCCACTGCAGCGAATTATCAAACCCAGGAGAGAGGTGGTGGATGCTTCAGGAGGAACAGTTGATGAAAGGGCTGGAGGGAGGCATCATGTCTGGCCTTGCAGGAGTAGCCCTTGGGTTACTGATAGTGATTCTGTCTTCCTTTTGTGGGGTTAGAGGAGGTCAGAAGATGTGGCCTCCTTGCCCTTTTAGCAATTGGTGTTAGAATAGTGGAATTCACCGCAACGACCCAGACTCACTGAAATATGTGGTTTAGGGAGAAAGGAGATAAACGGGAAAGTAAGAAACCTTTGACTTCTGGATGGGAGAAAAGACACCCATGGATTGAAGCAGCTCTTTTGTTGAAATTGGTCACCCAAGGCAAAAGCTATTCATGGGATTTAGGAGCAGTGGATCTAACCCCTGAGGAATTGGCTAGTTGTATGTCTATCGAAATATAGAATGATGAGGAAAAGGTGAGACTTACAACTCCTTGGTTGCTGTTATCAGCAATAGTTGCAATAGCAGGGAAAAAGAATGTAGAGCTGGGTTGTAGCACTTAATCAAGCTCAGATCCAGTCCAATTAGAGCTACTACCCCTAGTTTCAGGGCCTACCCAGAAAGGAAGAATTGTGTCACAACAGGCAGTACCAGTACAACCACTGGTCACCAAAAAGGTAGTCCAGGAAGGGAATGGGCAACGCCAAGAAACTATTGAAAGCAGAGGGTATAGTGTGAAAGAGCTGCTTCAGTTTGTAGATCTGTATCATCAACTTCCCAAGGAACCTTTACTAAAGTGGACTGTGAGAGTGAATAACTTAGGGGTGGTGTCTTTAGTTTTGAATACCGCAGAGTGGAAGAGTATGTTTGGATTGATGCAAGACCTCACTATGGAACAGGCACAAATGTTGATCCAAGATCCATTTACAAGGCAGGTTAACTCAGAGGGGGCAGCTAGTCTGTTGGAATAGATAAAATTCGCAGTTAGGTTTGTGTATTCTGAGAAGGGAAACTGCCTCTCTCCCCCTCTAAATATCCCCTGGAACAGTCCAGAGGAAGCAGCTTATGTTCTGCTTATGCAAGCCATGCTGGCATGGCTTTATGGTGATCGAGATATTCACCCAATGAGAATGCCCCTTACACAGGTCATGGAAGATACGGTAATCAGGGGAGCTCCTTTTACATGGGCACCCCATGTAACTTGATGTTGCAAAACAAAGCAACAATTTGAGAGGCTGTGTCAGGTCTGTTAGCACAACTTCCCCGCATGGGTCTTACAAATGCAAGAAGCATAAGAGTGATTAATAGGAGAATGGAAAGGGGAAATCGGGAAAGAACTTATCTCAACAGGTCAGAGATTTTTCGATGGTTGTTAAGGAATGGGATGAATATAGCAGAACAGAAGATTCTCCAGAGAGAAATGACCATGCTTGTCTCCTCAGTGTACTGGTTTGATAGGGATGGGCAAATTAGAAATTGACTCTTTAAAATGGGGGGATATAAGGGTATGAAGTGGCTGGTTTACACACTTTCATGGGTGTGGTTAATCTTAAACTGATGGTGAAGGGGATGTTAATTTTTGAAGTATGAAAAGGGATAATGGCAAGAAAAGCCAGGAGGTGGCCTGTGCTGTAGTAAATTACTTAGTGTGGCTTTTCTACTCATAAGACTTTGTAAACTCCAATGTGGAATTTGCTGTGAGCAACTGAGGAGCTCCTGATTGCTAAAGTTGTTCACCTGGAGTATTTCTGTTGGAAGTGGCACAAAACAATGTTCTGGGAGATTCCCACTCTCTCTCAGGTGCTTAGAGTTCTGATGCTATGATTGTTTGTTTTGGCCATTCTGCCGGGCTCAAAAGGAGGCCTCCTAGAGGCAGAAGTCTCTCTGACTGCTGTTTGAGGAAGATGTGCTGCTGAAAGAGACATGCGCTCCTGAGAGACACACTCTGCTGGAAAAGAGACGCTGGAGACACGCATTGCTGCATGAGACACTGAGGGACACTGGGGGAGAGACTGTGAGAGAAAATTGGCTGAGAGACAGTGGGCTGGGAGAGGGACTGAGCATTTGAATTGTAGCCTGGTGCTTCCTAATAAACCCTGTAATCTGTGAGTTCTGTGTGGCCACTTCAGCAAATTATAGAACCCCGGAGAGAGGTGGTGGGTGCTTTGGGAGGAATGGTTGGTGAAAGGGCTGGAGGGAGGCAGCATGTCTGGCCTTGTAGGAATAGGCCTTGGGTGACTGATAGTGACTCTGTCTTCCTTTTGTGGGGCTAGAGAAGGTCAGAAGATGTGGCCTCCTTGCCCTTTTAACGGCACTTTTCTTCACTTCAGATGCTAGGAGACTGTTAGCTGCATCTTAGGTGCCTGCTTGAAAGCTTTTAAGACCCCAGTCACTACTTATCAATGTAGGATACGGAACAAAGTTTTTATGTATTTTGTTGTGCCAATTGAGTCTGGTGCCCTCCAGTACTATGATCCTGAGACTGTAGATCTATTGGATCTTTCGCCCATAGTCTGGTTGTCTGTGAGGGATTACTCTGTGTCTGTCTTCTATTGTTTCTGTAAGGATTGCAGATATTTTGTATCACTGGTGCCTGTGCAAGATTAACCTCAGCTGAATCTATCCTTGGTCTAGAGTGTACTTCTGTTCATTGTCCCCCATCTGAGCCTGTTTATGTGTTTATCTGTAGCCTGGTGTTTGGTGTTAATGGCACTGTAGTATTGTGGACACATTGGTTGGTATTAGCATCTGTTGTCTATCTCTTATGTGCACAATTCGGTGTCCTCCCATTTCCTAATTCAGTTACTCTTATGATAAAACCCTGGGATAGGTTTTCAGCAACATCAGCTCTTTTACTACAAGAAATAAGGGTTTCTTTCAGAGCACAATTGGCAAGATTGAGGTATTTCATGTTGTTCTTGGCCTGTGACTCTGAAGACTAGTCTTGTTCTCTCACCACTTTGTTTATTGTAAGTAGGACCAACCAACCAGCTTCCTTATACTCCTCTTTCTGACAAAATTGCAGAAAGGTATCAAGCATGCAATGACCAAGAGCCTCACTTCTCACCAATACTTGATCTATTTATTCTTGGTGATATTTTGCATATTAATATCGCCACTTCATGCCATGGATTAACAGCACCCTTTTTACTAATAGAGGCAGAGCCATCAGTGCCTTTAAGACAAGTCAGACTTGAGATCCATTTTAGAAAGTTCATCTTTACAATTTTGTTTCTCTAGAACCACTCTTGGTACCAAATGTCTTAGACCGGGTTCTCTAGAGAAGCAAGAACACTGAAGCTTATATGTGTGTGTGTGTGTATGTAGAGTGTGTATGTGTGTGTACGTGTGTGTGGAGAGAGAGACAGAGCATGTGCACTAGAGATGTTTATCGCAAGGAAATGTCTCACACGGCTCTAGAGGCTGGCAAGTCCCAAGTCCATGGGTCAGATGTCAGACTGGAAGCTTCTCCTGACTCATATACTTTCAGAGGCTGGTGAACCCAAGATTGGCAGGACAGATGGCAAGCTCTTGGCTTAATAGCTTCAGAGGTTAATGAATCCCAAGATTGGCAGGCAATATGGCAACCATTGGCTCAAATCCAAAGAACCAGAGGTCAGAAGATGACGAGCCAGATGCAGGACCCAGATGGAGAAAAAGGCCAGAGAGCTTTGCTAGAATGTCTCTCTCTATATGTGTGTGTGTGTATGTGTGTGTATAACTATATATAACTATACATATAACTGTA
>NW_006922124.1:1607811-1609503 GCF_000298275.1 Orycteropus afer afer
TGTTTTCTTCTTCATCTTTCATATATATATTTATATGTGAAAAGTGCATGTATTCTATCTTCCTGAAAGAGGAAATCTGTTTTCATATTCATTTAATTAACTCAAAGAAAATAACATGGATGACTTTTGATTTCCTCCAATATTCTCAGTGTTCATTTATTTCAAAAGTCAAAATAGACTGTAAATTATTAACTTTTCTATGCCAATCTATGGGAATCCAACTTTCAGCATGATTCAGAGATACCTCTGAGATTTTTCTGCTATCTGCCTCCAGCCTGTGAAAACCCAAGAGCAATTAATATAGTTTATGGGCCTGAGGCTAAGCCCAACACAGTCAAAATGAAGAGCACTCTCTGCAGTGATTGGTCTCTAAATTCTGCCTCTGAAAGATGCCTAGCACTTGTGAACAGGCCTCTCTTTGTGTCCCATAGTGTCCCTGTCCCACAAGGGAGCTTAAAACACCCCAAGCAATATCTCCTATCCTCCTTGTACAGTAGTGTCAAGGAATTGGCACTTAAAGTATTGCTATGAACTTTGTAAAAATATATTAACTTTTAAAAAAATCATTTTGTCTTTCCTGATCATAAACTTAACCGACCAAAATAAAGCAGCTAAATGCTTTCATTAAATGACGCCAAGAATCAAGTTCAATGTCTATACTTTTGTATGAAAAAATATCCTACTTTTGCCTTAGTATTTATCTCCCTGTTATTCAATAATTTCATTTCTTCTGCAGTGAAATAGATGACTGAAGAGTGTCTTACTGCTGATACAGATCACAGTTTGCTGCTAATGGAATGTTAACTGCTTTTTAAATAACTCTGAATAAATCTTCTGATCCATAAGAGATTCATGTAAAAGGATCTTAATTCATTTCCTGGCTCTTCTGCTTCCACTGATGTGAAACTTCTTCCATATTCTACCATGTTTCGGCCATTATAATACTGAGAGTGGCCCCTGGTTGTAACAATATCTTTTAATTGTGAGAGGTGACACATTTAATGATATGTCAAGGTTACCATCTAAAGGACAAACACTCCTCAGGGGGAAAAAAAAATGATATTCAAGGATGTTGTCTGGTGTAAAAATCATCCCCAGGGAATATAGGGTTTGCTTCTTCAAAAAGATCAAGAAGGCAGTACTGAAAAAGCTTTCTGAGGTTTCCAAAGACAAAACCTGTGACTTCAGCTCCCTCTTGGGAGCTAATTCCCTGTGTGATTTTATATCTGGGACAACTGCTACCGTGTAAAACTTTAGCAGAAGCAAAAGATGTCTAAGCATGGGTCTTGGTGGCTTGAATCTCCTTGAAACCTAGAGCTCTTCTCTGCCTTGCAGGACATTTTAGGATAATAGTCCAGCCCAGGTTTAAAATAGTCACATTCAGAACATGGTTTAGAA
Organism: Orycteropus afer afer; assembly: GCF_000298275.1. NCBI lineage: Eukaryota > Metazoa > Chordata > Mammalia > Tubulidentata > Orycteropodidae > Orycteropus > Orycteropus afer. Next base: position 1,609,210 of record NW_006922124.1, read on the forward strand.
ATGGGGGCTATCCCTTTACTTCAGGCCTACATACGATTTACCTTTCTTTGAAATAATGATACAATACGTCTGAAAATAAGACATCTGAAAACAAATGAAACAAAACATTTATAAGACATTCTCCTAGATTCTTTTCCACAGTCCTCCCAGAATGGATGCATCTAGTAGTTGGTTAATTTTTGTTTAAAGAATTGTATAATTTGTAGTGGCTACACTGTTGTTGTTTTTATGTGCTGTTGAGTCAGACACGACTCATAGAGACCCCTCCTTGGGTTTCTGAGGCAGTATCACTAC
>NW_006922124.1:1610258-1624253 GCF_000298275.1 Orycteropus afer afer
TAAAGCTGAATAAGTTTTTACATATGTATATACCCATGAAACTATTACAGCGATCAAGATATAGAACATATGCAGAACCCTGGAAAGATCCTTTTTGACTTCTCCTAGCTAAGGTTCCCCAAAAGGTAAATTATAATTTCAAACTTTATCATTAGAGAATAGTTTTGGTTGTTTTTGACTTCATCACTTCTCCTCCTTTCTGTTTGTCCTCCTTTGATTAGGGAAATCTTGTCTTTACATATATCAGTAGTTGTTCTTTTCATTACTGAGTTCTATGCTGTTGTATAAATGTATCACATATATTGTCTGCTCACTTGTAATTGGACATTTGCTTTGTTTCCAGTTTTGGGCAATTTTGTATAAAGCTGCCAAGAACACTTTTATCCATGTATTTTAGTACTCATGTACATACATTTCTGTTGTGTGTTATATAGCAAAGACTGGATTTGCTAGATCTTAGGATATATGGGTTTTTTAGTTTTGCATTTGAATTATGATATTGGTGAAGAATACTTAATATACCAAGGACTTCCAGAAGAGTGAACAAATTTGTCTTGGAAGAAGTACAGCTAGGATACTCTTTTGAAATGAGGGTGGCAAAACTTTGATTCACAGAGTTTGGGCATTTTATTAGGAGGGAACAGTCCCTAGAGAAGGACATTGTGCTTGGTAAAGTAGAAGCTCACCAAAAAAGAGGAAGACCCTCAGTGAGATGGACTGACACAGTGGCTGCAAAAATTGCTCCAACATACTTATTGTGGGGATGGCACAGGCCTGGGCAGTGAATCATTCTGTTTTACATAGGGTCACTATGGGTCAGAACCAACTCAACAGCTGCTAACAAAATATAGCAACAGTTGTTGTCAGTCAGTTTTTTATGATGGTTTTGTCAATTTACCCTCCAACTAGCAATATGCAAGAGTTCTAGTTATTCTACATACTCACCAACACTTGGTATTTCAAGTCCTTTAATTTCACTATACTATGGTGTATGTCATTGTGGTGCGAATATGCATTTCTTGATGACTAATGTTGTTGAGCACCATTTCCTATACTAATTAGAAATCCAGAATGGATGCAAACTCTTTTAATATAAGACATAGAAGATGTTTTCATTTTACTGTATAAATCTTAGATAAAAACAACTGTCAATTCATAGCATTCCCTAAGAATATTGCTGTTGTTGTTGTTACATGCCGTCTAGTCACCTCTGACTCATAGTGACTCCTTGGGTTTCCAAAGCGGTATCACTATGGAAGTAGATTGCCCAATCTTCCTTCTGAGGAGTGGCTGGTAGGTTTAAACTGCCAGCCTTCTGGTTAGCAGTCAAATGCCCTAGGCACTATGCCACTAGAGATATTTATTATTATTCGAAATTAATAAACTTGAAGAGAAGCAACCAGAATCAGATAACAACGCCACAGGTCATTGGGAAGAATGCACTGTAAGTGCTAAACTTCATTGCACACAAATCTTTTCTGACTTTTTGCTTTTTGTTCTGTGCTAATCATAAAATATCCAGAGCTTAATGTCTGCCCCAAACTATAAGAGAGGCACAAGGCAACATGACATATTCTGTGGCATTTTATTCAACACTCATAGATATTTATACTTTTATCGTTCTGAATACTGAACCACATTGCACATGAGCTACTTGCAAAGTATATGAATATGAATGTGTGTATACCATGGAGAACTATATAGAAATACATACATATATATTATAAATGAATGTTTACCTAAAAAGGTCTTAATAGTTCATTAACCACACAAGTTGTTTGAGTCACCTAAATGACCAATACTGTCCACATTTCTGAAAGCAAGAGACAGACTCCCAGGGAGACCGAAGCCCTAAACTGAAGGAAGAATTCTTCATACAATGACATGGACACTGAGCAGGAAGGTGATGTGCATGTGTTTAAGCAACTAACCACAATGGGAGTTTGACTGAAAACACAGCCACTTCACTTCACCTCGGGGTCTGAATCTTCCTGGACCACCAACCATTTATCATTTGCCCACAAGTATTATGATTGAGTCAGCATTACTAATTGCCCTTATAGAAATAAGTGTAGCCAGTGATGTGATTTTTTTTCTTAAAATCAGGTGAGTTTGACTTTAACTGGAGCAATTGAATGATAATGCTTGGCAAGGTGAGTTCTGGAGTCATACTTCAGTTTAATTCCTGGGTGAATCACTTAATAACTATCTGAGTCTCCCATTTCCCTCATTGTAATATGGAGCCATTCCTTAGAGTTGTAGAGGCAATGTTTATGAAATAACACTGTAAACTGAAAATTGCTAGAGTAATATAACAGTTTTTCAATAGATTTTTGGAGCTCATGAGAGTATCTGTTTCCCGGGGGCGGGGGAGTAACTGGCCTTTTAAGAAGTCTTTTAAAAATATGTTGTTGTTTGCCGTGGAGTCAGCCCCGACTCATAGCGACCCCTCCTTGGGTTTCCGAGGCAGTATCACTACGGAAGTAGGATTGCCCAACCTTCCTTCCGAGGAGTGGCTGGTGGGTTTGAACCGCCAGCCTTCTGGTGAGCAGTCAAGTGCCTTAGGCACTATGCTACCAGAGCTCCCTTTAAAAATATAATCACATACAAATATAAAGCATGGCTTCTCAAAGATTGGACCCTGGAGCAGTAGCATCAGTGACATCTGAGATCTTGGTAGAAAGGAAAATTCTTGGGCCCCATACTAAGTCAACTGAATCTGACACTCTAGGGGTGACATCCAGCAGTCTATGTTTTAATATGCCTCTTAGGTGATTCCTATGCACCACTAAAGTGCAAGAACCACTGATGTACTGAAAATAGCATTGGCTTGGGAGATAAGAAATCTGAATTTTAGTTCAGGGTTAACTGGTTTTGTGATTTTGGACAAACCACTTCTCTGAGCACCAGTTTGCTCATCTCAGATAATATTCTGAGCCCTTTCTAGTTCTGCCTTCTATGATAGTCCTGCCACACACAATCCAGATAAGAAAATGTAGTCCCTGAGAAATTGCTTTTCAGAGCTTGGAAAATCATATGACTTAGATGACTAGCCAAACTGCTAGCAACTAAACCAGTTGTATCTGTAATTAATGAATGTCTGGTTATAGCTGCAAGAGAGTTTATTTTCATTTCCAAATGCAATTCAAAGATGTAAATATTATTTCACAGATAGAAAGCATTTTAGGCTTCTCATTACAGTAGGCATTGGTTTAAATCCTACTATATTAAGTCTAGATGACTTGGGTTGGTACGTTTGTATTTTTATCATTCTGCATTCTATTTAATGTAGAGTGGGTATTTATTCTTTCCATAACTAACTGCTTTAGAAATTTGCAGTGAATGCTTTCAATTATAACTATTTATTGATAAAAGCCTGGGGTAAATAAAAAATGTGTTTTTAAAGGTATTTTAAACATACTGTCAAAGCTTTTCAGGTGTTATGCAAGTCTGTCTCTGCCGTTCAGATTCACTTAAAAGATATTAAAATTCACAGTGTCCGGGAATTTTTGGCCTTTCTGATATATCTGTAGGGAGGACCTGGAGTACATAAACTGGGGGGTAGGAGTTAAGGATCATTTCTCTGATGGTCCCATCACTGATTGCCAGGACATTTCTGGAACATTTGAAAATGTTAACAAAGTAATGAAGAAAAATAAAGTGTTCTGATCTTGGAAGGGTATAAACAAAGCCCATATTTGGAAGCAGAAGGAGATGCCAAGTGATTTTCTTCTCAGATGTAACTGAGCTACAAGGAGTTAGGCCACAGCTTCCTCTGCTGCCCTCCCCGCAAGATGCTAATAGCACTTCTGGGACCTGAGAGCCTCCAGTGCAGCTCTCAGAGCTGCTATTTGCTCCTTTCAATCAACAGTAAAGAGCAATTGAATGGGAGACCAGGAAAGTGTCTGCTGCTGGGGCCTCAGGGCTCAGGAACTGCAACATCCAGGGCTGAGACATAGGAATAATCCTTAATAACAATCCACAGGAAGCATCTTCCATGCCACAGAGATCTATTATTAGCAGAATTAAAGTATCCTGTGGATAAATTATATACCAGGTTTAAAAGGAAAACCATATTATTATTATCATTATTATCATTATTTTAATCCTTGTAGAAACTGACAGCAACCGGCTGGCATTAAACCACAGGGGGAGTAAATGTGAGGCTTGCACCATCACACCTGTAGAGATTTACAATGAAGACACAGAGAGGTAATTCATTCCTTAAAGCAAGAATTGTGTGCACTTGAATTCCCTGGGTGCACAAAGTAGTAAAGAAGTAACAAGTCCAGGTACTTAAACTGGTCAGGGTCTCTGGGTGGGCATTATGATATATAGGGAGTAAACTAAAAGAGAGAAGAATGATGGCACACAGACAGTCCGAAACGTGCTCTTTTTCCCATTCATGCTGAGGGTGTACAGATTGAATGAGGAGGGTCATAAAGGATTCTCATACTGACACATGCACAGGTCTGAATTGTTCCATTTGATCCAGATAAATTGAAAAAGTTTTCCATACTAAAGCCAACCCCTACTTCTGCATGGTTACCCTTAACTGTTTGCAGTCAAAGACCAGAGCAGCCAACTGACTTCCAGTTCAAGGCAAATTCCCTTGTCCTCCTTTTTACAACTAAACCCTGAAGTTAACACGTTAAACAAGCAATAGGAACTCTCTGAGAGGTGTGTTGAAGAAGGGGGACTTTGGGACTAGTTACTTGGTGGTTAGTTCCCTGGGTTTTCCTATTGTCTCTCATAAAGCCCAGACAGGGAGATGCAGAAGCCTCCAACACAGCACCACCACGAAGCACAGACAAAATAAATAAAAGAGCTCCAAGAAAGGCCGGATTCCCCTCCCAAAGGACCAGGAGAAAGGTGGCCTGACACATTTTGGCAATAGCCATCCTACTCTAGCCAAAAACAAATGGAAACATTCTCCTTTCCCCAGGGTCCAGCAGGGCCTGGGGGGAGTTGGTCTCCCTCTTCAGCACTGCCTCTGCACCACAGAGGCATTCCACTTCTCCCACCTGGTGGAGATGGCAGGGCTGAGTGGGGAGCTAATCCTCAATCCCAGGAAAAGCAAGGGACACAATGATTCCTCTGCTGATGATAGTGTCTATTGATGAAAATGAGCTGGACGCTCATCTTCCATCACCCACTCAGCAGGAGCAGGGCATGCTCCAATCTCCCTGCCAAGATAGTGCATGCTGGACTGAGAGGGGAACTGGTCTCTCATCCCTCCCACCCCACCAGAAGCAGGTGAGAATTCCATTCTCCTCACCATCTATCTAGGTGAGTGTCTGTAGGGTACAGGAGTGAGCTGTGGTGTGAGTCACCACTAGGCTTTACCGTCCTTGCTCCTTGTCTGTGAGCATAATGGGGAGCAGAGCCTCAATCTTCACCCAGCAGCAGTAAGGTAGAATGAGATGATGGGAGGTGGAGCTAGTTGTCACTCCAGTTCCCCTCTGTCTTTATTTAGTATCTACGGGGCCCAGCAGGGTACTGAGCTTCCACTCCTACTCTGAAGCAACAAAGTACTGAGTGCCAGCACTTCAATTTTCTCCTCCCTGGTGTTAGAGAGGCACAGCAAGGAGCTTCGCTTACACCTTCATTGAAGGGCAACAAAGTAGTGCAAGTTGCTGCCCCACATTTGTCAGAAAGGTGTCAGTGAGACTGAAGACTAGCTCAATTTCCACCTCACCTCCCCAATGAAGAAATCTTAGTAACCATTCCACTTTTGGAGAGATAATGTCAGTGGGGTCCAGAAAGAAGCTGAATATACACCCTCACCTCGTTCTCCTGATACACCTTTACAGAGGAGTTCCTGGCTAAAAATAACTAAATGAAAAGGATCCATAATCTCCTACTATAATGACTATACTATCCAAAATGCAATAAAAAGTCACTCATCATTCCACAACATAGAAAGTCACAACTTGAGAGAGAAAAAATAATAAACAGATGTAAACACCATGATTAGTCAGATATTGGAATTATTTGACAAGTATTTTAAAGCAACTATCATAAAAAATGATTAAAAAATTATAAACTCTCTTTTAAAATAGAAAATTTTACTACAGAAACACAATTTATAAAACAAAATTCCAAGCAGAAACTATAGAACTGAAACATACAACAATAAAGATAGAAGACTTGCTGGATGGGCTCCACAGTAGAGTAAAGAAGACAGCAGATAAAATCAGTAACTTGAGAGAAGATCAACAGAATGTTCCCAATCTGAATAACAGAAAGAAACTAGACTGAATACAATTGAACAGAGTTTCAGAAAGCTGTGGACAATAACATAAAAACCTAACATTTGTCCCAGAATGAGCAGAGTGAGAGGGGTACTGTAAAAGTGTTCAAAGAAATAATGGCTGAAAACTTCTCAAATTTGGTGAAAGAAATAAACCCACAGATTCTAGAGGCTGAGTAAACTCCAAATAGGACAAATCTAAAGGACTCCAAACTGAGACACATTATAATTGAACTTCTGAAAACAAACAAACAAAAAAAAGATTTTTAAAGCATCCAGAGAGAAATGACACATTACTTACAGAGGAAAGCTCATTCAAAGGGCAGTAGATTTCTTGTTAGATGCCATGGAGACCAAAGAAAGTGGCACAATATTTTTCAAATTCTGAAAATAAACAACTGTCAACTCAGAATTCTATACCCTTTAAAATTATCTCTTAGGAATGAAGGGAATAAAACATTTTCAGATGAAGTGAAACTAAGGACATTTGTTGCTAGTAAACCTACTGTAAAGTCATTCTTTAAAGAATGACTGAAGGAAGTCCTCTAATCAGAAAGGAAATGACAACAGAAGAAGGCTCTGTGGTAGGCAGAAAAATGGTCCACTGAATATATCTTCATTTTAATACTTGGAACCCATGAATATGTTACTCTACTTGGAAAAATGAACTTGAAGATGTAATTGAGTTAAAGATTTCTGTATGGAAAATCACCTTGCACTATCTGGATGGGACCAATGCAACAACAAAGATTGTTATAAGTGGAAAAGACTCAAGTAGAAATCTTGCTTGCAGGGGGCCATGAGCCAAGCGATGCAGACAGCCTCTAGAAGCTCCCCTAAAGGCTTCAGAAAGGGACACAGGCCTGCTGACAACTTGATTTTAGCCTAGTGGAAGCCCTGTCAGACTTATGACCTTCAGAGCTTTACGATTATAAACTTGTGTGGTTTTAATCCAATATGGTTGTTAAAGTAAATTGGTACAGCAGCAATAGAAAACTAATACAGCTTGTAACTTCAAAAAGGAAAAAAAAAAAGTTGGAATTTATACAAGTTGGGGTAAATATAATACACTATTCTTCTCATATACTTCTTAAATTATATTTGATGGTTGAAGCAAAAATTATAACACAATCTTATGTGATCCACCATGTATGCAGAGGAAACACTTGAAGAAAATTTTATTTTGAATACGGAGAGATTAAAAGGATCACTAGAAGTTAGTTTTCTCTACTTCACTCAAAGTGGTAAAACATTAATTATCAGTAGGCTATGAAAACTTATGTATGTTTGTGTGATAATATATTGTTGTAAGACCTAGTATAACCAGCAAGAAGATTATACAAGGTGATACACTCAAAACGTTTCAAATAAATCAAAATGTTGTTGTTATTAGGTATCGTTGAGTCATCTGCAACTCATAGCCACCCTGTGTACAGCAGAACAAAACACTACCCAGTGCTGCACCAGCCTCACAATCCTTACTATACCTGAGTCCATCATTGCAGCCACTGTGTCAACCCATCTCTTTGAAGAACTTCCCCTTTTCTGCCAACCCTCCACTTTACCAAGCTGTAAGACCACTAATGTCTAATTACTCCAATGTAGTTTGTTCAAAAGGCCTGAATGAATTTTAAAGGGACAAATTGAGATGAAAGTCCTGCTTGCACGACTTAACACTTACATAGATTATTGGACAGTGACCAGCACCTAGTAAGTGCTCAATAAATGCTAGCTTATTAGCTCTAGGTGGCTTTGCAACAAAAGTGTAGGAAAACTGATTCTTTATATGTCTACTCACCCAATAGCTTGTAAGCACACAGAATTCACAAAGAAGCCATGTGTTTCCTTCATCTTGGACCTGGTGGCTGCTAACGCTAATCAAAATGTCAGTGGTTCCATCCCACCAGCTGGTCCATAGGAGAAAGATGTGGCAGACTCCTTTAATGGCAACAAGTTTGTTTCTTTCTGTTTTATTCTTTTTGGTACCTTCAGAGCTGATATGGGGGAGATCAGTGCCTAGCACTTCAGAGGTTTTCAATAAATGATTGTTGGATATAAACATGATCCATGTGTAGAATGGATATTCTTAAAGCCAGAATGCTAGCTCAGATACTTAGAAAATATCATGAGAAATGTTGTCAGAAATGTTTCTTTCCTACTGTCCTGTCATATTCATATCAACAACACCACCACTGTCACACCAAGTACTACTTTTATCTTTAACCACAGGATCCAATCCTTCTCTTCAGGCAAGTTTTTATTTTTCTGTCAGACAGCATTTGATGTGAAAAATGTTATCATCAGGGAAGAATATTTCTTTCTTTTCTCTACCATCCACTTGTCAAAATCACTATCAGATACATGAGATTGCTGGAAGTAGAAGAACACAGCAATGGTTTCACATGATCAACAACACTGAGCTCATAGAACATTCTTGCTGAGATTCCAGGTTGTCGTAGAGTTTAAAGGCACATGTGGAGAAACAAAATGGAAGTACTCAAGAAGTAATATAGTCTACCTCTATAGTCTGGGAGCAAGATAAATGAAGAAACATTCTATGGTACATCTTGTCTTGTTTTCCGGGGGACCCTGTAGCCCAAGAACAGTCAGGAAGCGCATGATATTAATCAGCTATTTTGGTAATTTGGACACTGTGGCCTCCCCAAGAAGATGAAACTCGTTCAATTTCTTCCCAAGAATGGGATTCACCAAGCTGTTAATGCCACTCTGTCTTCTATTTCTATCATTTTCTGTTTCTCTGTGAGATTAGTCCCAGAAGAGCAGGGTTCTGGAGACCCCGTATCCTCTAACACTGGGTGACTCCCACTGTGACCCATTCTTCACCAAACCAGCTGTGAAGCACTCTTCCTCAGTGGCAGGAAGGGATGGGCCCCTTACTATGTGTGCTGTCCTCTGAACAAAAAGGCCACCTGGACTATGATTCTGGGGAACAGGCCACAAAAGATGTTTAGATAAGATAATCTAATTCCAGGATCTAAGATTTTGAATTGTCAAGTCTTCTGCTTTCTAATGTCACGATAGCACAGCCCATTATTATTGAGCCCCTGGAGGCAGTTTGTGTTATGCCTACCTCACCCAGCAACCCACACCCTCTTTGTTCAAAGTGAAGCTTCTCTCAGTTGAATACAATTTCTCTTTAAAGTGGTCACAAGAGAAGTCCTGAGATATAAAGTAGGTAGCACTCCTGAATTTGTCTGTTTGTTGCCACAAACTGATGTAAAAGGAATCCTATTATTTATAGTATTTTTGTAACTTTTGGGGTACTAATATATTGTTTACTCTGAAAGTAGCTTGCTCCTTACTGATAATACTTCCCAGCTATGGAAAATCTGACTTGTCATTTCCACATTACAATGTCTCGAGCTGTCCTTTAAAACATTTGGAAATCAACTTATTTTAAAAAGAAAATTAAGTTCTTGTACAGAAATTGTCAAATATGATATCAAGTAGATTTATTTTGTTTTTCAAGAAGTCCAGTATGCACCTTCATCCCTTCTAAAGACTTCAGCAAGTGCCCTAGAGCAAGGCCCTCCAAACTGCAATGTACATAGTAATGTCCTCAGTGTCTAGTTAAGATGCAGGTTCTGATTTAGTAGGTCTACAATGAGACATGAGATTTGGCAGTTCTTGGAGTAGTAAGGAACTGGACGCACTGGCAGAGTTACTGTTATAGATAAGGTTGTTTGTCACCATGTATGGACTCAGTGGTTTAGCAGTTATGGTGTAGTTATCCCCCATGATGAGATCTGATAGAACGTAATCACCTCCATGATGAGATCTGCTATGAGCAGCTAATCAAGTGAAAGGGAGTTCCCTGAGGTGTGTGACATGCTTCCAATATATATGGACATCCTGGCAAAGACATCTGACATTTTGCTTAAACTGGATACTGCATCTAGCTCATCATCATCTGGACTGCCATATTTCCTGTCAATCTGCAGATTGTTACCATCATAGCCCATGAACATTTTACCTGTCAATCTTGGATTCCTCAGCCTCTGAAGCTAGCAGCCGGCTGTATTTCCTGTTGATAGTGTGTTCATCATCCCCTGAAGCTATTTGGATCAGGAGAAGCCTCCAACTTGATGTCTAACCCACAGACTTGGGACTTGTCAACCTCTACAACTGCATAAACCATTTGTTGGAGATAACTCTCTCTCTGTCATCTGTCTATCTGTATAAGCTTCACTGGTTTTGCTTCTTTAGAGAATCCAGCCTAAGATAGTTACCTAGGGCTGCAGTAACAGAAATACAAATGGGTTACTTTAAAGAATGTAACTTTATTTTCTCACAGTTCTAGAGTTCAACCTACAAAGCCCAAATCAGGGTCCCAAACATGTTCATTTCTTCTGTGACCTCTCTCCTGTTTTCTGTTGTCTTCCTGTGACCCTCAACATTTCTCTTGTACACAGGCCCTCACATGCCTCTGCCTTCACCCTGTGTGTGTCTCTGCATTTTTAGGGTATTTTTATAACTCAAAAATAATTACAAACAGTATCATCACATCTGTGGGAACAAGGGCCAGAAATTCAACACATATTTCCAAGGATATAATTCAATCTATAACACATCCAGAAAAGAAAAATTTATTCTGCAAGAATGAGCTAGTTACTGAAGACTTTCTATTTTGTGTTTTAACTTGGCATGAAAAAATGTGACCCACTTTAGGTAAAATTTTCTTGTTGAACTAGAGCTTTATGTGCTCTGAGGCAAAATTAAACAGTCATATTTTGTGAACTTTGCAAAGGAGTTGGGCTATATCTAGCCAAAGCCCAAATTGCCACCTTGTATTTGCTTGATTTCAATCTATCCTCACCAAAGCACTCTCTGCTTCCTCCTTTTCCTGCTCTCAGATCTGCAGAGAGCTCAGGCATCTGCATCCAACATGCCATGCATTCTTTTGAAAATGTGTTTGAAGAGCCCAGTTATCTGCCTTACTCTCACACCACTTTAATTTCTTCAGACCTTTAAACAGGGAACCTGGGCTTTTTCATTGTTATAGTCCAGGATATTTACCACTGGAGAAGATGGCTTCTGCCTCAGTAAATGGCCCTGCACTCTGACTAGGGTCTTTCTACAGCTGACTGCAGTCTGTAATACTCTGTGCTGGTGAGCGTGACAGTGTTTTGATTAGTTGTAGCAAAGAAAACAAAAAGGATGGAACAGTTCTTACAGCAAGAAAACTGCAAAGACTTTTTTTTCCCCTACATACCACTACAAGAAAAGAAGCTAATTCATAAAAACTTACTTTATTGGCCTTATAAAGCTTTCTCTTTTGAGGCCTGTTGTTGTTGTTGTTGTGTGCCATCGAGTTGGCCCCGACTCATAGCGACCCCTCCTTGGGTTTCCGAGGCAGTTATCACTACGGAAGTAGGATTGCCCAACCTTCCTTCCGAGGAGTGGCTGGTGGGTTTGAACCGCCAGCCTTCTGGTTAGCAGTCAAGTGCCTTAGGCACTATGCTACCAGAGCTCCTAGCTGGTAGCAAATAGAATGTGATTCCTGCAATGTGATATGTCTTCAAAGAGGACAGCAGAGGGTGCAAATTCAGAAGGGGATGAGGAGTTGGAAGAGAGGAGGGGGCACTCTTTACAAGGGCTCCTACTAAACAGACCCTAATTAATTAAACAATTATATCTGTCAGGCCTCCTCTGGTATCTGCAAATGATGCCATCAGGAGTGGTAATTTAATTCGCAGGACATGCACTGCCCAAAACACCCCATTGCTGTTAGGAAATGGCATTGCTAAATACAATTAGAGGGAAATGTCAGAGCCTTTTCATTTCCTGAGCATTATTAGTGTGAGCTTGACAATTACTGACAGCCAGTCAGAACTCTGTTTGTGTTCTGTGCTCTCTAGGCATTCTCTAATTATGAATAATAATTCCATTAATCATGCACTTGAAACAAGTAAATTATCCAGCAGAACATCATAATCACTTGTATCAAGGAGCCTTCAAGAAAGTCCTGAACCGCTTTTGTCTTTAGCTTTCCCTGTGTGGCTCTGCTGTGGTGTCTGCAAGGAAGTCAGAAATGAGTGGAGCCTCTCTTACCATTGAAAGACCAGTGGACGTCTTTGCAAATGAAGCTACAGCATTTGGAATACCTGGTTTTTATCCACTTACTTTGGCTTATGTCAGTCTCCTGACTTGCCTATTTACTCTGTGAGTGAACACCAAGGGATGCCACAAACTGACAGAGAGCCATTTGCTCCTTTTTCTGAAGCTTGCAAAGGACAGATCCTTCCTTGGCAGCTGCTATGTGTTCCTGATATTCTCATTCTTTAATTTAGTGTCTGAACATCTAGATTCCCCAGAGGTAAGTATAAGGATCAGCACAAAACGCTCCCATGAGGTAGGGATGAGACATACCTCCACTCTCCAACTTTTTCACCATTTCTGACACCAGCCATTCTCCCCACGGCACTCTCTACTTACTTCTCTGCTGAGTTTGAAAATCCATTGCAATGGCCACATAGAACACACGACCATACTCACAATTGTGCATTTTATTAGGGACATAATAGGCTAAAGCTTGGGACCAGGATCAACTTGAAAGTAGCAGGATACAACACAGGAGACAGGATTAACTTCATCAATCAGTTTAGCTTCCAACCAGGACAGCTTTCAGCTCTATCTCAGCCATGCCTGCAGGGCTCTTCTTGCGGTTGTGTCCACAGGCTCCTCCAAGCCTCTACTGTGCTTGAACCACTGTTACAGGTCTTTAGCTCTGCCAGAAACCCTCCTGCCCAAAGACTGAGTGATGAGTTCTCTCTCTCTCTCTTTCTCTCTCTCTCTCTCCCCCCCTCTCTGTCTGTGGCCAACATCCCTCTCACAGCCACTCACTCCATGGGCCAGCAAGCCCACCTCACCATCTCACACTAATCTTCTGGCTCCTGCCAATCATACTGCTGTTATAGTCCCTCTGCTGCTGTGCTCTGCTATGCTTAATGGCGTTTCTTGCTGTCTCATGGCATTTCTTGCTGTCTCATGGCATTTCTTGCTGTCTCATGGCATCTTCAGTATATCATCTCTCCCTTCTAGGTCTAGGAAGTTCTCAGTGTACAGATCTTGGGTTCAAAGAATGCACTTCACTCCAGACTCTTCTTGGGGGTAGTGAGGTCTCCCCTGAAACTCAGTGGGATTGGTCCTTACATAAACTTAGCAGAATGACAAAACTGACCAATCTCCTAGCTGGACCACAAGTCAGTCAATTCTATTGGGTGGATTTTCAAATGACTGTTTGCATAGTAATCAACAAATCCCTTGTGAGATTATGGCCCAGACAATCATATTTAGCAAAATTATAAAACCAAGGCCAGAAAGGCCATACATGAAAGAAACCCACTGTACTGCACATTCCTTCCCAAGCATTGATCTTCCATAGATACCCTGATCCTGGAAGCAAGCTTCTTGCAATCATCAAATTACTCTCAGTCTGCTGGAAAAAATGAAATTTGTCACTGAATTTACACAGAGCAACCTTCCAACCTGCATTTTGGTTAACAATTTCTTTCAGTAGCTTTCTTCCTTTCCAATCTTCCTCTATCCCTCTCTTCATCCTTCCTTCCTTCCTACATTTTTGTTGACATGTAAATGCTCTGTTTCCTCCATCTGTAACATGTCTATCTCCCAACCATCACTGTGATATGCTGGAAAGAAGATGACCTTGCTGAAGTTGTCACCAGAGTGCCAGGCCCAGAAATGACCCATTAGCCAATTTT
>NW_006922124.1:1624698-1625627 GCF_000298275.1 Orycteropus afer afer
AATCTCTCCACATCCTCACCAGCATTTGCTATTTTCTGTCTTGTTGAACTTCACCATTAGTGCTGGGGTGAGATGATACCTCATTGTCGTTTTGATTTGTATCTCTCTAATGTCTAATGATCATGAGTATTTCTTAATGGATTTGCTGAAATGAAAATGAATATGAATATGTTCTTTGGTGAAGTGTTTATTCATCTTTTCTGCCCATTTTTTAATTGGCTTGTTAATCTTTTTGTTGCTGAGATTTTGGAGTTTTCTATAAATTTTAAAGATAAATCCCTTGTCAGGTATGTAATTATTGACAAGTATGAATTTGTTGCTGTCAATTTGTTATGTGCTTTTTCGTGGGGCTCCTGATTTCCTTGTTCCATACAATTTTCTGTGCTGAGCTCGTTTTGTTTATGAATCCTGTTATCACTTCCTTCGTTGCTATTGTTTTAGTATTTGCTAAATATTTCTGCAGGTCTTCTTTTTTACTTTGATGTGAAGGTTTTTCATTTTCCTTTGAGGTTACCCTGTGATTTATAATTTTCTTCCCAAGTTTAGAACAGTCAGTTCAATCTTATAGTTGTCTTGACTTCCCTACCATTTAGAAATTCTATAACTACACAATTTGTTCCCTCTTTTTGGTTTGTAGTTGTCCTTGTCAATTGATGTCACTGGTTTCCTGCTTACAATCTTGTAGGTTTATTTACTTTGGATACTTCCATAACTGGGTTGGTTTCGGGGTTATATCATCATGTGTGTTAATGGTCAGTTGTTGTTTGCTGTTGTTGGCTCTCTATCCAAAGGACTCCCTTTAGCACCTCCTGGAAGGTTGGTCTGGTTTTAACAAACTCCCTTAAATTCTCCTTATCTGGAAGTGTCCTAATTTCATCATCATATTTGAGGAACAATTTTGCTGGGTATATATATATATGCTGGGTATA
>NW_006922124.1:1625882-1635027 GCF_000298275.1 Orycteropus afer afer
TTTTTTTTTGATCCCTTTCCAAAGAACTTTTGAGGTATTTGTCTTTAATTTCACTAATTATGTCTTCCATTAATTCAATTCTACTCCTTTGCCCATTCAATGTCATACTTATTTCTGAAAATTTTGTGTTAATCTTCTGGAATTCTATCTGTAGATTTTGTATCATTTCTTATTATTCACTTATTTTGTCATTTTGTTCTTGTATTGTCTTTCAAAATTGTTCTAGGGATTTCTCTGTGTTTTCCTCCATTTTGTCAGTGTTTTCCTTGATTTGCCTCTCAATTTGTTGAAGGTACCTAAATGTAATTATTTTTGAATTCCTTATCAGGGAGTTCCAATGCTCCTTCTTCCTCACAGATGTGTTTTGAGTCTGTATTCTGGTCCTGCTAAATGGGAAGGGAGGCCACATCTTCTGACCTCCTCTAACCACACAAGAGGAAGACAGAGTCACTATCAGTAATGCAAGGCCTATTCCTGCAAGGCCAGACATTCTTCCTCCCTCCAGCCCTTTCACCAACCATTCCTCTCAAAGCACCCACTGCCTATCTCCTGAGTTCAATAATTCACTGAAGTGGCCACACAGAACTCACACATTACGGGGTTTATTAGGGAAGCACCAGGCTACAATTTAAGTTCAGATAAAATGCTCAGTCTCTCTCCCAGCCCACCATCTCTCAGCCAACAGTCTCTCACCCAGCAGTGCATGCCCCTCGGTGTCTCACTCAGCAATGCGTGTCTTTTGCATCTCTTTCCCAGCAGTGTGTGTCACTTTCAGCAGCACGTCTTCTTCAAGCAGCAGTCAGAGAGAGTTCTGCCCCCAGGAGGCCTCCTTTTGAGCCCGGTAGAGTGGCCAAACCAACCAATCATAACATCAGAATTCTAAGCACTTAAGAAAGAGAAAGAGAGTAGGAAACTCCCAGAACATTGTTTTGTGCTACTCCCAACAGAAATACCCCAGGTGGGCAACTTTAGCAATCAGGAGCTCCTCAGTTGCTCATGGCAAATTCCACCTAGGAGTTTACAAAGACTTATGGGTAGAAAACCCACACTAAGTAATTCACTACACTACAGGCCACCCCCAGGCTTTTCTAGCTATTATCCCTTTTATACTTCAAAAATTCACATCCCCTTCACCATCAGTTTAAGTATAACCACACCCATGAAAGCATGTAAGCCAGCCACTTCATGCCTTTATATCCCCCCATTTTAGAGAGCCATTTTCTAATTTGCCCATCCCTATCAAGCCAGTACTGTGAGGAGATAAGCATAGTCCTTTCTCTCTGGAGGATCTTCTGTTCTGCTTGAAACTTTGGGCATCTGCATCCATAAACAAGCAAAGTCCAGCCCATCACAAGCCATCAAATTGCAGCAACTTAACACCAGGTCAGTGTCAAACATCTTCCTCTTCATTTGGTTGGGTTCTGATCCCAGCTAGGTCATGGGTACCAGCTGCCAAGTTTGGGAGTCACACTCTTCCCTTCACTTCAGACCAGCCAGAACCTTCTCTCACATCTTAATTCCTCAGGACTATTTCAATGGCCATAGGTTCACAACTCCTTGCACTTCAGACCAGCCAGCCCTTCCTCTCATCCCTAGCCTCTATGGCCTAGGTCAAAGAGTACCAAACTCAGCCCGTTTCTTCTTTGCTGCACTTCCCCCATTTCCACTCAAGTGGACCCAGGTGGTCACAAGCTAGTAGCATACAAGCTGACTTCTCACTGGCTTCTTTTAACTTTCAGTCCTGGAAGGGGTTTTTCTCATGGACCATGTCTTTCATGCCTTGATGCACCCAAAGCCTATCTGCTTGCTTGAAATTCAAAAAGACCAACAGTCATTTTTTTCTCTTCAGGTCCTCGCTTCAAATGCAAATCTTCCATTCCCTCAATAGGACTGGGTGGGGCTCAGGTTTTCTACCTAAACTCCACGTACTCTACACACAATGCTTAAAACAAAAGCCTATGTTTCTGCTGGGCAAATTATATTTCCCCTTCTAACATATCAAATCAAGTATCAGCTGAAGGTGGATTTACATGCTCTCCATTATCCACACCCCATAATCATTTCTAATGTACAAGCAGGTAAGAGAATATTCAATACCTGTAGTACATTCAGGTAAACACATAATCCAAAACACATAATCCTTTTTAAGACATTCCAGGTTTATCTTTTCACCTTGATTATAATCCCATTCTATGCATATGGTCTTGGGCCTTTGGCTGGGTGTAAGCAAAAGCCCAGCCTCTGGATCAATTACCTCCTTTAAGAGGTAACACCAAACAAGTAACCATCTAAGAATCCAAAATTTCACTTCCCAGGCCCCTTCCTTCTTTCTTTTACAAAGTCTCATGCTTCTATGAGTCTGGAACCACTGCAACGAATCTCACCCCTCCTGACACCAACTGCTAAATGGGCAAGGAGGCCACATCTTCTGACCTCCTCTAACCCCACAAGAGGAAGACAGAGTCACTATCAGTAACCCAATGCCTATTCCTGCAAGGCCAGACATGCTGCCTCCCTCTAGCCCTTTCACCAACCATTCCTCCCAAAGCACCCACTACCTCTCTCCTGGGTTCGATAATTCACTGCAGTGACTGTTGGTATCATCAGAGTAGTTGACTGTCTTCTGCTCCAACAGTCTCTATACTCACTGTTTTCATTCAGGTTTTTCCACTAGTTGGTGTTGAATCCACTTCTGTATACTTTCTTTCAAAGCTCAGGGTTCCAGCATTATTATCTTCTGTATCTCTGTTAATTTGTTTCTCTTTTCTTTGTTGAGGAGGGTCTGTGTAACTTGTCTGCCTATTCCATCTTACCAGAAGTTTCCCATTAACCAATTTTTTTAATGTAGTATTTCTACCTCTCAGTAATATTTTTTGTATTGTCCTTTACCACTGGGGATTTTATTTCTAAGCCAGAATCAGAACCACCAGCAATAGCAAGTGAGAGAAAGGCTATTGATATTGACAGGAAGCTAAAGGAAGAAGTTAAACAATTTTGTAGTAAGTCATTCTATTAAAGACATTTACTGAGGTCCTACTGCCAGCATGAACTCTGCTAGGCCTTATATTTTTGTATGGGGTGAGAAAGGAATGTCAATATATAAATATGAATAATATGTAGTCCTGTGGTCAGGGAACCCACAAAAGGAAGCTGAGATGAGACAAACAATCTTTTTGAGTCAGACAGTGACTCCAGCTCCATGTTTACTAAATTGGCTCTTCTTAACAGCTGAATATTTGTAGATCCATGTTATCTGGCTGTGAAGAGTTGCCTGATGAGTGTCTAATGAGGCACTACAAAACACTCAGTGCACTTGTAAAGTCAATAGAACACCTGCAGACACTGATATTCAACATGTGGTCAAGTGTAGAGGCCAGGGATGTGTGCTACTTAGAGGGTCTTCAAGAAAGAACTTGTTCAGCTACAAGGAATGTGGTCAGCTGCCAGCCTCCAGCTTCCTGGTCTTCAGGATCCACATAAGCCTTCTAACAGATGCCTCAGTTTTCCTGAATATGCCCCAGCCAATAAATGGGCAGAGTGGGCTACTAAGGTGCACCCATTTCCCATCACTGCAGGAGTCCTCCAACCATAAATCAGCTCTGCAGAGCCATACTGCATTAACTGAGACTTCCTCACACCTATATGGTGGACTAGGGTCTCTCTGCCCCACCCTGACCTCTCCCAATTTTATCTTTGTTGGGCTTCATCCCCAACCAAATTTCTTGTGCTCATAACTCTGTCTCTATGTCTGCTTTCTGGAGAACCCCACTGATCTACCACGTCTGCCTATACCAGTAACTAACTTAAAGAAAAATGCAAATGAAGTTAAAGAAAAGTTTTGTCTCTTTGGGCAAATCACTAAGCTCATGTAATTATTTTTAGAGGGGAAGGGTCTCAGCTGGCAGTCCTGTAGCAAAGGGGAGGTTTGGTAGAAGTCAGCCCAAGTGCATGCAGAAAGGGGTCATTTTCTCTGTAGAAATTAAAAACAAAAACAAAGCCAACTAAAACTCTGCTTGTTATTGTCACCATGCACCCGGTAATTTTAGACAATATCAGTGATAAAATAATTTCTGCTGTCAAAGTGGAATGCTCCCACCATGCTACAACCCCACCCCAGGAAATGATAAAATCATATATGTGAAATGGTTTTCCTTTAAACTACTTTCAACCATGGAATGTCAGATCCTCCCTTTTCCCATCTCATTATATTGGGAAATTCCTTTACTTTTGGATATATATATAAAAAAATGTCTAATCTTGTTTAAAATACTAATATCATGTTTACTTTTTCAAAGATATTACACTTAAGGCTGGGTTCATGTCTGGAGGGATTGGAATGGTAGGAGATGTGGTTTGTTCTCCTTCTCACTCCTCCTCCCAACAGTGCAGCACTTGATGTGTGAGTATATGTTGCTGGTGTCTGGGTTTGGGATTATTTCACTGCCTCCCTCTAACACACATTGCTCCTCCAGGTTTGGGACAGGGAGCAGATTTGGAGCATCCAGAGATACTGGTATGTAATGGTTTCTTATTGGAGCCCAAGTCTCGCTCTGAGTTGATCTGATTCTACTGGTGGCATGGATAATATTCAAGTGGTGAATAATTTTACCCTGGCTGGTGAAGTAGGATCCACGATTGATGTCCATCATATTCTGACCCCTAACCAACAGGCAACACCCCCCCCCCAATCCCTTCACTGGGTTGAGTGTCCTGATGCTTGGCCAGCAGTGGCTTGAGCAGCCTGGAGCTCCTATTGGAGCCACTGAGAACTGCTGCAGTCCCTTTCTCCAAAGACTAAGGAAAACCAGAATGAGGTTGCCTCTCTAATTTTTTCCCAGTCCTACTATACCATGATCTTCTGAAATCTTGTTGATGTGGACCATTCCAGTGGGACACCCATCTTCAGAAATCTCTAGAGCAGAAACAGCCACCAGTGTTTTTCTATTCAATGTTCCACAGACTTCCAGAGAACACCTTTAAATATCCTTTTGGACACTGAGATGAGGAAATAAAGAGAACCCAAACTCCCGTTTTTGTAACTCAGCCAAAATTTATAAATAATTCTTTTAGAGCAAACCCATCATCACTACCACCCCTTGGATTTAGGAAGAGAAACATGAAAATTAAAGGGAGAAAACTTTCTTTGAGCCTCTTGCGTTCTCCAAAAGTTGCCATGCATGATCCTCCTTCTTCCCTGTCTCTGTTGTTGTTAGGTGCTGTTAAATTGGTTTCTATTCATAGAGACCCGACGTACAGCAAAACAAAACACTGCCTGGTCCTGCTCTGTCTTCACAGTCCTTACTATGCTTGAGCCCATTGTCATAGACACTGTGTCAATCCATCTCTTTGAGGTCTTCCCTTTTTCTCTGGCCCTCTACTTTACCAAGCATGATGTCCCTCTTTACGGACTTGTCCCTCTTGAAAACTTGTCCAAAATACATGAGAAGATGTCCCTTCACTCTTACTTCTAAGGAGCATTCAGACTGTGCTTCCTCCACGGCAGATTTGTTTGCTCTTCTGGCAGTCCCTCTCTGTAGATCTCTGCAAATTCTGGGGTGGGAGTGTGAGTGATGATAGTAACACTGATTCTGTTGCCTTTATATTCCCTCTGGAAGATGATGCTTGTACAAAAGCCCTACTGGGAAGAACTGACGTTTTGTTACTAGCTGTTTTTTCTCATAACCAAACCTGGATCAACAGAGATGATCCATTCAACATCCCATCACTACAGTTTCTTACCTGTAAAATGAGGGCTTGGATGAAATAATCCCTAAAAGTTCCTTCCAGTTCTAATTGTGCATGAGTCTGATATTTCTCCCTGTGGAAGACTGAAGAGGCCTCATGCTGAAAATTGCAGAACTTTAACAAACTAGCAGCAATGATTAAAGCAGACATTAATTATAATGACTAACTTGCTATGTTTCCTTCCTTCTCCTTTCTTTTAAGAAACTTAAATAGCTGACCTCTTCACAGATGCTGATTTTTTTACATTGTTTTCTGCTTATACATTGTTTTGCGTATGACCTTATCCCACAGCCAGTTTCAGCTGAGAATTGTGGTTTATGGGGCAAGACAACCATGAGAAGAGACACATCGAGTCTGGAGTAACTGAGACAAAGAGGAACAAAGACATTGCTGGTGGTCTAAGAGATCTTCAGCCCCCTTCCCACCTCCCTATATAATCATATTTATCTTTTCACTTGAGGATACAGACTTTTTAGAGAAGCTATTCTCTCTGTCTCCTTGGGTTGTTGTTGTTGTTACGTGCCATCAAGTCGGGCCCAACTCATAGTGACCCCTCCTTGGGTTTCTGCAGTATCACTATGGAAGTAGATTGCCCCATCTTCCTTCTGAGGAGTGGCTGGTGGGTTTGAACTGCCAGCTCTCTGGTTAGCAGTCAAGTGCCTTATGCACTATGCTACCAGAGCTCCCATCTCCTTGGGTATAGAAACTCAATAAATCTTTTGCTTTTCCAACTCAACTTGTTGTGATGATTGGCTCTACTTGTGACAGGTGGTAAGAACCTTATTGTACCTTCATCATTCTCAGGATCAGTACTCCATCCCCAATGATGCTCATTCGTTTACTCGTCACACATTTCTTGTGTCATAACAATATCTCTAAGGAGCTCTGATGGTGCTGTGGTTAAAGCATTGGGCTTCTAACCAAAAAGTTGCTGGTTTGAACCCACCAGCCTCTCTACAGGAGAAAGATGAGACAGTCTGCTTTTGTAAATATTTACAGCTTTGGAAACCCTATGGGACAGTTCTGCTCTGTCCTATAGGGCCACTATGAGTCAGAATCAACTTGATGGCAGTGGGTTTGTTTAATAGCGTCCCTAACACATGTCACTACCTTATTTGTTTACATGTGTCTTCTCATTATACCATGAGACTGTCAGTGACAGCAGGAGCTTATTTTTTTCATGTTGTGTCCCTGTCATATAATGAACCCTCAGTAAATCCTGTTTAAAGGAATGTGTAGTTTCTGTAGTATTGTTATGCAAGTTCTATGTAACCACTGCTGGCAAATTGCCTAAAATTCATCAGTTTACAAACTCATTCACTGCCCTCAAGTTGATTCGGACTCATAGCAACCCCCACAGGGTTGCCAAGGCTGTAAATCTTTACAGTACCATCTTGCTTCATCTTTCTCCCATGGAGCAGCTGGTGGGTCTGAACCACCAAAGTTTGGTTAGCAGCCAACTGCCTTAAACATCACACCACCAGAGCTCCTTGCAGTTTACAAAACTCCAAGAAAAAAAGAAAAAACAAACTCATTGCCATTGAGTGGATTCTGACACACAGTGATCCCCATTGGGCTTCTGAGGCTATAAATCTTTTTTTAATTAGATTGTCCTATCTTCCTTTTGTGGAGCAGCTTGTGAGTTTGAACCTCTGATCTTCTGGTTAGCAGCCAAATGCCTTATCCACTACACCACCAGAGCTCCTTTCAGTTTACAAAGACCCTGAATTTCCAAGACCATAATATATATGTGTGTGTGTATGTGTGTGTCATTTTTTTTCTAATTTTAGATAAATATCCTATTTTCTGTGCAATTTTGTATTCCTTCCCTCTAAAGAGCACCCTGACATTGTACATGTTTCAGGTCCCACACAATCTGGACCCATCTTGCTACTGCTCCTGCCCTAACTTCTACTATTTGTTCTCGAATTTTTTCTCTGTCCCAAACATGCTTTTACATGTTTGTTGTTCTCCTCACTTCTAATTAATGGAAGAGAAGTAAATATTTCCAAATTATTTTTTTACAAATCAGTGAAAATTGATGTAAACTGGGACTGTAGATTTGATTTAAAATGTCAGTTAAAGGAAGAGATCGTGGTCAATGTTTAAAACTGCATTAGAATCAAGTTGATGGTAAAGAATTTTTTTAAAATAAATTATCTAGGTCTCTAAGGCCATCCCATCTGTGGACCAATTACAGCCTGTTCTGCTGATTTCAAGATCAAGCAGTAGACAGACTAGTTTTTATTGTACAATCCTCGTTAACTTTCTCTCTTGAAGAGTTAAGTCTTACACTCTTTGCACCTCTGTGCCTGTGAGTATACAAACTCAAGATAATGCTTGTGCACTCTGAAGCAGACAAATGAGGTTCTGACGAACACGGTGATGCCAACTGCAAAGTTGAATCTATGACATTGTGCATGGTGTTGTCAAAGACCTGTAGAATAAATCCAAGTTGATGCTTATTTTCTAGGTTTCCAAGTCAGTCTTAGAACCTGCAAGTCCCTTTGCTGAACACTGGGGTACATGTATCTGTTTGAGTCATTGCTTTCAGTTCTTTAGGGTACAGTCTAAGAGAAGGGTTGCTAATTAAGTGTTCAAGTTTTTCAGAGTTTCTTTACTGAGTGAAGAAAATCAGCTCTGAAGTACAGGCATACCTTGGAGATACTTCAGTTCTCTCTGAGACCACTACAATAAAGAAAGTATCATAATAAAGTATATCATATGAATTATTTTTGTTTCCCAGTGGATATAAAATTCTGTCGACACTATACTATATTATTAAGTGTGCAATAGCATAATGAATAGCATTATGAAAAAGTTGTGAGAACTACCAAAATGTACCACAGAGACACAAAGGGAGCATATGCTACAGGAAAAATGGTACTGAAAGAAATGCTTGATGCAGCCTTGCCACAAACTTTCAATTTGTAAAAATTAAATAAATAAATAAATAAAACAGTATCTTCAAAGTGCAATAAAATGAAGCACAATAAAACAAAGCATGCCTGTTTAGGAAGATAAATGTTTGTGGTTTGGAGTCAGAGGACTGGTATGAGAAGAAATAAGAACCAGGCCCCCAGGAGACCCCACTGTGATGGTGCAGGCTAATCAGGGTTTGCCTGACTTGTACTTTTAGGGAAAAGTCACTATCCTCAATGCTGTGTAAGCAAAAGTGGGGCTATCAAAATTCTTCCTTTTCCTGAGACTGCTTCAGAAGAACGTTTATTTTCATAGTGTGATCATGATTCATCGTTTTCTAACAAGATTCAGCTGCGACTATTTAAGGGAGGACCCAGTAAACATTTTCAGACATATTCTAGCAGTCTAGCTCAGAGACAACACAAGCCCACATATACATTGATATACACATAGGAACACACACACACAAACATATTCT
>NW_006922124.1:1657001-1657841 GCF_000298275.1 Orycteropus afer afer
CAGCCACTCCTCAGAAGGAAAATGGGGCAAACTTCCATAGTGATACTGCCTCGGAAACCCAAGGAGAGGTCGCTATGAGTTGGGTCTGACTCGACGGCACATAACAACAACATTTTGAAAAGGTGAAGCTGGTGTGTTTTATTTTATTATTTATTTAGGTGTGCTGGGTCGCTCTGCTGTTTTCTTTGTGATGGTGGAATCACTTTGTGTAGTGTGGATATGTGTTTCTGTTTTTCATAAAGAGGTTTTAGGGTTAGATGCAGGAGGTTTCATGGTAATTGGCTGAATACGTTTTCTTCTATTGAATGAGTGAAGTTATTGGTGGAGAATGTGGGAGCAGAAGAAGGAAAGTTTGGTGTTGCTAGGGTTGGTTTCTAGGGCTTTGTGCAGGCTGTTATTGATGACGTATTTATTTGTAAGACCGCGGCTCAACCTCAGGAAAGATTCCTATTGTTAGAGGGTCACAAATTTCCACCAATTTCAGGCATAATCAAAGACCCTACCTCTGTGGCCCCAAAGTGCCAAAGAACAGCTCTAAGGCAAAATTTGCGGGATGACATTCAGCTGCGTTTTCTTTGCTCTCTGTGCCCCATCTGCCTGTGGTGCTGACGCAATCCTGCCAGACCGCTAATGGCTGGCTCTGGAGTTTGTCTGTGATACCGCCCATCTGCGGCACCAAAGATGTGTGCAATTTCAGCTGTGTTGGAGTCTGGGGAGTGTCTGCTAGTGACCTGTGGTCCTGATATCCATGGCAAAGAAAAGCACGGTGTCCCCCAGTCTGACCTAAGCCCACTCTGTGATCCGCTGGGAGGGGAGGGAGCTAGCCTTTCTAGTGCAACA
>NW_006922124.1:1659026-1668572 GCF_000298275.1 Orycteropus afer afer
ACAATGTCTCTTAAGATCTAGGTTTGGAAGTGGCAAACTCACTTCCACCCATTCTCTGTTGGTGAAAGCAAATGATATCGTTAATATCACATGCGAATAAAATTTTTCTGAAGATAATTCAAAAATGGTTGTAGTAGTATATTGACAGGAAACTTCCAGAAATGCAAGATGGATGCAGAAGAGGATGTGGAATGAAGGATATCATTTCTGATGTCAAACAGATTTTGGCTGAAAGCAAAGAATACCACAAAGATGTTTATTTGTGTTTGATTGACTATGCAAATGCATTCAACTGTGTGGATCACGGCCAATTATGAATAACATTGAGAAGAATGGAAATTCCAGAACAGCTAATTGTGCTCATGCGGAATGTGTACTTAGACCAGGAGGCTCTCATTCAAACAGAACAAGGGGATACTGCTTGTTTTAAAATCAGGAAGGTGTGTGTGTCAGGGTTGCATCCTTTCACCATACTTATTCAATCACTGTGCTGAGCAAATAATCTGAGAAACTGTACTATATGAAGAAGAATGCAGCATTAGGATTGGAGGGAGACTCATTAACAACCTTTGATGTGCAGACAACACAACTTTGCTTGCTGAAAGTGAAGAGGACTTGAAGTATTTATTGATGGAGATTAAAAACTACAGTCCTCAGTATGGATTACACCTCAACATAAAGAATATGAAAATTCCCTCAACTGGACCAGTAAGCAGCATCATGATAAATGGAGAAAAGATTGAAGTTGTTAAAGATTACATATTACTTGGATCCACAGTCAACACCCATGGAGACAGGAAGCAGTAGTCAAGAAATCAGACATTGTATTGCACTGGGCAAATATGCTGCAAAAGACCTTGTTAAAGTGTTGAAGAGCAAAAATATCACTGTGAAGGCTAAGCAGTGCCTAACCTAAGCTATGGTATTTTTAATTGCCTCATATGCATACAAAAGCTGGACAATGAATAAGAAAGACCAAAGAAGAATCGATGCCTTTGAATTTTGGTGAGTGGCAAAAATTCCTGAAAATACCAGGGACTGCCAGAAGAACTAACAAATCTGTCCTTGAAGAAGTACAGTAGGAATGCTCCTTAGAAGTGAGAATGGGCAGACTTCATCTCACCTACTTTGGTTATGTTGTCAGAAGGAACCATTCCCTGGAGAAAGTTATCATGCTTATTGTGAAGTAGAAGGTCAGAGAAAAAGAAGAAGACCCTCAACAAGATGGATTGACAAAGTGGCTGCAATGATGGTTTCAACTACAACAAGGATTGTGAGGATGGTGCATGACTGGGTAGTGTTTCATTATGTTGTGCCTAAGGTCACTACAAATTGGAGCTGACTTGATGGCACCTGACTACCACAACAGTGACTAATGGTGTGCAAAATCTTTTTATGTGCTTATTAACTATTTGTATATCTTCTTTGGAATCATATATATTCAAATACTTCTACCATTTTTTATTTTGGTTGTTAAACTTTCTAAAAGAGTTCTTTATATATTCTGTATATTAAACAATCATCTGATATATGGATTCCAAATATTTTCTCTCATTCTCTAGGTTGTCTTTTCACTTACTTGATAATGTCCCTTGATTAACAAGAATATGAAATTTTGATGAAATCCAGTTTATGCATTTTTCTCTTGTTTTTCATGCTTTTGGTGTCATGTCTATCAATCCATCATGTAAAAGAAGGTTCTAAAGTTTTAGCCCTAAGTTTTTTTTTAAGAGTTCTATGATTTTAGCCCCAAAACTTAAGTTATTGATCCATTTTGAATTAATTTTTTATATGATATGAGGTGTGGATTCAACTACATTTTTTTTTTGTAGGTAGGTATCCAGTTGTTCCAACACCATTTGTTGAAGACATGATTCTTTCTGCATTAAACAGATTTGTCTCCCTTATCAAAATCAATTGACCACAGATGTTTCACTCTATTTCTAGATTCTCAATTATAATTCATTGGTCTATATGTCTATGCTTATACTATCACCAAACTTTTTTTTATTACTGTAGCTCTGTACTAAGTTTTGAGGTTGGCAAGTATGAGTCCTATTATGTTATTTTGTTTTTCCAGATTGTTTTGGCTATTTGAGGCCTCCAATAATTCCCTAAGTTGAGAATTAGCTTTTTCTTTTCTCAAAAGGTGGCTGTTGGAATTTTAATAGGAATGGCGTTGCATCTGTAGATCTTTGAGTATAATGTACATCTTAACATATTAAATCTTCTAATCCATAAACACAAAATGGCTTTCCATTTATTGAATTCTCCTTTATTTTACCAGCATTTTAGGTTAAAGGGATTTCACATTCTTAATTAATTTATTCCTAGAATTTTTTTTTTTTTTTATCATTTTTGTTGTTAGGTGCCATTGAGTCAGTTTCAACATGTAGCAGCCCTACATACAACAAAATGAAATGATAGCCAGTCTTAGGCCATACTCATTGCTGTGTTTGAGCCCATTGTTCCAACCACAGTGTCAATCCATCTCATTGAGGGTCTTCCTCTTTTTGGCTGACCCTCTGCTTTACCAAGCATGATAGTCTTTTCCAGGGTATGGTCCATTCTGACAACAAGATCAAAGTTAGAGAGACAAAGTCTAGCCATTCTCATTTCTAAGGAGCATTCTGCTGAACTTTTTTCAGGACAGATTTGTTCATTCTTCTGGCAGCCCATTCAATATTCTTCATCAACACAGTAATTCAAAGGAATCGATTCTTCTTTGGTCCTCCTTATTCACTATGCAGCTTTTTCATGAGTAAGAGGCTATTGAAAATACCATGAATTGGGTCAGGTGCACTTTAGTCTTCAAAGTGACATCTTTGCTCTTTAACACTTTAAAGAAGTCTTGCAGTAGATTTGCCCAATGCAATGTTGTTGTTGTTGTTAGGTGCCAATGAGTTGGCCCACAGCAATACATCATTTTACTTTTTTCTGTCTTTTTTTGTTATTTGTTTTTGCAGTGTTTCCTCCCCTCCTCTCCCACTCCTAGTAACCAACAGAGAAAGTTCCCTTCCATATATAAACATTCCCTTGACTTTTTACAATAATGAACTAATACAATGTTTGTCCTTCTGTGATTGACTTATTTCACTCAGCCTAATGTTCTCCAAGTTCATCCACATTGTGTGGTGTTTTGAAGATTCTGCATTATTTTTTAGTGTTGCATAGCATTCCATTGTGTGTATGTAAAATAGTTTGGTTATCCATTCTTCTGTTGATGGGCAGGTAGGTTGTTTCTATCTTTTTGCTATTATAAATTGTGCTTCAATGAACCTGGGTATTCATATACCTGTTCTTGTCCTGGCTCTCACTTCTTTAGGATATATACCTAGTAATGGGATTGCTGGTCAAATGATATTTCTAATTATAACTTTTTAAGGAATTGGCATACTGCTTTCTGTAGTGGTTGTATCATTTGATAGTCCCACCAGCAGTGTATGAGAGTCCCAATCTCTCTACGTCTTCATCAGCATTTGTTATTTTCCATCTTGTTGAACTCTGCTATTAGTGCTGGGGCCAGATGATATCTCAGTGTTGTTTCGATTTGTATATCTCTAGTGGCTAATGATTGTGAACATTTCTTTGTGTGTTTGTTGGCTGCCTGAATATCCTCTTTGGTCAAGTGTCTATTTGTGTCTTCTGCCATTTTTTAATTGGATTGCTTGTCTTTTTGTTGTTGAGGTGTTGGAGTTTTCTAAATTTTAGAGATAAGTCCCTTGCCATATATGTCATTACCGAATATTTTTTCCCAGTCTGTAGGTTCTGTTTTTACTCTTTTGGAGAAGTCTTTTGAAGCACATAAAAATTTACTTTATAGAAGGTCCAATTTATCTAGTTTATCTTTTACTGTTTGTGCATTTTGAGTTATGCTTGACAGTCTACTTATGCTATAAATTAACCCACTGCTGTCGAGCAATATCCAACACATGGTGACCCCTTCTTGGGTTTCTGAGACAGTATCACTATGGAAGTAGATTGACCCTTCTTCCTTCCAAGGAGTGGTTGGTGGGATTGAACCACCAGCCTTCTGGTTAGCAGTCAAGTGCCTTAGGCACTATGCTACCCCTAAATTTGCCCCTAGTTTTTCCATGAGGAACTTTATAGTTTTAGGTTTCACATTTAAGTCTTTGATCCATCTGGAGTGAGTTTTTGTGTATGGTGTGAGGTACAGATTTTGTTTCATTAGTCTGCAGATGGATATCCAGATTTACCAGCACCACTTGTTAAAGAGACCATCTCTTCCCTGTACAATGGATTTCAGCCCTTTGTCAAAAATCAGCTGACCATAGGTCAATGGAACTATCTCTGTGTTCTCAATTCTGTTCCATTGGTCTATGTGTCTGTCATTGACCAACACTTGGCTGTTTTGGCTACTGTGGCTGTATAGTAGGTTTTTAGATCTGGCAGTGTGGGACCTCCTACTTTGTTCTTCTTCTTCAATGTTGTTATGTACTGTCGAGTCAGACTCGACTCATAGTGACCCCTCTTTGGGTTTCTGAGGCAGTATCATTACGGAAGTCGATTGCCATATTTTCCTTCTGAGGAGTGGCTGGTGTGCTTGAACCACCAGCCTTCTGGTTAGCAGTCAAGTGCCTTAGTCACTGTGCTACCAGAGCTCTGAGGTCTCTTTCCTTTCCTCATAAAATGAGTGATTTGTTCTTCCATATCCTTAAAGAATGTTGAAGGGATCTGGATTGGGATTGCATTGAATGTATAGATTGCTTTGGGTAGTATTGACATTTTCATAATGTTCAATGTTCCTATCCACAAACATGGTATGTTCTTCCATTTATGTAGATCTCTTAGGGTTTCTTGAAGTAGTCTTCTGTAGCTTTCTTAGTACAGGTCTTTTGTGTCCCTAGTGAGATTTATTCCCATTTTTTTTTTTTTGGTACCTATTGTAAATGATATTGATTTCGTTTTCAGCAATCTCTTTACTGGTGTAGAGGAATCCAACTGATTTTTGTACGTTGAACTTGTATCCTGCCACTATGTTAAATCTCTCAGTTCCAGTAGATTTTTTATTGAGTCTCTTGGGTTTTCTATGTATAGAATCATGTCATCAACAATGAGGGATAGTTTGACTTCTTCCTTACCAATTTGGATGACTTTCATTTCCCTTTTTTGTCTCATTGCCTTGGCTAGGACTTCCAATACAATGTTGAATAGAAGTGGTGATAGAGGGCATCCTTGTCTTGTTCCTGTTCACAAGGGGGATGGTTTCAGTCTCTCTCCATTGACAATAATGTGGGCTGTTGGTTTTACATATATGCCCTTTATCATGTTGAGGAATGTCCCTTCTATTCTTATTTTTCTGAGAGTTTTGACTTGGAATGGGTGTTGAATTTATCAAATGTCTTTTCTGCATTGATTGATATGATCATTTGATTCTTTTCCTTTGTTTTATTTATGTCATGGATGACGTTGATTGTTTTTGTAATGTTGAACCATCCTTGCATACCTGGTATGAACCCCACTTGGTCATAATGTATTATTTTTTTGATATGTTGTTGGAGTCTATTTGCTAGTATTTTGTTGAAGATTTTTGCATCTGTATTCATGAGGTATATTGATCTGTAGTTTTTCTATTGAGTGATGTCTTTGCCTGGTTTTGCTATCGAGGTTATGCTTGCTTCATAAAATGAATTTGGGAGGATTTCATCCTTTTCTGTGTTCTGGAATACTTTGAGTAGCATTGGTATCAGTTTTTTTCAGAACATTTGGTAGAAATCTCCAGTGAAATCTTTGAGGCCAG
This sequence comes from Orycteropus afer afer, assembly GCF_000298275.1. Classification (NCBI taxonomy): domain Eukaryota; kingdom Metazoa; phylum Chordata; class Mammalia; order Tubulidentata; family Orycteropodidae; genus Orycteropus; species Orycteropus afer. The sequence continues at coordinate 1,664,788 of NW_006922124.1, forward strand.
GGCTTTTTATTATTGGTAATTTTTTATGACCTGTTCAATTTCTTCTTTTGTGGTGGGTCTCTTCAAATTTTCTACCTCAGTCTGTGTTAGATTAGGTAAGTAGTATGTTTCTAGAAATCTGTACATTTATTCTAGATTTTCACATTTATTGGAGTATAGTTCTTCATGTTGTTGTTGTTGTTGTTATGTGCCATCGAGTCGGCCCCGACTCATAGCGACCCTTCCTTGGGTTTCCGAGGCAGTATCACTACAGAAGTAGGATTGCCCAACCTTCCTTCTGAGGAGTGGCTGGTGGGTTTGAACCGCCAGCCTTCTGGTTAGCAGTCAAGTGCCTTAGGCACTATGCTACCAGAGCTCCTTAGTTCTTCATAGTATTCTTATATTATCCTTTCCATGATGAAAGTGGTCTAATGTAATCAACTTGACACCAGGTTGCTGGGTGATCACCATGAGGAAGGATTCTATATCTCAGGCTCAGTGTTGGTCTCTGCTGCTGGCAGATTGGGCACTCAGCAGTGGTGGCAGCCAAATCAGCCTTGGTAAGTGAAAGCCCATGTTGCTGAGCCCATGCATAACCTCCATCCCTGCCACTATGGCCACTTTGTTCATGAGCCCATTGAGCAATGACAGGAGTAACTGGGGAAAAAGGATGACTGGTTTCTACTGAACATGTCATCCTATCCACCTGATTGCTATAGTCCTCCTCTGCCAAGGTCACCTTTTGGTGGGTATTCACTTGATACACAAATATCTTACTACTTTGGCCCATTCAGAGAGATCTATCCACATACCTCTTCCCCATACATCCTTGTCACCAATTTTCCAATCATGCTCCTCCCAAGTTCCAGACTATCCAGCCAAGCCATTGGCCACAGCCCATGAATCCATATACAATCATGCATCTGGACATTTCTTGTTCAATGCAAAGTGAATAGCCAGATGCATGGTTTGAAGTTCTCCCCATTGGGAGGATTTCCCTTCACCACTGTCCTTCAGGGAAGTCCCAGAAAGGGGCTACAGTGCTGTGTTGTCCATTTTCAAGTAGTACCTGCATATGGTTCAGAAACATCTGTAATCAGGCACGAGTTTTATCTTCCTCAGTCAACTTATAAGGACCTCCCCATGAGGCTGTAGGTGCAGACTGGGAGAGGGAAGGAAATGTGACTGGAGTGGAGATCATAGGCATTTGGGCCATTTCCTCATGCAAATTACTTGTGGCTTTGGGTCCTGCTCAAGACCAATCTCTGATAAACCACTTCCATTTAATGATGGAGTGCTGCTGTGCACATCTAATTTTATGATTCTGGGGGTCAGACAACACCCAATTCATGATGAGTATCCCAGGCCTCATGGTGACTTGGTGGCCATGGTTAGGCATTCAGTCTCTACTAAAGCCCAGTAAACAAGCCAAAAGCTGTTTCTCAAAAAGAGAGTAGTTATCTGCAGAGGATGGCAGGGCTTTGCTCCAAAATCCCAAGGGTCTGCATTGAGATTCACTAATAGGTACCTGCCAAAGACTCCAAATAGCATCTCTATCTGCTACAGACATTCCAAGCACCATTGGATGAGCCAGATCATATGGCCCAAGTGACATAGCGGTTGTGTGGCAGGCTGAACTGTTGCAGAGCCTTCTGTTGTTCTGGGCCCCAACCAAACCCAGCAGTTTTCTGAATCACTTGATAAATAGGGCACAGCAACACACCCAAATGAGGGATATGTTGCCTCCAAAATCCAAAGAGGCCCACCAGATGTTGTGCCTCATTTTAGTTGTGGGGTAAGCCAGATAAAATAACTTATACTTCACTTTAGAAGGAATATCTTGATATGTCCCACACCATTGGGCCCCTAGAAATTTCACTGAGGTGGAAGGTGCCTGAATTTTTGTTGGGTTAATTTCTTACCCTCTAGCATGCAGAAGTTTCATCAATAAGTCTAGAGTCATCAATACTTCTTCCTTACTAGGTCCAATCAGCACAATGTCATCAACATAACAGACCAGTGTGATGTCTTGTGGAAGGGAACAATGATCAAGATCCCTATAGGCTAAATTATGACATAGTGCTGGGGAGTTGCTATACCTCTGAGGAGGCACTGTAAAAGTATATTTTTGGCCTTTGCCAGCTGAAGGCAAACTGCTTCTGATGGTCCTTTGAAATTGGCATTGAGAAAAAGGCATTGGCCAGATCAATAGACGCATACTAAGTACCAGGAGATGTGCTAATTTGCTCAAGCAATGAAACTGTATCAGGAACAGCAGCTGCAATTGGAGTCACCACCTGATTAAATTTATGATAATCTGTTGTCATTCTCCAAGATACATCTGTTTTTTGCACAGGTCAGATAGGCAAATTAAATGGGGATATAGTGGGAATCACCACCCTTGCATCCTTTAAGTCCTTGATGGTGGCAGTAATCTCTGCAACCCATCCAATGATGTGGTATTGCTTTTGGTTTACTATTTTTCTAGGTAAAGGCAGTTCTAATGATTTCCACTTGGCTTTTCCTACCATAATAGCCCTTACTCCACAAGTCAGGGACCCAATGTGGAAATTCTGCTAATTTCTCAGTTTATCTATTCCAATTATACATTCTGGAACTGCACAAATCACTACAGGATGGGTTTGGGGACCCACTGGACCCACTATGAGACACACCTGTGTTAAAACTCCATCAATAACTTGACCTCCATATGCCTCTACTCTGATTGGTGGAACACAGTGGCAGTTTGGGTCTCCTGGAATTATTGTCAGTTCAGAGCCAGTGTCCAGTAATCCCCAAAAAGTCTGATTATTTCCTTTTCCCCAATGAACAGTCACTCTTGTAACAGGCCTCAGATCCCTTAGGGGAAGGCTTGGAGAAAGAACGACATTATAAATTTTTGGCAATGTAGTGGGGTCCTTTCTCAAGGGGACCTGGCCTCCCCTTCATTCAAGGAGTTGTGGGTCTGTAAACTGACAAGTGTAGGAATTGATTGAGAGACCATGACTTTGTATTCTGGTGATTCAATATAGACTGTTGTGGGTCTGTAAACTGACAAGTGTAGGAATTGATTGAGAGACCATGACTTTGTATTCTGGTGATTCAATATAGACATTTTCCCACACCATCAGTAGCCATTCCCATACATATTCTTCAGGTTGCTGTCTGCATATTCAATATAGATTCAATGTGATTCAATATAGATTCAGTTCAGCCTGCCACACAACCACTATGTCACTTGGGCCATATGATCTGGCTCATCCAATGGTGCTTGAAATGTCTGTAGCCTAGAATTCTTCTGTCTATGCAGATAAAGTAAATATTTAGTAGGTTTTTTATGTATTTCACTCCTAGGAACACCATGCCTAAGTAGCCAATGCCATAATTCCACATGACTCAGGGTATTCTGATTACTCTTTTGACTCTGCTGTCCATTATAGTAACCACACCCACCTTGTCTTTGTCGATTAACTGCTGGAAATTGTCCCCTACTACCACAGGATCCAATCACCCCCATCATAGTTAAGTGTTCAATTAGGGCAATTAACACTGTTAAATCTGGCTTACATAAAATAGCAATCACAGCAGTCTTCAAGGATGCTGGGGCTCACTTCACAAATTTGTTCCTCACTGCACTAATGAAAGGTATGCCTTCTGTGCTCTGCATTTCTGGCTCTAGAGGTCAATCTGATGTATGCGTTCTAACATGCCAATTTCCCTAAACCTGTGTATATCTTATTCTGCATTATACCAAGGCAGGTCTGGTACTTCAACTTCACTTAAGGTAATTAAAAAAAAAAAAAAAA
>NW_006922124.1:1670632-1672532 GCF_000298275.1 Orycteropus afer afer
ATAAGCAGCATCATGATAAATGGAGAAAAGATTGAAGTTGTCAAAGAATTCACATTGCTTGGTTCTACAATCGATGCCAATGGAAGCAACAATCAGGAAATTAGATGACGTGCAACACTGGGCAGCTCTGCTGAGAAGGATCTCTTTCAAGTTCTGAGGAGCAAGACTATCTCCTTGAGGACTAAGGTGTACCTAACACAAGCTATGATATTTTCAATCATTTCATGTGCATGTGAGAGCTGGACAAATGAATAAGGAAGACTGAAGAAGATTTGATGCTTTTGAGTTGTGGTGCTGGCAAAGAATGCTGAAAGTGCCATGAACTGCTAAAAGAACTAACAGATCTGTCCTGGAGGATGTGCAACCTAAATGCTCCTTAGAAGTGAGAATGGCCAGACTTTGTCTCACCTACTTTTGTCGTGTTGTCAGAAGGGACAATTCCCTGGAGAAGGATGTCATGTTTGGTAAGGTGGAGGGTTGACGAAAGAGGGGAAGGCCTTCAACGAGATGGATTGACATGTGGTGGCTGCAACAATGGGCTCAAGGATAGCAGGGATCATGGAGCTGATGTGTGATCTGGTGGTGTTTCATTCTGCTGCGCATGGGGTCGCTATGAGTAGGAAATGACTTGACGTCACCTAACAACAACAACACCAGCAACAATGGGTGATTGGGGCAGTTCCTGAAAATATTCAGCAATGTCTTTCATGGCATCTACCTCAGGCAATGACCCAGTAGGAACAGCTGGGTTAATCCCATCAGATGGAGGTGGAAGGGATTTATAGTAATCCCTTCAGATGGGAAGGATTCAACATAATTTACAGACTCCATATCCTCATCTTCCTGACTGTCTGCCCATATGTCCCCAATTCTGTTTTCAGGATCCCATTTTTTCCTAGTCAGTGCCTTCACTTTAACTTCAGACACAATTCTGGGTTGGTAATTCAACTGATGTTGTAATTCAGCCACCCTTAAAATAAGACTCTGGGTTTGGTTTTCAGCAACATTAGCTCTGTTACTAGAAGAAATAAAGATTTCTTTCAGAGCCCAACTGGAAACATTGAGGTCTTTTATGCAGTGGTTGAGCTGTGCCTCAGCAGCCCTGAACTCATCTTGCTCTTTAACCATTTTGTGTAGCATCAGTAGGACCAACTGACCAGCTTCCTTATACTCCTCATGCTGACAAAATCGCAGAAAAGTATCAAATATGCAATCACCCAGAACCTCACTTCTCAAAAGTGCTTGATCTATTTATTGTTGGTGCTATTTTGCATATTAATGCTGTCACCTCATGCCACAAATTAGCCGGGCCCTCTTTACTAATGGGGGCAGAGTCACCAGTGCCTTTATGATTAATCAAATTGGAGAACCAAAACAAAATCAGTGAGAACCAACTTAGGAAGCCAATCCTTATGATTTTGTCTCTAGAACCACTCCTAGTACCAAATGTGTTCAGCTGGGTTCTCTAGAGAAGCAAAACCAGTAAAGCTTATATAAATACAGGGAGAGAGGAATTTATCTTAGGGAAATGGCTCACACACTTATAGAAGCTTGGAAGTCCCAAGTTCTTGGATCAAACATCAAGTTGGAGGCTTTTCCTGACTCATGCACTTGCAGGGGCTGATGAGCTCAAGGTTGACAGCCAGTATACCAGCTATTGACTCCAACAAATGACAAATCCAAGATCTCTAGGCTGAATGGTGGATTGTTCACTCACTGACAGTTGTAGGCAGCACAACAGGATCCTGATCCACAAGAGGAGTGTATCTTTTCCCAGGATGTCCATAAATATATTGGAAGCAGGCCACAACTCTAGGGAAACTCCCTTTCAATGGATTGCCTGCTCAAAACATATACATCTGATCTCATCATGAGAATAAACCACATCACAACTGCTTAA
>NW_006922124.1:1672707-1685499 GCF_000298275.1 Orycteropus afer afer
CAATTTTGGGCTCAGGTGTAGCAAGGATTGTGGGGCTGGCACAGGATCAGGCAGTGTTTCATTCTGCTGTACATAGTGTTCCTATGAGTTGGAGAAGACATGATGGCACCTAACAACAACATCCTTTTAAAATTCCCTATTTTTGCTCTAAGTTTTCTTATGTCCTTCCTTCTGGTTGCTTTAGGCTTAGTTTGCTATCCCCTTTCTAGTTTCTCAAGTCTTAAAAGTTGGATTATTAATATTAACTCTTTTATTCTTTTTGTGCATGGGCACTTACAGCTATAAATTTCCCTCTGAGGATGGCCTTCACTGCATCTTATAGGTTTCAATGTGTTGTGCTTTCATTTTCATTTGTCTCTAAATATTTTCTAATTTCTGTTGTGAATTTATTTAATGTATTGGTTGTTCAATTTCTACTTTTTTTGTTAAATTTCCAGTTTTCTTTGTTTTTTGATTTCTAGTTTCATTTCAGTATGATCAGAAAAGAACGTTTTTATGATTTCATTTTTTATAAATTTAATGAAGTATGTTTTATGACCTTATATGTAGTCTATGCTGGAGAATGAGTTTTCTGTTCCTCAATTATTTCAATTACTTTGTCTTCACATTTGCTGGTTCTTTCTTCTACTCACTCAAATCTACTTTTGAACCCTTCTGGTGAATTTTTAGGAGCTCTGGTGACATAGTGTTTAAGGCATTTGATTGCTAACCAGAAGGCTGGCAGTTCAAACCCACCAGCCACTCCTTGGAAGGAAGGTTGGGCAATCTACTTTCATAGACTGGAAACCCAAGGAGGGGGCGCTTTGGATATCTGACTCAACAGCAGTGAGTTTGTTTGTTTGTTAGTGAATTTTTACTATCAATTATTATACTTTTCAGCTCCAGAAGTTTTGTTTGGTTTCTTTTTATAATTTGTATTTCTTAATATTCTCATTTTGTTCCTGCTTCATTTCCTTCCTTCCTTTTTTTTTTTTTTTTTTCCCACACTTTCCTTTAGCTCTTTGAGCCTCTTTATAATCTTCATCTAATAGTTCTAGTGTCTGGTCTTCCTCAAGGATAATTTCTGTAGATTTATTTTGTTTCTTTAAATGGGCCAGGCTTTCCTGTTACTCTGTATGGTTTGTGGGTTGTGTGTGTGTGTGTTTGGAAATGGGACATTTGAATAGTATAATGTGATAGCTCTGGAACTCAAGTTCTTTCCCTACCTCAGGGTTTGCTGGTTTTCTTTCTTTCTTCCTGCTTGCTTCCCTCCCTCTCTCCCTGACTCCCTCCTTTCCTCTTTCTCTCTCTCTCACACACACACTCTACCTCTCTTTCTTCTCTTGTTGAGACCTATGGTAGTCTTTTCTTGTTGTTAGATGCTACCAAGTTGGTTTTGATTCATAGTAAATATATATATAACAAAATAAAACACTGCCTTCTCCTGTGCTATCCTCACAATTGCTGCAATATTTGAGCCCTTTGTTAAAGCCATGTCGAGTCATCTCATTGAGGGGCTTCTTCTTCTTCTTCTTTTTTTTTTTTTTTTTTGCTGACCCTCTACTTTACCATGCATGAAGTCTCTCTCCAGAGACTGGTCTCTCCTAATCCATTCCCAAAGTACATGAGATGAAGTCTTAACCATCCTCATTTCTAAGGAGCATTCTGGTTGTACTTTGCCCAAAAGAGATTTTTTCATTCTTCTGAAAGTTCATGGTATAGTTAATATTCTTCACCAACACCATAATTAAAAGGCATCAATTTGTTTTCGGTCTTCCTTATGCATTATCACCCTTTTGCATGCATACATATGAGGTGATTAAAAATACCATGGCTTGGATCAGGTTTACCTTAGTCCTCAAAGTGGCATCTTTGTTTTTTAACATTTAAACTTAAAAGAGGTCTTTAGTGACAGATTTTCCCAATGCAATATGGTATTTGATGTCTTGACTGCTTCTTCTATGGGCATTGATTGTGGATACAAGTAAAATGAAATCCCTGATAACTTCAAACTTTTCTCCATTTATCATGATGTTGCTTTTTTGTCCAATTATGAAGAATTTTTGTTTTCTTTTTCTTTGAGGTGTAATTCATATTTGCAGATGTAGTCTGTGACCTTCATAAATAAGTATGGATTATTTGTAGAGAAATGAAGTTATGTTTTTAAATTTAAAAAAAATATAATAATAAGTATGGTGAAAGGATGCAACCTTGATGCACATCTTCCCTGATTTTACCATTCAGTATCCCTTTGTTCTGTTTGAATGACAGCCTGTTGGTCTATGTGCAGGTCCCACATGAGCACAGTTAAGTGCTCTGGAGTTCTCCTTTGCCTCAATGTTATCCATAATGTGTTAAGATCCACACAGTCAAATGCCTGTGCATAGTCAATAAAACACAAGTAAACATCTTTTTCAGTATTCTCTGCTTTCTGTAAAGATCCATTTGATATCAGCAATAATGTCCCTCATTGCACAAACTCTTCTAAGTCTGGCTTGAATTTTGGGAAATTCCCTGTTAATATACTGCTACAACCATTTTCTAATTATTTTCAGCAAAATTTTACTTGCATGTGATATTAATGATATTATTTGATTATTTCTGCATTTTTGTTGGGTCACCTTTCTTGGAATGGCACAAATATGGATTTCTTTCAGTCTGTTGGTCAGGTAACTATATTCCAAATTTCTTGGCATCGATGAGTGAGTACCTCCAGTGCTCCATCTGTTTGTTGAAACATTTCAATTGGTATTCCATCAATTTCTAGAGTACTGTGTTGGCCAATGTCCTCAGTGCAGCTTGGGCTTCTCCCTTGTTAGGTTAGGAAATATTCCAACTTATTTTTGTAGATACAAATAGAAGAAACACTACTGGAGTGGGGGAGAAAAAAAAATTCATGCAATATTGGGAGACTAGCACTATGTTTGGGAACTCTTGAACCAGGATTATAATAAGCAAAGAGATCTACTCAAGTAGAAAGTTTAGAATTACCTCAGGTGTTTCTGGACATGCCTTTTGCCCTGAGCAGACATGTGGCTCTCCAAATTATATACACTCAGCCCCAATTCCCCAGTGCAATTCCCTCCCTGTTTTTTTTTTTTTTTTTTGTCCTCCCCTCATGGTTTCTCAACCCTGCTCTTTTGCTCTAGGAAGTTATGGAATCCTCGTTCACTTTAAAGTGTCTAACCATACGGTTGCTCCTTCTTCACCTTAAGCAACCTCCAAGGTGGTCAAAACAGAAATGTATGCTTTTTTATAGCCCTTTAGGAAGTCATTCAACTGATTTGAACAGGCAAAGACCATACTTTGTAAACAATGTGCATTCTGAGACCAATATCCAATCCATGTTTTTTTCCTGCTTCTGATCCATTTCATTCATAAAATTATTTCTAAAGTCACTGACCCTCAGAGAGTAAAGTAGTTCTATCTTATTAAAAACCTTTCTCAGGGGAATCTTTGGTCCCTCTGCTAATTTGTCTGTTATGTCTTTCCTGAAAAACTGCCTCTTTCAAAGGGATTGTGACTGAATACACTTCCTGGCAGAAGTACGGAAAATATTTTCTGGGATCCCAGAGACCAAAATCCCAACCTGATAACCTAACTGTCACTTCAAGTTGACTGCTGATCAGAGGCATGATTAGAGCTCAGGCCAGTATCAAAACACCTTGTCAAATCTTACTGTCACTCTGAGAAAACTTTGCTCAGCAGCTTTAATTACCCAACTATTCACTAAAGTTCCAACAAGACACAAAATCAAAACCAAACTTATTGCCATTGAGTTGATTCTGACTCAGGACACCCATTGGATTTCCAAGGTTGTAAATCTTTATGGAAGCAAACTGCCTCATCTTTGTGCTGCAGAGCAGCTGGTGAGTTCGAACCACCAATCTTTTTTTCAGCAGCCAAATGCCTTAAACATTACACCACCAGATCTTCCTTCCAACAAGGCTAGTGCTATCGTTACTATCTGCTACTTTTTAAAATTTCTATGTGGAAGAACGGGATCATGAAATTTCTCACTCTGCCAACTTTGTTTCTGTATATACACTTACCATAGTCATACTTTTGATATCCCATTATTTGTTTGGGAGCTCTGGTGGCATAGTGCCTAAGGCATTTGACCACTAACCAGAAGGCTGGTGGTTCAAACTCACCAGCCACTACTTGGAAGGAAGGTTGAGCAATCTACTTTTGTAGTGATACCGCCTTGGAAGCCCAAGGAGGGGTCGCTATGAGTCATATCCGAATTGACAGCAGTGAGTTTGGTTTTTTGGTTTTATTAGTTCATTAAACATACAAAGCATGTATCTCATAACTCTAATTTTTGTGGTCTTTGTGTGTCTGTTAATGTAATTAATTGGTTTCATCAGTTTTAGTTCGTGACATTTTTGTCTGTCTTTGTCTTTCTCTGTGTTTTATTCTAATATTATATATCTTGGAACTTTAACTGTCATAATGTTTGAATCTTAAAGTAAGATACTAAGAAGAAAATTTTCTTTACCTCTATCAACTAGTGTATTCAGTCACAGAGGTGGTATGAATTCCAATTCCCATAATCATTGAAGGAAGAGGCAGTTTTTCGAGAAAGATATAGGAGGCAAATTAGCAAAGGGACCAAAGAATCTCTAGAGAAAGCTTTTTAATAGGATAAACTACTTTCTTTTTTTGGTTCCAATGATTTTAGAAAAGGTTGTATAAATGAAATGGATCAGAGATCCAAAAAGATACATGGATTGGCAACAATGTTAGACCTTAAACTTCAAAATATATTAGACCAGGAAGATTAACTGCTGTAACTACCAACCTCACAATCTCACTGGCTTAATATGACTTGAATTTATTCTTGTTCATGCAATAATTCAATGTAAGTGTTCTGTTGGTAGCCTTCCATGGATTAGTTCAAGGACCAAGCTATTCTTTCTTTATCACTCCCACATCATGAGGTCTCAAAGTTTCCTGCTGCTTCCCTTGTTCCCCAGCTACTAGAAGAGAGTGGAAGATCATGCAAAATATTTCTGATGAATTACACTTAGAAGTAGTGCATATTACATCCATCCGCATATTGCTGTCTACTTCAAAGGACATGGGAAAAGATGCTTATGAAGAAATAGAAATGGGTTTGGATACATCTACTCAGTATCTGTGATGGATAGGATTCCAAGCAAAATAGACTGAACCTGAAAATTCCTGTGACTAGATAACACAAATGCCATGGGATTGCTTTGAGATCAACTGTTCTATATAAACAGTAAAATAATGGTTTGTAACCATGAGAAGCCTGACCTATAGTGGTATGTGGTAGACAGAGCTGATTGTTACCTATGGTGGTGTGTAGTAGACACAACTAATGGTTCCTTGTGACAGTGAAGAGAGAGATCATTTTATCTCTGCACTCATCATGCCTTTCTCACCTAACATCCCCCAAATGAAACCAACATCAGCCTTCCATCTCCCATTTCTGTCAAGATGATTCTGATGCATAGTGATCCTATAGGTCAGAGTAGAACTGTCCCACAGGGCTACTAAGGCTGTAATCTTTATGGAAGCAAACTGCCATACCTTTCTATCATGGAGCAGCTGTTGGGTTCAAATCACTGTCCTTTCAGTTAGCAGCTGAGTACTTTAACCACTGCACTACCAGAGGTACTACAATATTGTTGTTGTTGTTGTTGTTATGTGCCGTCGAGTCGGCCCTGACTCATAGTGACCCCTCCTTGGGTTTCCGAGGCAGTATCACTACGGAAGTAGGGTTACCCAACCTTACTTCCGAGGAGTCGCTGGTGGGTTTGAACCGCCAGCCTTCTGGTTAGCAGTCAGGTGCCTTAGGCACTATGCTACCAGAGCTCCTCACTACAATATTAGCAATTTAAAAAAAATTAAAAAATAAAATCCTGAAACATTTCAATTGATTCAGCAAAGATATTACTGTATCAGTGAATAGTAATGGCATGAGACTGAAATCATCTGGTTTTCAGTAAGTACATTGTGAGGTAGGGGCAGCATGGACTCAAAACAAGTCCAGTGGGTTTTGCTTATGGGGAGTCACCTTGCCAAGGCAACAGAGGTTTGTGAACAGTCTCCCCAGATTTCTGTGTGTGAATGTTCATCTTGAGCTTGACTGTGAGTCACCTCCCACCAATATGTCATGAGTAGGATGACGCTGGTGATGTGTCTATGAGTGGTGGGGTGGATAGTTTTGCAATTCTGGTATGGGAACGCATAGACATGCTTACTAGATTATTAAAATCTGCACCCCAATCATGTACCAAGAGTTTTATGCCATAGTTAGTACCAGAAGGTATGAAAACAGCTGTACAGAATATCTGCACACTTTAAATTGGGTACCTTTTCTGGATCTTAAAGTCAGTATGGTTAATATCATAACAAATTTATGGAATCATTTTATTGCTGCCTGTTATATGGAGGACAAAATTGAACATCATAAATATACCCAGATTCTACTGCCAGAGTGATGTAGCTGTTCACTTTCACAGTTTGCGTATCTGCTTAGCAAGGAGGGCTGTGATTTCTTCGTAACTTATGAGTCTACTGAAGTTGGCACATAGATATCTTCAGAGGCTGAATTTCTTCTACTCAGAAACTGACCTTGAACATTGCCATCCATTGGCAAAATAATGATCCCATTTCGTGTTGAAACAAGCTGTCCATTAGCTTCAAACATGTTTGTAGAAGAAGGAAGAAAACAAAAAGTTTAAAAATGCCCTGAACCAAGAAGGATTGAGTTTTCATGAAAGCATGTATTTTATCCTGCACACTGGCAGCACTGTTTCAAGCCAGCTCTTTTTGAGGTGTTTGCCTTCCACACTGCCAGGACATGTTAGAATAGTGGTAAGCCAATGCTCTCCTGGGGAAAATCTGGCCAGGGTCAGTTTTCATTTGCAAAGCTCACTTTCTCTTTTCCCAGAATTTTCTATTTGTGTTGCTCCATATTTAGTACATGGTGTTCTGTTTGTACTGAGTTGTGATTGAAAAAGACTGGGAGTCACAGCTGTTTCTTCAATTCTGATGCTTATGTTCTAGGTTGCATGTACTATAATTTAGACCAGGTTGTAAGTCCTTGACTTTTGAACATGAGTTTCTCTGCCTCATAGCATCAATACACACTACTCATAACTCAAAAATGATCAAGAAACTGTGGTGATTTATTATAATGAACTGTCACTGGCTTTCAACTTGTGATACTTGTTGATATTAGTAAAAGATGAAGATTAAGCAGAACTAGGAATTGAGACCAGAATTTGAGTTCTAGGTATTCTGCATTATGCTTTGGCAATAATCTTGGAGTAGAGAGGAATCTTTGGGCCTTAATCAAGCCAGGAAGATCCAGATCTTGAATTTTCAAGATGAGATATGAGATGTCAATGAAGTCTACATTTAAATAACAAGGAGGATTGCTCTCCATGCCTCTAACAACAAGATCTCAGGAACAAAATAATTGCTTTCATGAATGAAAGAAAAAATTACTACACATCCCCAAAAATCTCAAGAATGCAAGAACAAAGGACACTGAGGATCCACCTTTAAGCAAAAACCAAAATTTACTATGTAAACAATTCTGGTTTACTATAAAACAAGACAGTAGTGATCATACTCTAGGTTCTGTTTTCTCCACATTTACCATGGAGATAAGGTTCAGCAGCATGTGTAACATATGTGTCCCCACCACCACCCCAGGAATCAGCCTCTAGAGAAAGCCGAATGAAAGAGAATCTTACTCAGAATTCCTAAGACGGAAGGGTGGGAAGGGCTGTGTATGTGTGCACTCAGGGTATCAGGCCTGAGAAAAGACCAATTGAGACCAAAACCCAAAGCAAACTACTTGCTTTTGAGTAGATTCTGACTCATGTCTACCCAATGTATTAAAAGTAGAACTATTCTATAGGATTTTCTTGATTGTAATCATTGTAGAAACAGATCACTAGGCCTTTCTTCTGTGGTGCCACTAGGTTTGTTCGAAAGACCAAATTTAAGTTAGTTGTTGTTGTTATGGGTTGTTGAGTAGGACCTGACTCATAGTGACCCCTCCTTGGGTTTCCAAGGCGATATCACTATGGAAGTAGATTGCCTAACCTTCTGAGGAGTGGCTGGTGGGTTTGAACTGCCAGTCAAGCAGTCAAGTACCTTAGGCACTATGCTACCAGGACTCCTTTTAGTCAATTACAAAACATTTGCACCCCCCCACCATGGCCAATAGAAAGGGAGTACTATATAGAATTTCTAAGTGAAAAGAGTGGGATGTACTCAGGGAATCAGCATCTAGACAAGGGCAAGGTAAGGGTATTTCATGCTGGATTTCTAAGAGCAAACAGTAGAAATGATCCTGTGTGTATGAATTCAGAGAATCAACTCCAAGATAAGTCCACATGAAAGGTAGTCCCACTGAACATTAAAAAGAGGAAAGGGCATGAAGTTGTCTGCATGTGTGCACCGAGAGAATCAACTCTAAGAGAGAACCAAAAGAAAGGGTACCTTATAGAGGATCCCCAAGAGAAAATGAAAAGAAGGAGTTATATGTGTGCATCAAGAGAACCAGTCCAAGAGAAAGACTGCGTGAAAGAGAATTCTTTCCTTTGTTCCTAAAAGGATAGGCAAGAAAGGGCTTGCATATGTGTACACAGTGAGTCAATCTTGAGGAGAAAAACATGTGAAAAATAGTCCTAGTTTGCATTTATAAGGAAAAATCAAAGGAAGGGGCCTGCAAGTGAGCACTCATTGTGTAAACTCAAAGAGAAGGCCAAATGGCAGGGAGTCTGTAATAATTTCTTAGGGCTGTCATAACAAAGTACCACAAACTGGGTGGCTTAAAACAACAGAATTTTACTCCCTCACAGTTCTGGAGGCTAGAAGTCCAAAATCAATGTGTTTTGGGACATTGTCTCTCTGAAGGTGTTAGGAAGAGATCCTCCTTGTCTCTTTTATCTTCTAGTGGTTGTGGGCATTCCTTGACTTGTGTGAGCATCATTCAATCACTGCCTCCAAGTTTCCCTGGCCATCTTCCCTCTGTGTCTCTTTTCCCCCTTTTATAAGAATACCTGTCATATTGGATTAGTGTTCACCCTACTCTAGTATGACCTCAGGATAATTAATTACATTGGCAATGATCTTATTTCCAAATAAGGTCACTTTTACAGGCACCAAAGGTTAGGACTTCAACATATATTTTTTGGGGACAAAATTCAACCTTTAAAAGAGTCATGTGGTGGATTAATAAGAGTAAAGGGCTGAAAGAGGCCTGCATGTGAATACAATCAGCTCTAAGACAAGGCCAACTGAAATGGAGTTCCATGCTGGATATCTAAGTGGAAAGAGCAGAAAGGAAACTGCATATGTGCATTCAGGGAAGCAATCTCTAGAGAAAGCTGAGTGAAATGGAGTTCAACCTTGATTCCTAATAGGAAAGAATAAAGTGGGTCCTTCATGTGTACATTCAGGGGAGTGCCTCATCTGGTGAAACCGTACAGGTCATGAAATGAAGCAAAATGAAAGGATTAATGGTTTTCTTTTTTAAAAAAGGAACAGGCAGACGCCCTGCATATTCTGCGAGAGCGACCCTTGATAAATCTGCTCTACTTGATACTTATTTAAAACAATCAAGTATTCTATCAAATATTCTTCTACAATAAAATAAAATATTTCCTTATAACAATCAGTTATTAACTAAAAGTTAAAGTTTTTTTCTCTCCCACACCCATACCCAATTTGGCATTTTCCCATGTCCAAATGTATTGGATAATTAATTAGGTTAATATCTCTTACAGGATTAGCAACTAATCACTAAGATACATCATTCTAAAACATAATATAATTTTTAAGGTACATGATTCTAAAGAATCGTTTCTAAGGTATACTATTCTTTGGGCAAAACATTATTCCAGGGAAACAGGTTACCAACCAGTCTGCTGGGGCAATGTTCCACCCCAGGAACACAAAGCTGAAGCCAAGCATTCAACTGTAAGAGAGGCCTTGCCATCTCTTAACTGTAATTGGAACATGTGCCTTGGAATCACGTTCTTTTGGGGGGTCTTTTTATTGGTCTCCAACAGGGCAGTAGTTTCAAGAGAAGGCCAAGGCAAAGGAGGCCTAAAGGAAGATCCTAAGATGATAGGGAGAGAGACCTGCAAGTTTGGACAGGTGAAAGGTCAGTTGAGAGAGAATCCTATGCTGGATTTCTAAGAAGAAAGGGCAGGAATGGGCCTATACTCAGAGTTTAGTTCTGAGAAAAGGACAACTTAATGGGAGGACTATGTAGAATTCCTAAGAGGAAAGGGTAGAAAGAGACTTATGATGTGCATGAATAATAGCCCCAAGAGAAGGCAATGGGAAAGAGAGGCCTATGCTGGATTTTGACAAGAAAAAGCAGGAAGAGGCCTGTGGGTGTGCCCACAGAGAATCAGCCCTGAGAGCTAGCTAAATAAAATGGGTCTTAGACTGGATTCCTAAGAGGAAAGTGTGGGAATGGACCTGCATCTGTGCACTTAGGTAATTAACCCCAAATGAAGGCCAAATGAAAGGGAGTCCTAAGCAGGATTCTTATGAAGAAATTGTGGAAAGAGCCCTGCATGTTCGATCTCAAGAAATAAGTCAAGAGAAGGCTGACTTTCTAAGCAGAAAGGGCCAGAAGGGGCCTGCTTTTGTGTATACAGCAAATCAGCCTAGACTAAAGGCCAAGTAAAAGGAACCGGACTCCTAAAGAAAAGGGGTGGGGGCAGGGAAGAATATGAGTATAGGAGTTTTTTTATAGATTGAGTTGTGTCCTCCCCAAATATGTGCTGAACTCCTGGGCCCTGTACTGGTGGATTTTATCCTGTTTGGAAATATGGTTTTTATTTTGTTATGCTAATGAGGTTATACCAGAGTAGGGTGGGCTCTAAACCTAATCACTTCTTAGTTATAAAAAGAACAGAGTAACCACAGAAATGCACACTGAGAAAGACAAATGTCATAATAGAAACTGTTTACAGCAATGGAATGACAAAGATTGCTGCCATATACCAGAAATTAGAAGAGAGACCCACAGAAAGAATCAACATGACCAAGACCCTAATTTGGACTTTCAGGCCCAGAAGTATGAGAAAATAAATTTATATTCCTTAAAGCCACTCACCTCTGGTGTATTTATTATGGCTGCACTAACTAACTATGACAGAGTTCTTTCAGGAATGCCTATTAACAACTGATGGTATATGGGAACAAAAAGTCCAAAATAAATTTCTTTTTTCAAAGCTAATTCGCTAGTCAGAAACCATTATGATTTTTAGAATTTTAGTTAGAACTACACAGACCACAGCAAAACTTTTTTGAAACAATAGCCCCTGACAGCAAGATCCTTTTTATCCACCCCTGTAATATCTGTGCAAGACTATTTTATATCAGAACATTCAGAATTGCTTCTATTTTTTTTTTTTACATTTTGAAGATTAATTTTATGGTCCTCCTTAATAGCTCTTGTTTGCTTTAAAAGTTGGCTAGATATCTAAAAGCACTGCAAAGATCATCCTTGTGTTTTTAAAGTATGTCCCATATGACTTCTAGCTTTCAAAATATTCTGACCTGGGTTTGAATCTCAGTTCCACTATGCACTGTGCATGTGGTTAGGGAGAAGACACTTAATGTCATCAAGCCTCTATTGGTAAAATAAGGAAAATGACATAACCAATTTAATAGGGTTGTTATGATGATTAAAGATGTAATTTATATAAAAGGATCTGGCCTATAGTAAAATTCATAATAAACACTAAAGCAATGATGGTGATGATGACAATCATGATTACAGTGAGCGGAGGCTGATGTTAGATTATGAAGAGCCTGGTTGTTCAGACTAAAAGGATTTATTTAGATATGACATGCAGTCATAACCAGATATTGAAGATGGAGACATCTAGAGTCACCCTGAGATTTCAAGTCTAGGAGGAGATATTACCATGAGTAAGCAATTGAGAATTAGAAAGACGGAATCATGTCCTGACCATTGAGGGCTATGGGTATTGTCAGTTTACTAGGGCCATTACACAATGGCATTGATAATAGGCATTGGGGCTGGACACTTACATAATCACCCTGTTGTCATTGGCTCTAACTCCCTGTAAGGGCCACTGAAGTGCATTGCAGAGAGCTGATTAAAATGTGTAATTCATAGCACAAAAGATTACTGGGAGTTATGCAACTCATAGAATGCCTACATAACTATAGCTGTGTCATAGTGTGCAAACAACAAATTTAAAGGAATGCTCTGTCTTTTTCAGCCTCTTTTAGCTGAAGAAGTAGCACCTGCCAGTGAACCAATCCTTGAGGATGATGGTCCTACCTTGACAATATCAATCAGTCCAAAACTGAGGGGTCCTTCAGCCACTGCAGAAGAAAGATCCTCTCTGGGTGAGCTGCAGCCATCTGATTTTGGCCTTTCTTCGAAAGAAGCCTGTACCCTGCACTCAGCCAGTAGACACCAGAAATATCCTCTCCTCTAGCCTCAGATGCTATGAGTCCCCAGCCAGCCCCTGTCTCCATGGCTAAATACCTTTCTGAATATCCTCACCACTCTCTTCTAGACAGCTTATTATTGATTCTCATAAAAGCTCCTTAGCCTCTGTCTTGGTTTTCTAGTGCTGCTAGAATAGAAATACCACAAGTGGATGGCTTTAACAGAGAAGATTTTTATTCTCTTACAGTTTGTTGTTGTTGTTGTTGTTATTTGCTGTGGAGTCAGACCCGACTCATAGTGACCCCTCCTTGGGTTTCTGAGGCAGTATCACTACGGAAGTAGATTGCCCAACCTTCCTTCTGAGGAGTGGCTGG
>NW_006922124.1:1685599-1690010 GCF_000298275.1 Orycteropus afer afer
CCTTAGGCAATACTCTACCAGAGCTCCTATTAGAAGGCGAGAAATTCAAATTCAGAGTGCTTCCTCTAGGGGCTGGATGAGGGGGCCTTGACCTTGGCCTTCAGCTCTGGCCACTGTATCTGGAGGCATCTCTTAACTCATGCAACTAGTAGCTACTGAGGCTGATGAACCCAAGGTTGGCAGGTAAAATAAGTACAATCTCAAGATCAGCAAGCAACATGGCAGGCCACTTGTTCAAGTCCAGGAACTGGAAAGAAGATTCAGCCTAATGCAGGATCCAAATGTGCCAAAAAGCTACACAACATTTTCAAAGTTTCTCCATATGTACTGGAAGCAGGTCATGCTCTGAAGGCAATTAATTAGCTTTTCACAGAAAATTTCACCTTGTAGTTGATTGTCCCACATCAAATCTCCTCATGGGGAATAACTATATCCAGCTGCCAGGCCACTCAAACTATGGCCCAGCCAAGTTGATCATTCACTCACTGCTGTCAAGTCAATTCCAATTCATAGTGACCGTTCCTTGGGTTTCCGAGGTGGTATCTCTGTGGAAGTAGTCTTCCTCCTGAGGAGTGGCTGGTGGGATTGAACTACAAGCCTTGTGATTAGCAGTCAAATGCCTGTAAGGCATTTAAACAAAAGTAAACAATAGCATTTTGTTTACTTCATTCTGCTCTAACAGAAAAATATCACAAAGGGGAGGCTTTAACAAACAGAAGTTTATTCTCTTACAGTTTTGGAGGCTAGAAGTCTGAGTTCAAAGTGCCAAATTTTAAGGGCTGGGTGAAAGCCCCTTGACCTTGGGCTTCAACTCTACCTCTTGCCCACTGAAGCTGGAAGCTTCCCTTAACTCAGGCAGCTGCTGGCTGCTGAGGCTGGCAAACCCAAGATCAACAAGTAAACAGGCACTGTTCCCAGATTATCAAAAAACATGGCAGGCCACTAGTTCAAGTCCAGAGACAGGTCCACGATCAGCAGGGCATGGCAGGCTGTTGAATGAAGACTTGGCTACATGCAGGGTCCAAACATGCCAAAAAGCTGCCAAGATCTTTCTCAATGCTTCTCCTTATATAATGGAAGCAGACAACATCCCAAAGGCAGCTACTTGGCTGCTCCAGTAGATTCCATCATGGAGTTGATTACCAATCATATCATGGGGAATAACTACATCCAGCTGCCCAGCCACCCAAAACCAAGCCCAACCAAGCTGATATATAACCTTAACTACCACAGGGAGGAGTACTCCTACTTGGAAACAGAATACTAATTCCATTGAAATGGAGATTAGGAATACCACCTGGCCATTTTGAGTTCTTTATGTCTCTGGATCAACAGGCAAAGAAGAGAGAGTTACTTTATTGGCTTGCATGATTGAACCTGATTACCAAGGGGAAATTGGATTGATATTACATAATGGAGAAAAAGAAGAGTAAGCACAGAATACAGGAGATTACTTAGGCTGTCTCTCAGTACTACCATGGCCTGTGATTAAAGTGAACATAAAACTATGGCAACTCAGTTCCAACATGATTACTAATGTCCCAGAGCCTTCAGGAATGAATGTTTGGGTCATTCCACCAGGCACAGAATCACGACCAGCTGAAGACAAAGGGAGTATGGAACGGGTGGTGGAAGAAGCTATTACCAAACCACACAGCAGTCTATTGATTCAAGTCCATTAAGAGTCCCAAGATCAGCAGGCAACATGGCAGGCTACTGAATAACGACTTGGCTACATGCAGGATTCAAGTGTGCCAAAAACTACAGATCATTCCCAAAGCTTCTCCTTGTAAATGGGAAACAGATCAAATCCCCAAAGCAACTACTCAGCTGCTCATGGCAGATTCCATCATGGAGCTGATTGCCATTATTATCATGGGGAATAACTACCAACAGCTGCCCAGCCACTCAAAACTAGGCCAAGTCAAGCTGACACATAACCTTAACCACCACAATTCCACCCCTTGTCAACTTGGCGCCTGTACAGATCTTTATTGGGTGACACCTGTACAGATCTCCTTCACTTGGTGGCTCCAGTCCCCTAGTTCATCTGAGTGGTGACCTCACCCCCTTAGCCTGGCAGGCCCCATTCCTCTACCTCTTGGGCATAGCATCCCTGCCCCCTTGCTTTTGGGCAGCAGCTATGGTCCCATCCCATTGGCCCACATGAACAGCCCCACACTCTAGAGCCAAGTTGGTGAAGGTCTGATTCTTGGAAACCTAGGGGGCTGTGGTGGTTCCACCGCAGAGACCATGGTCCTACTCTTTGAGGCTGAGGCAGCTCCTCTTCCACTGATTAATGCCAAAGGCAACTCACTCCACTAGGAATCTTCCTGTCCAAAAAGCACTCAGCTTTCTTGCTCCATGGTCTGGACAACCTGCTATGTATCCATTTCGTGCTGATATCTTCTACCAATTAATGCCCAAAGGCAACCCACTCTGCCAGGAAACCCCCTACTCAATGGCATCCAGCTTTCTCCTTTGTGGGCTGGTAAACTTGATGCTGTCTAATGCCAGTCTCTAGGCTCTGCTGCTGCCTTCTCTCTGCCAGTGTTTCCACATTTTAGGTATCTGTCAGAGCAGCACCCCACTCTCTAGGTACTGTATTCTGTTTTGATTACTTTGTGCTGCTCTAACAGAAAATATCACAAAGGGGTGGCTTTAACAAACAGGAGTTTATTCTCTTATAGTTTTGGACGTAAGAAGTTCAAAGTGTCAAGCTCTAGGGCCTGGCTGAAAGCCCCTCAACCTAGTGCTTCAGCTCTGCCTCTTGCTCCTGGCTCATTAAAGGTGGTGGCTTTTCTTAACTCAGGCAGCTGCTGGCTGCTGAGGCTGGCAAACCTGAAGTCAACAAGTAAAAAGGCACAGTTCCAAGATTATCAAGCAACACAGCAGAGACAGTCCTAAGTTCGGGAGGGAATGGCAGGCTGCTGAATGATGACTCGGCTACATGCAGGGTTGGAGTATGCCAAAAAGCTCCTGAGACCTTTCTCAACATTTCTCATTATATACTGGAAGCAGACCACATCCCTAAGGCAGCTACTCTGCTGCTCCAGTAGATTCCACCATGGAATTGATTACCAATCTCATCATGGGGAAAAACTGCATCCAGCTGCCCAGCCACTCAAAAAACAGGCCCAGACAAGTTGACACAAAACCTTAACTACCATAGCCTCCATTCCAGTTTTCAGTTATCTTCTTTGCTAAGCATCAGTTCTGCCCTCTCAGCCAGCCTCTCTCCCAGAGTTTCCCAACATCCTATCTGGGACAGCAATACCTCTACAACAAAACTTCTTCTCTGACATAAGGATAAGACACTAATGTAGGGTTACCACTTAATATCTCAGACCATGGAATATCTGAGCATTCTGCAGTGAAGTGGAGGAAGACTGGTATATGAGAAAGGGAGGTTGGCATGGGGATTGGTGCAGCTCCTGTGGAATCCATCCACAAGCCACCCTGATGTAATTACTCTAGTTACTCTTCCAGCCACCAGAGTTGGGTATTAATCAAAATAATTAATATATCATTCAACAATACAGGAAACATCAAAAGAAGATGGAAGGAATATACAGAGTCACTGCACCAAAAACAATTGGTTGATGTTCAACCATTTCAGATCAAGAACTGATGGTACTGAAGGAAGAAGTCCAAGTTGCATTAGACTGAAGATATTAGTGCAAAACAAGTCTCCTAGAATTGATGGAATACCAACTGAGATGGTTCAACAAACAGATGCAACACAGGAAGTACACACTCATCTATGCCAAGAAATTTGGAAGATACCTACCTAGCCAACCAATTGGAAGACATCCATATTCTTGGCCTTTCCAAAGAAAGGTGATCCAATGGAATTCAAAAATTATTGAACATTATCATCAATATCATACACAAGTTACACAAGTGAAATTTTACTGAAAATAATTAAAAAACAATTGTAGCACTACAACAACAGGGAACTGCCAGAAATTCAAGCAGGATTCAGAAGAGGACGTGGAATGAGGGATATCACTGCTGATCGCAGATGGATCTTGGCTGAAATAAAACAATAGCAGAAAGATGTTTACCTGGTGGTGCAGTGGTTAAGCACATGACTGTTAACTGGAAGGTTGGCAGTTCAAACTCAACAGCTGCCCTGTGGAAGGAAGATGGGGCAGTCTACTTCCGTAAAGACTCACTGCCTTGAAAACCCTATGGGGGTCTCTATGAGTCAGAATATGTTGTTGTTGTTGTTATGTGCCATCCAGTCAGACCTGACTCATAGCGACCCCTCCTTGGGTTTCCAAGGCAGTATCACTACAGAAGTAGATTACCCAACCTTCCTTCCGAGGAGTGGCTGGTGGGTTTGAACCTCCAGCCTTCTGGTTAACAGTCAAATGCCAAATGCCTTAGGCACTATGCCACCAGAGCA
>NW_006922124.1:1690118-1691698 GCF_000298275.1 Orycteropus afer afer
GCTCCAAGTCATAGCAGCCCTCTGCACAACAGAATGAAACCCTTCCTGGTCACGCTCCATCCTTACAATCTTTGCTATACTTACATACTCACTTCTCACTTACCCACATGGTTAGATTGCAAAGACCAAGTAATTGTGCAAAAATTGGTGCTGTGGGAAGATGGAGGATGACTGCATCACCTTGCCCCCTTACCTGTACTGCGAATGTCTTGCCAGGCCCCTATTGAGGTCACCTGCCATCACCACTTCTCTCTCCCCTACATTGCCTCAGGAGAACTCGCCCCCACCACCACATGCAGTGGAGGATTGCCCAGTCTCTCAGAGCCTGGGTGGTCCAAGTATCACCCTCCTCCCCATCTCCTGGGTTCCCTCTCTCTCCTGCTTTAACCATATTTTCAAGATGAGTAGCCCGGATTCATCCCTTCAGTGACCCCAAAATGTCTTTGGTGGCTTTGTAGGGGGCAAAGAGCTCTCTGCCTTTAGGCAGGATGGTCTGTATGGCCCAAAGGGGGTGCACACTGGCTATTGCATCTCCAGCTGGTCCCTCCCTCAAGCATCCTCCTGGATCTTGCTGAATGCCCCTGATCTACTCTGCCCCACGTCCCAATGAGAATCAACAATCCAGAGCCTTGTCTAAGGCTGTGATAGCCAGATACAGCCTCCGACCTTGTCCTTAAACTACAGCTGCCTCTAGTCACTCACCCACTGACCCCACAACTGCCCAGATAGTCTTCTCTGCCCTCACCTGTGCCTGCTCAGGAGGGGGCATTGAGGAAGTGTAAGGGACTGCACAGGTGTCATCATTTGATGTGAAGTCTCCCTAGCCTACCTGAGTGCTCTATATCAGGGCTCATTCTGACTGTAGCTAGGCCTGTCCCTGCCACAACTCAGGCTAGGAGCTGAGGCCTGACCCCAGGGTCCCACTTCTGCCTTGCCCCAAGTGCAGCCCACATTTCAGACACTGCTACTGCCCTGGCTTTAGCCCTCTGTGGGCACTCAGGACTCTCCAGGCAGAGTCATGTCCACCCTGGCCCCACCCCAGCCCACCTCTGCCCCCCCCAGCCCCCTATCCCTTCCCAGGGTCCACAGGTCTAGGACTCTGTCAGGGATTTTGACATTTGTTACTACCAGATGTGCACAGTTAATATGCAAAATAGTCATATAGTGTTTTTTTTTTTTTTTTTTTACTGTTGTCATAAGTGCAAAATGTCTGATAATGAGTTAGTCAGTAAGTGAGGAGTAGGTGTATATGGTAGTATAATGGATAAGGCATTTGACTGCTAACCAGAAGGTCAGTGGTTCAAACCCACCAGCTCCTCTGCAGGAGGAAGATGAGGCACTCTACTTCCATAAGGATACACAGCCTTGAAACCCCAATTAAGGTCACTATGAGATGGGATTGACTCAATGGCAGTGGGTTTTATATATATATATAAACAACAACAAATATATATTTGTTGTTGTTGTTGTTGTTGTTATGTGCCGTCGAGTCGTCCCCGACTCATAGCGACCCCTCCTTGGGTTTCTGAGGCAGTATCACTACGGAAGTAGGATTGCCCAACCTTCCTTCCGAGGAGTGG
>NW_006922124.1:1691833-1700848 GCF_000298275.1 Orycteropus afer afer
TATATATACACAGAGAGAGAGAGAGAGAGAGAGAGAGAAATGGAGGATGCCATTTTCAGAAAATGCTTTAAGAATCCAAAAATCCAAAGAGCATTTAGAGATTTCAGATCCTGATAGAAAGAAGCATTCTTGGAGGATAATGGAAATGATTCCTGCATGATTTGCAATTCTATATATGTTATTAATTCTATATATATCATTTGGAATTCATGTCCATCAAGTGTATTTTATGTATGAATTCGTACTTCTGAAGAGGGGACACAAGGATTTTTAATGAAATCATTAGAAGTCTTAACATCATTCACCCTATTCTCTTTCTCTCTCTCTGTCACCTACAGGTCAATCAGCATATAAATAAACTTTCCCTTTACCTTTTGTAAAGGGAAGCAACACTGAAACATGACTCTTAAGGAAGTCTTTAAGAAGAAGGAAATAATAAGCGATGTGCAAAACACTTTTGCAGAGAGAAAGGACAAATGGTTTTACATTAATAAGTTATCTATTTTTCTTAATTATGCTGAGTGTTGCAAAAACCACACTGGGCATATAATTTTCTGGAGCAGGGAGAAGAATGAGATAAAATTGCCTACAGAGACATTTGTGTAGTAACTGGCATTGTGGTTTTCTCTTTTGATATTTAATTGCAAGACTGAAATAAAGGGTTTCACAATAGGAGTAAATGAACTCGTTGCTTTAGGTCAATTTAGCTATATCACTGATATGACCCCATTCTGTGATTTTTAATGTTTTGTGTACCCCTACTACTAAATATTCTCTTCAACTCAGAGTTGTCATGGTAACCATCTAAATTCACTCCAAGCACATTTCAACACCTGACACATATGCACAGCCTCTTCCTCCACAGGTGTGGGTCCTTGGAGGATTCCAGCCCTTCGGCCAAACTGTGTGCTAAAGACAAATTCATGGCCTCGCCTCCCACATTTGTTATGCTTGGGTCACTGAGACTGTAACAGCTGGTGAAAATGTTGTTTTTCCCACTTATTAAGAAGTGTGAGCCTTGAGACGTGATTTTAGATCACACCTCTGGCTGATGGTGCAATACTTTTCTGTTGTGATTTAATTTCCACTTCAGGTGGAATGTGAAGTATGAATTTTAAAAATGTCTCTCCACTATAAAACATAATTTCTCTTTGTGTTTGAAGGAACAAAGATTGTTTCCTGCACTGAGCAGGGAGAACATGTGAGGCCATGACATCTGTTTGTCTACCAGCAACATTCTCTACTGCCTTTGAAACTGACTATTTGGCAAGGCTTTCCAATTCCCCCTCAGGTCTTTCCATTGCAATGAGAGCTGAG
Source organism: Orycteropus afer afer (assembly GCF_000298275.1). Taxonomy (NCBI): domain Eukaryota; kingdom Metazoa; phylum Chordata; class Mammalia; order Tubulidentata; family Orycteropodidae; genus Orycteropus; species Orycteropus afer. The sequence continues at coordinate 1,693,151 of NW_006922124.1, forward strand.
CTAGGTGTAAGGGAGACTGAGTCACACTTCCCTCCCTTTATAAAGTCAGTCCATTGAGAATGAGAATTATGTTGGGGCCCAGAACTAACGAACAAGAGCAGAGTGAGGGTTAGAGGGATTAGGAGAGGAGTTATATCTCTTCTTGCTTGATCTACCCTGGTTAATTTTATTTCATCTTGTTTTATTTACTCTTTTGGTTCCCACTAATTTCTGGGCTGCTTTCATCAGTGACCACATGCCCAGTAGACGTCCAAAGACCTGCGAGGCAGGCACCAGGGCACCTGGAATATTGGTCTCTGACTTACTGCTTCTCTTCTTCCTTGACTCCACGTATGCACGCACTGACTGTCCACCAGACTTGCATCCTCTTCCTTTTTCCTCTCTTTGGTTCACATGTGCAATCTGGATCACAGAGCTCCAGCTTTTATTTCTAACTTCCTCACACTGTGTCATGTCCTAACTTCCCAGATTAAATCATTTCTCATAAGACTCGGGAAACTCAACTACTCAACTGCTCTTGGAATCTCCATCTTTACTAACATTTTCCTCTGTCATTTCACTTAGTCTTCCCAATCTCCAGCACCATATTTATAGAGGTTCAAAAAAAGAGTGAAAGAAATTACAGATTAAAAACCTGCATCTCGGGAATATGATGATGGACACATGTAAGTGGGAAGAGCCTTTTCTTACCTAAGTTAGGAGGCAGAGGGAAAAGATAAGGAGCTGATTAAATGTATATAGCTTGAAACAATTTTAAATGCAAATTACCAATAACAGCATGCTAAGAAAATGAATTGAGAAATTTGTCAAAGACTAGGCAAATCGCCTTTCATTATGGACATTATTTATGTGAATTCCAGAAGGTGGATGAAGAATTGAGCGAAATTCAGACCAGCCATGAGATATTTTAGTGAAATGTAACTGATACATTACCTAATTTTCTTTAAATCTCTTTTTCTTGGTTTTCTTTGGAAAATGTTGGCTTAAAAGGTAAACTGAAATCATTCCTTGGCATTTAAAATAATTTCTTTGAGAATCTGTAAGAAGGACAGCTGGCATGATAGATTGTAAGCATATGAAATATTTATCCCCCAAAGCTATGCGGATAGAAGATATAAATACATTTAAGCATGGTTTAGATAAATTGTAATTCATAGATGCACAATGGGAAAATTGTGAGGATAATATGATGAGCAGGATTGTTCATGCTCCTAAATGCATCCTCTGATTCAGGGAAACACTGGGACTACAGGAAAATTTGAGGTACCATTGCAATACCTGTTCCAGTTATCTATAGTTACATTACAAACCACTCTAAACCTAGTTACTTATAAAAATGATCATTTTTATCGTTTCTCACACTTTTATGACTTGATCAGGGCTCAGTTGGACAGTTTTTCGATGGCTATCACCTGAGCACTCTCCTGAATTTGAAGCCAGACTGTGGCTTGGAACATGCAAGATGTTTTGTTCACATGTCTGGTTTCTTGAGGCTATCTGGGAGGCTGAGCTCAGCTGGAAAACCAGAATGGCTGGGTTTTTCACTCTCTTTCTCTTCCCAGGATCACTCCCTCTCCAAATGGATTCTCCACATGATTTCTTCATATCATCTCTCCAGCAGGACCCCTGCTCAGGGCATGCATGAGTGGAAAATCAAAAGTTGTCGAGTACTCTTATGTGTTAGGCCCAGAGGTGAAGCAGCAGCACTTCTGCCACGTTCTGCCACATTGCAACAAAAACACCTAGTCAGTCCTAACTTGACTACCAAGAGTGTGAATTTACTGGGGGTAAAAAACATCACTGACTACCTCATTATCCTTGTTTAATAGCTGGAGACTACAATGCTGCTTCATTTACACCGTCTTTGGAGAGTTCATCCACTTCTGTAATGTTACCTATGATCTCATGTGGATGTTCTTTAACCAGACTTTTTACTCAGTGATATATTGCCATCTTCCTGTAATGAATAGCTAACTCTGATTGAATATCAATCTTAGGCTAGGTACTTCATATAAATTATTTCTATTTATTGACAACATCATATTCAACCAATGAGAAAATTTAGATCCATAGATAGCCAATTTATAAAAGACAGATGGCTAGTAAGGGGCAGAACTAAGATTCAAACTCAGATCTATCTTTGACTAAAGCTACTACATGTTGTTTCAAGATGCCATGCTACTTTGTTTATGTTGTTCCTTGTGCTTAGCCATGTGGTTTTAGTCAAAAGAACTAGTCTCTCTAATATCATTTTTCTTATGTGTAAAGTTTGGATAATCACACATACCCTTGGGGTGGATTGTTTTGAGAGTGAGAAGTAATATATGATAATACCGAATGCTGTACAGGACGTGACAGCTATCATTAGTTAATGGCAAAATAAAGAATAGAGTTACTGCTTTCTAATTCTGTTGCATTATGTGGCCTCTTTACCATCATTTATTTACCCAATGAATACTGTTGATTTATTAAGCCTGTACTCCATACCAAGCACTGTGCCATAAAGTAGAGACAGAAAAGTGAATAAAATACAGAATGTTCATACCCTTGGAGAGCTAATAATTTTAAGGGAAATAGAGGCATTAAGCAAATAATTACAAAAATGAACATTTTTGATCTTTGATAGTTCTCTGAAGAAGTGAAGGATGTATCAGGGAGCTAACCTAGTCTGGACAAGGGAAGAGGGAAGAAAATGGTGGAATCAAGAACAGCCTCTTTGAAGCTGAGTCTTAAATGGGTTTCCTTAGCAAAAATAGAGGAAGGAATTTCCAGGGAGAGAGAACATGCATGAGGATCTGATGTGGGGAAGAATTGGTGACTTTGAGTAATTAAAGGGAATACATTTTGATGAAGATATAGTAACTGAGGGGAAAAGAGGAGGTTGGGAGGGGTCAGACATGTATAGGGGCAACAGCTAGTGGCAAAGTGTTTTTAGATTTTATCCCATGACTTTATCACCCATTTGAATCCCAAAACTCTTTCAAGATCCACAAGGATTCTTGCTCCTAGAAGATTTTTCATTCCCTTGCTCTTCTATGGACACATCTTTTCTCTAAGGCCCATATCACTGATATTCTATTTACCACTCATTTGATGTTGCCATATTCTGTTATATGCATCTCCATTATCAATTTTTCTGGGCATGTATCTTAGTTTCTTAGCATTGCTACAGCAGAAATACCACAAGGGGTGACTTTAATGAACAAAAATTGATTTTATCACAGTTTAGGAGGGTAGAAGTCTGAATTCAGAATGCCAGCTCCAAGATGGAGGGAAAAATCATTGTTTTTTTTCAGCTACTCTTCTTTGGTTCCTTGGTGATCTCCACATGGAGTCTATCTTTCTCATTCATGCTTCCTAGCTCCTTTATAGCTCAAAAACAATTGGCTTAAGACACTCTCTACAATAATAGGACGTAATTAACATAGCAAAGAAATCCCTATTCCCACATGAGATTACATCCTTAAGTATATTTTCTTACTGTTCTTAGGTGCCCACGAGTTGGTTCCAACTCAGCAACTCAATATGCATTGAAATGAAACACTGCCTCTTCCTTTAACATTTTCATAATCCTTGCCTGAATCCTTGTTTGAACCCATTTTTGGAGTCACTGTGTCAATCCATCTCACTGAGGGACTTCCTCTTTTCTACTGACCCTTTATTTTACCAAGCACTATGTCCTTCTCCAGAGACTGGTCCTTCCTTATAATATGTCCAAGGTACATGAGATGAAGTCTCAACATCTTTACTTCTAAGGAGCACTCTGGCTGTACTTCTTCCAAGACAGATTTGCTCATTCTTTTGGCAGTCCTTGGTATAATCAATATCCTTTGCCAACACTGTAATTGAAATGTATCAATTCTTCTTGGATCTTCCTTATTCATAGTCCAGCTTTGCATGCATATGAGGTTACTGAAATTACCATGGCTTGGATCAGGTGTACCTTTGAGTTCTCAAAGTGATATCTTCGCTCTTCAACACATTAAAGAGGTCTTCTGCAGCAGATTTGCCCAGTGCCATACACCCTTTGATATCTTGACTTCTGCTTCCATGGACATTGATTGTGGAGCCAAGAGAAATGAAACCCTTGATAACTTCAATCTTTTCTCCTCTTTCCATGATGTTGCTTATTGGTCCAGTTATGAAGATTTTTATTTTCTTTATGTTAAGGTGAAATCCATATTGAAGGCTGTATATAGTCTTTGATTTTCATCAGTAAGTGCTTCAAGTCTTCTCCACTTTCAGAAAGAAAGGTTGTATCATCTACATATCTCCAGTTGTTAATGAGTCTTCTCCAATTCTGATGCTATATTCTTCTTCATATAGTTCAACTTCTTGGATTATTTACTCAACATTCAGATTGAATAAGTATTGTGAAAGGAAGCAACCCTGAAGCACACCTTCCCTGATTTTAAACCATACAATATCCCCTTGTTCTTTTCTAACAACAGTCTCTTGGTCTATAAACAGTTTCCTCATGAGCACAATTTAGTATTCTGGAATTCCTGTTCTTTGCAATGTTATCCATAATTTGTTATGATCCACATAGTTGAGTGCCTTTGCAAAATCCATAAAACACAGGTAAATATCTTCCTGGTATTCTTTGCTTTCAGTCAAAGTTCATTTGACATCAGCAATGACATACTATTCCATGACCTATTCTGAATCTGGCTTGAGTTTCTGTCAGTTCCCTGTCAATATAGTGCTGCAACTTGCAACTGTCTTTTTTTTTTTTTTTTTTGCATGTAGTTAAAACCATTTTCAATTATTTTAAATCATTTTTATTGTGTTTTAGGTGCAAATTTACAGAGTAGAATTTGTTTTACATTCAACATTTCATGTACATTTGGTTTCACTCCCCGACTACCATCCCCAACCCTAACCCAGTCTCCTCCCCTCCCTTCCCAGTAATCCCACCCGTACCCCTCATAGTTATGCACTTCTGTGTGTCCTGCATTTCCTCCATGCAAATGTTTCCCCTCTTGTGCCCTGTGCTCCATTGCTCCAAAGAATACATCTCCATAGAGTATGTGGGTGCATCACCCTGTGTTGAGTGGTCTTCGTGTACATCTTATTTACTATTGGGCTGAAAGCCAGCCCCTGGGAATGAGTTTTATTCCAGGCCCAAAGTGTATCCCAGGGCCATAGTATTGGTGGACCCACCAGACTCCAAAACTGGAGATACTGAATAGAGTGGGAGAAAAAACATGGAACAAAATTTAAAAACACAATAATGACCAGAATTACTGGTCAGATGGAGTCTGGTGCAAAAGTTTTTGAGCTATGTTCAGTGAGAATTTACTTGCATGGGATATTAATGATATTGTTTTATAATTTCTGTATTCTGTCGGATCACCTTTCTTGGGAATGGGCACAAATATTGATCTCTTCCATTCAGTTGGTCAGAAAGTTATCTTCCAAATTTCTTGGCAGAGATGAGTGAGTACTTCCAGTATTCTATCCATTTACTGAAACGTCTCAATTGGTGTTTTGTCAATTCTTGGATTTTTTTTTTTTTCCACCAATGCCTTCAGTGCATCTTGGACTTCTTTTTTCAATATGATGGAAGAAATACAGAGTTACTGTACCAAAAAGAATTGGTAGATGTTCAACCATTTCAGGAGATAGCATATGATTAAGAACCAATGGTACTGAAGGAAGAAGTCCAAGAAGCACTGAAGGTATTGGTGAAAAACAAGGCTCCAGGAATGGATGAAATACTAATTGCTATGTTTCAACAAATATAATGGTTAGAATTTAGAACAGATATATTTTTTTTTTTCTGGGGGGACACAATTCAATCCATGATGTCTTGCAAATCCTATCTCTACAATCTGGTTGAAAAGGCTGTTTCAGCTAAAATATGATGTCCTCTACACTGAAAAAATAACAGTTGGGGTAATAATAATAAATATTTTTGAACATTTTACATTTCCCCATTTAATATTCAAAATATGCTTATGATATAATAACAATGTTGTTGTTGTTATGTGCTGTCGAGTCAGACCCAACTCATAGCGACCCCACCTTGGGTTTCCGAGGCAGTATCACTACTGTAGCTAATATTTATCAAGTAGTTTACATGTGCCATGTACTTTTCCAAATTCTTTCCTGTGGTAATGCCTCATTGCATTCTCACAATATATTACTAGGTTGATTCTATTTCATAGATGATAAAACTGAGGCCCAGAGAGCTTATATAACTCTTCCAAATTTACACAACTAGTAGGAAGAGAAGCCAGGATGCAATTTTACACAATGTAGATACATCATTTTTATTTTCCCCATCTTCCAGATAAGGAAGCTGAGGCTTAAGTAGATTAAAAAATATACCAATATCACAACTCGTAGGAGAAAGAGGCTGATTTATACCCAAAAATTCTAATTTCAGACCCTGGACCGCCTGCTGCATAGTGTGCACTACTAAGCACGGAGCTGCTGCCTATTAAGAGTTGTTAAAGGATTGGCATGTTTTTGAGCACCAGGTGGTTGATAGCCCACAGTCTTGACTCATTGCCCAGCTTGTCATTCCCTTCTCTCCAGTGTTCAGTACCCAAACATAGCAGTAAAGAGGGTCTATGCATAAAGTAATCCAGTCCTTATGTGCCCTGTGACTCTTTGCCTTATCTTTGGGAGCAACGTCAGGCCCAGTAAAACTGGTTTCTGCAGAGTATTTATTCTCCTTAAATATATATATTTTTTCTGTACTTTGTTATATATCAAATTCATCTTTTCCAAATAACCATGAAATTAAAGTGATCTGTATGTTTTCTGACTCTCAGTTCCTGTGTTTATGAAGTGTTACCACAAGTGTGATGAGTTTTTTTCCTTATTTTTATTCATGTTTGCATCCACTGTGGTGAGAACTGTGCCTGGCACAATGTATACACTTAATGATTGATCATTAGACTGAATTTTTCTCTCACTTGCTTTTACTAAATTTTGGAGATAGGCAATGCATTGTGGTTACATATATTTGCCATTGGTTTGATAATCATATTGCCTCACCATTCGTCAGTCTCTAAAATTATAAAATGATGAGGAGGAAACAAGGGCCAATGGTCTTCTCCTTTTAAAATAAAATTTTACTGCCCATCATATGCATGTAATTGTCTCAGACAAGTAGAATGTATTATTCTTTTTTGGTTTTCATGTATTTGTATGTCACAAAAATATATTATATGATTCTCTCTCTCTTTCTCTCTTTCTATTCTGAGAAAAACAAAGAATTAACCTCTTTTATTTCCAAAAAAGTAAGTGTATGTTTTCTACATATTTTAGAGATTCGTCCTTTGTCTGATATGTCATTGGAAAAATTTTTTTCTGTCTTACCTTTGGGCGTAGACTTTTGATGCACATAAATGTTTAATTTTTAGGAGGTCCCAGTCATCTAGTTTGTCTTCTGCCATTTATGTATTTTTAGTTATGTTTCATAGTATAATTATGACATGTATCAGAGCCCTTAAGTTCACCTCTGCTTTTAATCTGATGATCTTTATGGTTTTAGATTTTGCATTTAGGTCTTTGATCCATCTTGAGCTAGTTTTTGTATATAGTGAGAAATAAGGGTCCTGTTTCATTTTTCTGCAAATGGATGTCAAGTTTTACCAGCACTACTTGTTAAAGCATATGCAAATTCAACTTGAAGTTAAAGACAATTAAAACAAGTCCAAGAGAGCCAAAGTATGATCTTGAATA
>NW_006922124.1:1703315-1704283 GCF_000298275.1 Orycteropus afer afer
CTAGGATTCTCTGTGTATAGGATCACATCATCTGCAAAAACAAAGTATGACTTCTTCTTTGCCCATTTGCATTCTTTTTATTCCCCTTTCTTACCTTATTGCTCTGGCTAGGACTTCCAAAATAATACTCAATAAGAGTGGTAATAAGGGGCATTCTTGTCTGGTTCCCATGTTTAAGTGGAATGTTTTCAGTCTCTCTCTATTGAGAACAATGTTGGCCATTTATATTGTTCATATATGCCCATAATTATGCTGAGGACTTTCCTTTGTATTCCTATTTTGCTGAGCACTTTTATCAAGAATCGGAGCTGGATTTTTTCAAATGCCTTTTCTGTGTCAATTGATATGATCATGTGGTACTTTTCCCTTATTTCTGTGGTGGATTTTTATGTTGATTGTTTTTCTAATATTGAACCATTCTTTCATACCAGCGTGAATCCCAGTTGGTCATGATGTATTTTTTTTTATATGTTGTTGGATTCTATTGGCTAGTATTTTGTTGAGAATTTTTGCATCAATATTCATGAGGAATATTGGTCTGTAATTTTCTATTTTAGTGATGTCTTTGCCAGGTTTTTCTATCAGGGTTATGCTTGCTTCATAGAATGAGGTTAAAAGGAGTCCATAAATTCTAGAGATAAGTCCCTTGTCAGATATGTCATTACCAAATATTTTTTCCCAATCTGTGGGTTCTCTTTTGACTCTTTTGGAAAAGTTTTTGGAGGCACACAAAAATTTAATCTTTTGAAGGTCCCAATCATCTAGTTTCTGTTCTGCTGTTTGTGAATTTTGAGTTATGCTTGATAGTCTATTTATGCCATATAATAGGGCCCATTATTTGCCCCTTGTTTTTCCTTGAAGAACTCTATAATTTTGGGTTTCACATTTAAGTCTTTGATCCATCTAGAGTTCGTTTTTATATATGGTGTGAGGTACAAATCTTGTTTCATTTTTCTGCAAATGGATCT
>NW_006922124.1:1717043-1727641 GCF_000298275.1 Orycteropus afer afer
TGTGTGTGTGTGTGTGCATGTGTGGTGTTGATGGTTTCTTCATTCAATATATTTGTCTGTGAAGATCTTGCTTTGTTTATGGATTTTCTTATCATTTCCTTCTTTGCTATTATTTTGGTGTTTAATGAAACTTTACGATTTTCTTCCTTTTTATTTTGGTGAGAAAGTTTAACACTTTTTTGTTGAAGTTAGCCTGTAATTTATTATTATCTTCCCAAGTTTAAAGCAGGCCAGTCTATCTTTATATATTCTCGACTTCCTCTCCATTTAGAATTTCTATAACAACATCATTTATTCCCTCTTTTTCTTTTGTAGTTATTATCATTTACAAATTGACATCTCTGATTCCTTATTATTAGTCTTGTAGGTTAATTTTAGTTTTGTTACTTTCTGTATCTGGCTTGATTTCTAGGTGATTTTGCTGTATGTCTGCCGTTGTTGGTTCTCTATCCAGAGGACTTCCTGTAGCATTTCCTGTAAAGCTTTTCTGGTTTTTGCAAATTCCCTTGATTTCCGTTTATTTAGGAATGTCCTAAATTCAGCATCATATTTGAGAGAAACTTTCTGCATATATAATTCTGGGTTGACAATTTATTTTTTTTCTTTCAGGGTTTTATATGTGTCATCCAATTCCTTTCTCACTTACATGTTTTCTGTCAAGAAATCAGTTTAATCTTATTGGCTGTCTTTTGTAGAGAACTTTTCATTTTTCTCAAAACTTCTTTCAGGATTCTTTCTTTGTCTTTGGTTTTGGAGGGTTTATTTACAAAATGCTGTGGTGATTTTCTTTTGACATCTATCCTATTTAGGGCTTATTGAGCTTCTTGAATGCATATCTTCTCATCTTTCATGATAGGGAAGTTTTCTGCCAACAAATCTTTGACAATTTTATCAGTGCTTTTTTTGTCACTTCCTGTTCTGGAATTCTGATCAAATGTAAGTTATTCTTCTTTATGGTATTCCAAAGGCTTCTTAGGCTTTCTTAATTTTACTTCACTCTTTGTTCTGATTGTTTCTCTAACAGATGATTGTTGAGAGAATCGCTTTCCATCCAGCTAATTCTGTGTTCCATTGATTGATTTCTACTCCTTTGTCCTTCCCATGCATTTTCTATTTCTGAAATTTTAGTATTACTCTTCTGAATTTCTATTTGTTATTTTTTATTATTTTTAATTGTCTATTTGGTTTGTCAATTTGTTCTTTTTTTTTAGTTCTTCTAGAGTTTTGTCTGTGTTTTTCTTGATTTTGTCTGTAGTTCCTCGAACTTTCTTTCAATTCATTGAAAGTACCTAATAAAATTCTTTTGAATTCTTTATCAGGTAATTCCACTAGCATTTATTACTCTGAAAGATTTTCTGGTCCTGTATTTCTTCACCCTGATTTTTTTGTTTTGTTCTTTTTTTAATATATCTAGGTAATAGGGTTGACAAGTTACTCTGCTGCATTGCAGAGCAACTGCACTGCAGAGTTTGGGTGTACTGGGGGCACTTATCACTGTCTCTGGTTGAATTTGATCCCAGGTGGGAGTGTGGATGGGAATCTGTGATTACTTACCATGTGGGACAGCTGAAAACAGCCTGGGAGGATGTTGGCTACCATTTGTTGTTGGTTCAGAAGTGCTGGAGTAGATGGTGGCACTTGCCCACTGGGTGGGGTAGCAAGTGTGGAGGGCATGGCTGGGTAGTGTCTTTGACCTCTGACTCTTTAGTCACTTGATGATCAATGTAGGTGCTAGTGCAGTCCTGGGCAAGTGGAGCCAATTAGCAGGTTCTTGCTCCAACTAGAACACTACTTGCAATAAATAAAAATGGCCATGCTATACCAGCTGGCACTTTACTGCTCCTCATCCACTGTTTTTGTTTAGTTTCCTCCTCTAATTGGTGTTTGATCTACTTCTTTATTTATTGCTTTGAATCTCCAAGACTCAGCATTGTCATCTGCAGCTCTTTCCCTTGTTTTTTGAATCTTTGTTGTAGAAGATCTCAATAGTGTAGCTGTCTAGTCCTCCATCTTGGAATCTCCTTCTCTTACTTTATTTCTTAGAATAAACACAATGACCTCAAGCCAAAAACATTCCAGAGGTGAGTGCATTGATAATTTATGTTCCAAGAGGTGGAAAGAAAGTAATGGTGAAGAGATCAGCTTTACACTGTAAAGGCAATCTGTTGGGAAACGATTCTCTATTGAACTCTCATGTTTCTGCAAGTCTTACAAGAATAGGCCTTTGTTCTAGACTATCTTTTCAACATGCTTGTATAGTGAACAGCCTTAAATGTGAAGATAGTGTCTCCTTCTCAAACAAAAGGTGGGTTTGCTCATTGTCCAGTATAATAAAGACAATCTTGCCCTCCAGAGAAGAGCTCAGGCAAGCTTACTGTCCTTTAAAAAAGATTCACATTCCCAAAGCTCATGTTTGCTTCTTTGGAATGAAGTTCACTGTTTGTAAAGACATCTATCTGGGCCCATCTGTTTGCTCCAGTTGGATGTGGGGCATGGGCAACTGACAAAAATGTGCTGTTGATTACCTGATTACTTGGCTATGAGCCACACAATTCTTTATCTTTGACCTAGGAGTCTCATGTTTTCTGATAATATCTATGAAATTGTAACAGGCTGACTTATTAGCTTGTAATTAGGGTAAATTATGAGATCTTTCACAGTTCTTGACACAATCTCAGTGAAAACTCAAGCCCAAAACTCAAATATAAGCATATTTATGATCTAAATGTTTTCATTTTAGGGTACTCACCTGTAGTTCCAAAAAATGTTGATCACTTCATGAAAACTAGAGACCTATGTCTTATATGTGATTCTATATGAGATTTACTTATGACATTGTTGAATTGTAACCTGGATATAAGCAAGAAACTGAAAACAGATGATAAGACATATGCTTCCCAACAAATTTCCTGAGAAAAGTTGACTTATTCAAGGTCTTCCTTTTAATATTTTAATGTTGATATCTACATATAATAATCCAAGAGCATAAATCTAAGGGCAATTGACAAAAGAAAATTCACTTGGTGCAAATTATTTAATTTAGGCATATCAATTACTTTAAGACAGAGAGAAAGAGTGATGGGAAAAGTTAGAGATCAAGGATGACAGAGAGAGAGAAGACATGGAGAAAGAAAGAGAAAATAAAATTTGAAGTAATGTGAACAATTCAGTCCACTAATCCAATATGTGAACACACACTTTTAAGGGAAAATGAAATGAGAAGTGTGAATCTTCTCTTACATATCTTTGTTCAAGTGTACCTCCTACAAAGTCAGCAGCTATTTGTGTTGAGTGTTACTCTACTGTTTAAAGATGTGTGTTTTTCAGATAATATGGCTTCTAAAAGCAAGCTGACCACTTTATTTGATTTTCAACTAAAGAAGCATCAATTTGCTCCTACCCTTAGGAAGAATTGTATGTTAGACTTTTTTGATAAAATTCTGGCTTCTAATGACTCATCTTCCTAAAGATGTGTAAAGGCTAATAAAATGGCTTTAATGCCTGACACTCCAAACACTTCTAGCATAAGATATAGAACAATGATTTTATCTGTTGAGATTCAATCAGCACAACAGATGCTGTATTAAGCATCTCAAAGAGAAATCAATTGAATATAAGGAATTAGAATATTTAACAGAACTTCAAAAAAAAGTTTAAAAAAATGCCCTTGAATTTCAGGAGTCTGGAAGTGCAAGCATCACACAGAAGCTACTGGTGATGATTTCAGCTGCCTGCAACACTAAAGCAAGTGATTCACAGGAGCTCACAGTGAGTCTACAGCTGACTCATGTTTGCAATTTTGCAAGAGTCTGTCTACACTGCTGCTAGAGAATAACAACTTCTCCCCCTCTTCTTCCTTCCAAACCTCATGAAGATATTACTGGAAGAATTTAATCCTGAACTGTGTCACTAGTGGAGTCTGAGAAATATATTTGAGAAGCTTCCCCCCTGTGATGCAGACATGAACATAAATCAGGATATGGATTATGTTGAGTGGAAACAGAAAATCTGGCACACTCTACTCGTGAAAATTCATTATCTGTACTCAGCCTTTTGCCCATATTTAACTTCCATATGACAAAAATCCCAGCAACAACCTGCTTTCACCTAATATGATGTCACTGTCACTAATAAAAATAAGATGCCACCACCTTCTATCCCCAAAATGAAGACCTAAACTCTCAACTCTTATCCATTACTGGGGACTGTTTATTCTGATTCCACATCAGTCATAATCCTCTTTTAATATTCATTAAATTGCTATTCTTTAATATTCACTAAGATTACATTATAATGTTAATCACCATGAGTATGTAGAATAGAAAATAGTAGATGAAGAGGATATAGGAGAACATAAATTGGTTAATGTTGTTGTTAGGTGCCATCACGTTGGCTCCAACTTATACAGACCCTATGTGCAACAGAACAAAACACTGCCTAGTCCTGCACCAGCTTCACAATCCTTGCTATACTTGACCCCTTTGTTGCAACCACTGTGTCAATCCATCTCATTGAGGGCCTTCCCCTTCCTCCATGACCCTCCATTTCACCAAGCATGATGTCCTTCTCCAGGAAATGGTCCTTTCGTACAACATGACCAAAGTCAGTGAGACAAAATCTGGCCATTCTTGTTTCCAAGGAGCATTATCCTGCACTTCCTCCAGGATGGATTTGTTAGCTCTTCTGGAAGTCCATGATACTTTCAGTATTCTTTGCCAACACCACAACTCAAAATCATTATCTCTTCAATATTTTGCAGCAGATTTTCCCAATGCAATATGACATCTGATTTCATTTCTGCTGCTTCCATTGGTGCTTTTGTATAACATTTGTATAGACAAATCAAATTTTAAAGTTATAGTTGTAAGCAATTCTATGACACTTAAAATTCTGTAAATTCTTTATATTTAATGACTCATTTAATACCCATAATATCATTCCAACAAAATCCAAAATCCCAAGCTCATGCCATCAAATCAATGCAGACTCATAGCAAACCTCGTTGGGTTTCCAAGGCCATAAATCTTTACGGAAGCAGAATGCCTCATCTTTCTTCCACAGAACAGCAGCCATTGACCTTTTGGTTAGTAGCCAAATGCATTGACCACTAAACAAACAGAGCTCCTACCATAACATCCTTGGAAGGTAAGTACTAAATTACACCCAGTTTATAGATAAGGAAACTTAGCAATGGTGATTAAGTTAATTGTCAAAGGTAACACAGCTACCATATCGGGGAATGGGGATTCAGAATAAGTCCTTTTGATTACAAAGCACCTGTTTCTACATTCTTACCTATATGTTTTATACTCTATAGTGACACTTTTTTGGTAAGCCTCATTTTGAACTTTCATAATTAACCTGCTTCTTTGTTATCGAATCTCCTCTGGAAACAAAAAATCAACACTTACTCTGAAAACTGTAATGTTTATAAAAGATTAAACTAAGTCCTATGTCTTATCTTTATTCTAATTTAAATCTTGACATAATGATTTTGAGGTTAGGCTTTGGTATACTGTTATTTTTTGATCATCATGCAGACTTCAAAAAGGAGACATCTGATTTTATTTCTTCAGTGTTCAAATTCCTTGTCAAACAATCCATCCAAGAGTCTCAAATAGAATTGGTTGTTATATCTATCAAAACTCTTGATTTACCTGGCGATTTAGTACCTACCTTAAAGAAAAACATTATGTTATTTTAATGACCTATTGAAATTTTCACAAAATATTACAGCTTGGATTTCTAAACAGGTTTGAGAAAATTAATACTGTTGAAAATTGAATAAAGGCATTTCAACCTCACTAATGACATGAGCTCTGGTAGCATAGTGCCTAAAGGCTGACCAGAAGGCTAGCGGTTCAAATCCACCAGACAGTCCTCGGAAGGAAGATGGGGCAATCTACTTCCGTAGTGATATTGCCTTGGAAACCCAAGGAGGGGTCACTATGAGTCGGGTCCGACTCAACGGTCTATAACAACAACAACAATGACATGAGTGAGCCTGGATTTTATGCATTTTGGTACCAAGAATTGACTGAACATGGAATATTAAATTATAAGAGTTGATACAATGCAAGCCAAATGAATGTTTACCATATACATAGGATGGCTTTTGTCTTTGTGATTGCTATTTTGTAGTAACTTAAAGTCATGAGAAATATACTGCCACTTTAGTGGTACATTCCATCTCTTCTTAAAAAGATTTGTAAACAATATAAACACCATGCTGGCAATATTAATTGAGGACATTAATCTTAAACCACCTATAGCATCATGCATCAGTGGATGGCCTAAAGGAAAATAGTCTTGTCTACATAGCTGCATCCATATTTGAAGAGAAAAATTTAAATGATACTTCCATAGGGCATGGAATTGAATTGTGCTGGGGTACTTCCATAAATCCGTAACTGCAGATCAAGACTTCCTCTCTTTCCTTTGGCAAGAAAGGATAGGTAGTTATTTTTTAGATTAAAAATCTGTACTATCTCTTTGAATAACACTTAAATTAACTCTTAACTGCTGTCACTGAACAAAATAGTCACAACCAATAAGTTATCTGCAAACAAAGTTCAAAGGAAGAACACTGGTATTTAATCTTAGAGGGTGTCACACTTAAAAATGATATAAAATTTCTTATCATTGAAGAAAATATGAATGATTAGTGTTAAAAAAAATGAGTACTACCCCCACAATCAAAGAAAATCTTTAAAGGACAGACGGCCTTCATGGGAAAGCCACTGAAAGCCTGACTAACCTTCAAATATTAAGTGTTCCATGAGTTATTTGTTTAACCTGGGTTTCACCTTTCATCTCCATAAATGAAACATGATGTTATTCTCAATTGACTGATTTATTTTCTCAGCTTTACTCTCTGCTCTCTTACTGTATCTAATTTTAGTTTTTTCCATTTTTTTTCACATCTATTAAATTATTCTTGAAATCAGAACCAAAATGGGAGAATAAGGAGTTATACACTCCTATCTACCTACAGGAAAAAAAAAAGAAAGAAAGAAAATTACAGTACTAATCTTGCTGGAACTCTCGTGAAAAATCAGAGGATCACAGCAGCTTAGCAAAGTTTTGTCAAAATGGTAGGAAAATTGAGAC
Organism: Orycteropus afer afer; assembly: GCF_000298275.1. Lineage (NCBI taxonomy): Eukaryota > Metazoa > Chordata > Mammalia > Tubulidentata > Orycteropodidae > Orycteropus > Orycteropus afer. The sequence goes on from NW_006922124.1 coordinate 1,724,154, forward strand.
TTTTTGATACTGGCGTGAGTACTAACCCCATCCTGCTCAGAAGCCAGGTTGAAGAGACAGCATGTCTCCAGTTGTGATCTGTTTCTGAAGTGAGTAGAATGAACCTTATTAACAAAATGTTGTATTTGGCAGTTCAGATCAGTTGAGTGACTACCTGAAGGACTAAAGCAAAATATTTGTCTCTGTTTCATTTATCTTAGAGGTCACTAAGGGTAGAGGAGTGGCAGAGATAGGCTGGAGTACTGTAAGTGAACTTAGGAGCCACTGGCCATCTGGAGCAAAAGAGCATGACTGAGAAGCCAAATTCTAAATCTCAGGGAGAGAATTTCTTTGGGAAACTGAGATATCTAAAAGCCCCTTGTTGTTGTTGTTGTTTGCCGTTGAGTCGGCCCTGACTCATAGCGACCCCTCCTTGGGTTTCCGAGGCAGTATCACTACAGAAGTAGGATTACCCAACCTTCCTTCCCAGGAGTGGCTGGTGGGTTTGAACCGCCAGCCTTCTAAGTATGAATAATTTGGAGAGCCACATACAAACTCAGGGCAAGATGCATGACAATAAAGACCTGAGGTAATCCTAAAATTTCTCCTTGGGTGGATCTCTTGAATCAGGGTAAACTAAGTGAAGGATTGCCCCCAAAGAGTCAGCAGTCAGTCTACAGATGAAGCGTACATTTTGTTGTTTTATTTTTTTCCCCAAAGGTTGTTCTTCTGTTTATTTCTACAGCAATAGTCTAGAAAAGTCACTAAGTTAATGGACTATCACAGCTTCGAATAATAGAAAAAGAGAGAAAAGAAAAGGGAAGAAAAAGAAAAACAGTAAGTCTTGAAGAAGAATAAGAACAGAAGTTTTACAACTAGCATATTATGCTATTACATGTTCTATTTTAAAATTAAAAAAAAGACATACAGAGAAACAAAGAAGGATGGTTCATTCAGAGGAAAAAGAGAAACCAATAGAAACTGTTTGTGAAGAAGATCAGTCACTGCACCAACTAGATACAGATTTCAAGACAACTATTCTAAAATACTCAAAGAACTAAAAGAAGACATGGACAAAGAACTAAAGAAAATCAAGCAAATTATGTACAAACACAATAAAAATATTAATAAAGAAATAGAAATTACAAAAAAATAAACAGAATGTTTGAAGTTGAATAGTACAATAACTAAAATTGAAAATTCACTAGAAGAATTTAACAGCAGATTTGAGCTGACAGATGGAAAGAAACAGCAAACTTGAAGATAGAACAATTGAAATTCAGTCTGAAGATTAGTAAGGAAAAAAAGAATAAAGAAAAATGAACAGAGTATACAAGACTTGTGGAATATCATTGTTAGATGCTGTTGAATCATTTCTGATTCATAGCTACCCTATGTACAACATAACAAAAACTGTCTGGTCCTGTACCATTCTCACAATCCTTGCTATATCTGAGCCCATTGTTGCAGCCACTGTGTGAATCCATGTCATTGAGGATCTTTTTCTTTTCTGTTGACCCTCTGCTTTACCAAGCATTATGTTCTTCTCCAAGGACTGGTATCTCTTGATAACATGGCCACAGTACGCAAGACAAAGTCCCACCATCCTTGCTGTACTTCTTCCAAGACAGATTTGTTTATTCTTCTGGCAGTCCATTGTATATTTAATATTCTTCACTAACATCATAATTCAAATGCATCAGTTCTTCTTTGATCTTCCTTATTAATTATTCAACTTTCACATGCATATGAGGTGATTGAAAGGATCACCATTTGGGTCAGGCACATCTTAGTCTTCAAGGTGACATCTTTGCTCTTTAACACTTTGAAAAGGTCTTTTTGAAGGAGATTTGCTCAATTAAATCCATTGTTTGATTGTGGATCAAAATAAAGTAAAATCCTTCACAACTTCAATTTTTCTTTATTTATCATGATGTTGTTTATCAATTCAGTTGTGAGGATTTTTGTTTTCTTTATGTTGAGATATAACCCATAATGAAGGCTGTAGCCTGTGATTTTCATCAAGTCCTCTTCACTTTCAGCAAGCAAGTTCATGTCATCAGTATGTTGCAGGTTGGTAATGAGTTTTCCTCCAATTCTGATGCCATATTCTTCAAGTGATGGGTAGGATATAATCAAACAAATCAATATACACATTATGTGAATCCCAGAAGGAAAGGAGAGGAGAAAAGGGAAGACTATTTGAAAAAAATAATTACCTAACACTTTCCAAATCTGAAGAAAGACATGGATTTGCACATACAAAGAGCTCAATGAACTCCAAGTAGTATAAAGTCAAAGAGATCTGTGCCAAAGCACATATAATAAAATTGTTGGGAAAAAAAAAAAAAAAAAAAAAACAGGAAAAGAATCTTGAAAGCAGTGAAAATGACTTGTCACAGACAATAGAGGGAGGGTGGTAAGAGAGAGAGGGAGAGAAAAAGCTCTGATAGAACATCCATTTATACTCTGGAAACAGACCACACCCCAACAAAACTCCTTTTTCAACTGATTTCTTGATCACATCCTGGAAGATGATTACATCACATTACCTATATTTATGGAATAGCAATCTGTCCAGTATCTGCCAAATTATATCTGACAATCACAGTCTACTCAAGTTGGCACATAAAATTTGCCATTCAATATACTAATCCTTAAAGGACTATATTCAAAATGTGAAAGCAGCATAACTTGAAAAAAGAAAAAACAAAACAGAAAATCTAAGTTCAATTAAAAAACATGGAACATTTGGAACACAAAAAGCATCTAGATTGGTAATGAAGAAGTAAAACTATCACTATTTGCAGATGATATGATCCTAACATAGAAAACCCAAGAGACTCAGCAAGAAAACTATTGGAATTAATTGAAAGATTTAGCACAGTGGGAGGATAGAAGATCAACATACAAAAATCAGTTGGATTCCTCTACACCAACAAAGAGATCTCTGAAGAGGAAATCAATACCATTTACAAAAGCTACCAAAAAGGTAAAATACTTGGGAATAAACCTTACCAGGAACACAAAAGGCTTTTACAATGAAAACTACAAAACACCACTTCAAGAAAGTATAAGAAATCTACATAAATGGAAGACCATACTATGCTCATGGATAAAATATTGAACATTGTGAAAATGCCAATACTACCCAAAGCAATTTATAGATTTAATGAAATCTCAATCCAGAGTCCATCAACATTCTTTGTTGTTGTTGTTGTTATGTGCCGTCGAGTCAGACCCAACCCATAGCGACCCTTCCTTCCTTGGGTTTCCGAGGCGGTATCACTATGGAAGTAGATTGCCCCATCTTCCTTCTGAGGAGTGCCTGATGGGTTTGAACTTCCAGACCTCTGGTTAGCAGTCAAGTGCCTTAGGCACTACACTACCAGAGCTCAACATTCTTTAAGTACATGGAAAAAAACAATCATGAATTTTATATGGAAAAGAAAGAGCCCTCAGATAAGCAAAGCACTACTGAAAAAGAATAAAGTAGGAGGTCTCACACT
>NW_006922124.1:1728171-1728788 GCF_000298275.1 Orycteropus afer afer
CTCTCTCTTTCTCTCTATATAAATATATATATATATACACTTTGCTGGTTTTTGTGTTTCTCTAGAGAACCCAATCCAACACAAGACCTCACACTCCAAGATCTCAAAACCTACTACACAGCCACAGTAGTCAAAATAGCCTGGTATTGGTACAACAGACACATAGAACACTGGAACAGAATTGAGAACCAAGAAATAGATCCACCCACCTATCTGATCTTTGACAAGGGGCCAAAATCCATTAAATGTGGATGAGAATGTTTGTTTAATAAATGTGCTGGCAAAACTGGAAATCCATTTGCGGAAAAATGAAACAAAATTCATATGTTACACAATACAAAAGTTAACTCCACATGAATCAAAGACAAATGTAGAACCTAGATGGAGCAATCTACTTCCATAGTGGTACTGCCTCAGAAACCCAAGGAGGGGTCGCTATGAGTCATGTTGGACTTGACGGCATGTAACAACAACAATAACAACAAGAAAAACCTATAAAGTGCATCAAAGAAAAAATAGGGGCAAATTTGGGGGGCCTAATTTATGGCATAAATAGACTATCAAGCATAACCCAAAATGCACAAACAGCAGAAGATAAACTAGATGAATGGGACCTT
>NW_006922124.1:1731407-1732657 GCF_000298275.1 Orycteropus afer afer
AGATGCAACAGTTGCTCTCTTCCACTCCACATCAAAGATGAATGAAGAAAACCAACCAAAACCAAATTCACTTCTGTCGAGTGAGATTCAACTCATAGCAACCCCTCCTTGGGTTTCCAAGGAGATACCATTACGGAAGTAGATGGCCCAACCTTCCTTCTGAGGAGTGGCTGGTCGGTTTGAACTACCAGCCTTCTGGTTAGCAGTCAGCAAAAGACACATGGAAACAATTAGTCCCAGGGACTAGTAGACCATGTGAACCTCAGCCTACATGACTGTGAGATCAGAAGTAGATGATGCCTGACTATGACTGTCAACCACTCTGAAAGGGATCAAAATATGAGATGCTAGACAGAGTGGGAGAAAAATGTGGAAAAAACTCAAAAATCATAAAAAAGACCAGGTGTACTGGTCTGATAGAGATGGGTGAAACCCTCAAAACTATGGCCTCTAGTACCCTTAGAGCCTGGAAATGAATCTATTCCTGAGTCTTCCATCCAAGCAATAGAAAGATATACAGGTTGAACATTTACACCAGGTTGGCACACTCCTTAAAATGATCAACCATGGGAGATCAAAAGGGCAGTATTTGCATGGGGAGATAGCTCAGTGTGCAGGAATGCACAGGAAAGAAGGACACAGTGAAAAGGTAACCACAGGGAGCAAGTGGGAAGAGAGCTGTTCATTGTGGGAATTACAATCAGCATCATGAAACAAAATGTATATGAACTATTGTATGAAAAATGAATTTTCTCTGTAAACTTTCACCCAAATCACTATAAAAAAATGACATTTGATAATTTGAGAAGCCACTAATCATCTGTCACTTTGTCATAATGTGGTGGCTTGCATGTTGCTGGGAGCTATGTTTCTGATATTTCAAATATCGGTAGGGTCTGCCATGGTGGACAGGTTTCAGTGGAGCTTTCACAAAACGACAGACTGGGAAGAAGGATGAAACCATCCAATCCTGGGGAAAAAAAAAGGCTGCTGAAAACATTATGAACAGCAGTGAAACACTGATTGATATATTACTGGAAAAAGTTACTCCTTCTCCACCAATGAGACAACGATAAAAAAATGCCAAATAGCCTGAATCACCCTTGGCTTCTCTTCACAAACAGTTAACAGACATCTAAATACAACAATGCCATGATGCCTCGGAAACAACAGACCATCACAGTCCACAAAAAGAAGCAGGACAAAGTGGTAGAAACAAGGGAGCAGGATACAGACCCAAAACACATCCC
>NW_006922124.1:1750228-1751346 GCF_000298275.1 Orycteropus afer afer
GTGTGGCTGGTGCGGGATCGGGCAGTGTTTCATTCTGCTGTGCATGGGGTCGCTATGAGTCGGAAACGACTCGACGGCACTTAACAACAACAACAACATAGTCAGCTGATCTTTGACAAAGGGCTGAAATCCATTACATGGGGAAGAGATGGCCTCTTTAACAAATGTTGCTGGCAACACTGGATATTCATTTGCAGAAAAATGAAACAAGATCTGTACCTCACACCATACACAAAAACTAGCTTCAGATGGATCAAAGACTTAAATGTGAAACCTAAAGCCCTTCCATTACTAGGTATACATTCTAAAGAAGTGAGAGTCAAGACAAGAACAGACATATGCACACCCATGTTCATTGCAGCACTATTTACAATAGCCAAAAGATGGAAACAAGCTAGGTGTACATCAACTGAAGAATGGATAACCAAACTATGGGACATATGCACAATGGAATACTATGCAACCCCAAAGAATAACATAGAATCTGCCAAACACCAAACAATGTGGATGAACTTGTAGGCCATTATGCTGACTGAAGTAAGTCAATCACAGAAGGACAAATATTGTATTAGTCCGTTATTGTAAAAAGTCAAGAAAAGATTTATATATGGAAGGAATTTTTCTTTGTTGATTACCAGGGTTGGGAGGGGAGGGGAGGCAACCCTGTTAGATAGGTAGAGACAAGTATTGATTTGGGTGAAGAGAAGGGTAATGTACAAAATGTGAGTGATCAACTCGGTGGCATTGAGGATGGGGACAACAGAGAGAAGTGCATGGGAGGTACAGACTGCAAAGATGAACTCTTTTGCACATACAGTATTGCATTGTCAGTGAAGGCAAACATAGATATATGGGTGGATAGATGGGTGGACAGTCTGAACTATTAGGTATGTCTATGGAGAGTAGAGTGTGCCCATGATCATGTATAGGGTTGGCAGACAATGTTTCTACAAGTGTATTTGTATGTTCTATAAGAATTACCAGATATGTATTAGAGCTGACAAAGGACAAGGTTGTAGTCACTTTTTGGCCACAGCCAGCTACTCAGAGTGAGTGAGTAGTTGGACCTGTGGGCTTGGGACCATAGTCTTAGGGGACATCAAGCTCAATTGGCATAA
>NW_006922124.1:1752326-1753950 GCF_000298275.1 Orycteropus afer afer
GATGGGCTCCAGAGTCCACCATCAGTGGTCTGATAGGATTCTGTCAGTACCTTGGGTGGATGGAACAGGGAGAGCGAAGAAATGCCAGTCCCCAGAATTTTGCCTTGGAGCTGTTCTTTGATGCTGTGGGGCCGCAGAGGCAGGGTCTTTGATTGTGCCTGAAATTGGCAGAAATTTGCGACGCTATAACAATAGTAATCTTCCCTCAGGTTGAACAGCGGCCTTGCAGATAAATATGTCATCAATAATAGCCTGCTCAGATACTCCCCTGACTCCAACACACTTGAAACTGCGTGCATCTCTGGCGCTGCAGGTGGGAGGTATCACAGACAAACTCCAGAGTTGGCCATTGGCGGTCAGGTGGGATTGTGTCAACACTGTGGGCAGACGGGGCACAGAGAACAAAGAAACCTTAGCTGAGCGTGGTCCCACGAATTTTGCCTTGGAGCCATGCTTTGGCTCTGTGGGGCCGCGGAGGCAGGATCTTTGAGTGTGCATGAAATTGGCAGAAATTTGCAACGCTCTAACAATAGGAATCTTTCCTGAGATTGAGCCCAGTCTTGCAAATAAATGCTTCATCAATAATAGCCTGCACAAAGCCCTAGAAACCGCTCCTAGCAACACCAAGCTTTCCTTCTTCTGCTCCCACCTTCTCCACCAATATCTTCACTCATTCAATAGAATAAAACATATTCAGTCAATTACCATAAAACCTCCCTCTTCAAACTCTAAACCCTCTTTAAGAAAAAACAGAAACACTTATACACACTACACACAGTGATTCCACCATCACAAAGAAAACCGCAGAACGACCAAACACACTTGAATCAATAATAAAATAAAATACACCAGCTTCACCTTTTCAAAATATTAAACCATAAAACGAAGACACAACAAATCAACAAGTAACCAGCAGCTAGTGAGAACCTAAAGAGACAGTACTCTACCAGATTCCAAGGGTTTAAGAAGAGGTTCTGCTTTCCAGTAACCCCAACAATTTTCTGGATGTGCACTGCATGACTGAAAAGGTCCTAGGTTACACCTTCTTCTTCTTCTTCTTTTTTTTTTTTTCTCTCTCATGGTTAACCCCATCCTTTTTATTGTTTTGTTTTTGTTTTTGTTTTGTTCTGTTTTGTTTTTGCTTTTTTACTTTTTTTCTTTTGTGGTGTTGGTTTGTTTCTTTGTGTGTTTTCTTTATTCATTATTCTCCTTCTCTACCTTTTTCCTCTCAGTGACCTATGCCCAGATATTGCAGATTTATCTGTTTTCTTCTTCTTTCCCCCCCTCTTTCTTTCTTTTTTTTGGGGGGGGTTACTGGTCCTGTGTGAATTCAGGGTGTATTTTTTGTCCATGTGCTTTTAGCTTTTTCAATTGTAATTTTTGTCTACCTGACTGGGAGACAGCAACAGTCCCCATAAGATACAAGTACACCCACATCTCCTGCAACTTCACTTACTGAACAAGAGCCCACACCTCCTTCTCCACCAATGGGCCAATGATAAAAAACCACAAAGAAGAGCCTGAATCACCCTTGGCTGCTCTTCACAACCAATTAACAGAGATCTTAATACAATACCACAATGCCTCAGAGACAACAGACCATCACAGTCCACACAAAGAAGCA
>NW_006922124.1:1754160-1756202 GCF_000298275.1 Orycteropus afer afer
TGATGCAATGGAAGACAGAATTAATGAGATTGAAGACAAATACCTGAATACTTCTTTGGAAAGGGATCAATCAGAAAAAAAAAAATCAAAACAAGATGAAGAAAGCCTAAGGTTTATGTGGGATACCATCAAAAGAAATAATCTACATGTCATCAGAATTCCAGAACAGGAAGAGAAAAATAAAACCACTGAGAAAACCGTCCAAGATTTGCTGGAGGAGGACTTCTCTGATATGATGAAAGATGAGAATATATCCATTCAGGAATTCCAACAAACCCCAAACAGGATAGACCCCAAAAGAAAATCACCAAGAGCTGTTGCACTGTGGGAAATTGCAGTCAATGTCATAAGACAAAGTGTATGTGAGCTGCTGTAAGGAAAGTGAATTTGTTCTGTAAACTTTCCCCTAAATCACAATAAAAATTATAAAAAGAAAAGAAATCAGATGTTGTATTGCACCAGGGGAATCTGCTGCAAAAGACCTCTTTAAAGTGTTAAGAAGCAAAGATATCACTTTGAAGACTGTTGTTGTTCTTATGCACTGTGGAGTCAGACCCAACTCATAGTGAACACTCCTTGGGTTTCCAAGGCAGTATCACTACAAAAGTAGATTGCCCAACCTTCTTTCCGAGGAGTGGCTGGTTAAGACTAAAGGATGCCTACTCCATATCCAAACCATGGTATTTTCAATTGCCTGAAATGCATATGAAAGATGGACAATGAGTAATTTAGGATAAAGAAGAGTTGATATCTTTGAATTGTGATGTTGGTGAAGAATCCTGAAAATATCATGGACTGACAGAAGAACAACCAAATCTGTCCTGGAAGAAGAGCAGCTAGAATGCTCCTTAGAAGGGAGAATGGCCAGACTTTGTCTCACCTACTTTGGTCCTGTTGTCATAGGGGACCATTCCCTGGAAAAGGCCATCATTCTTGGTAAAGTTGAGAGTCAGCGAAAAAAATAAAGGAAGACCCTTAATGAGATGGATTGACACAGTGACTGCAAAAATGGGCTTAGTATAGTAAGGACTGTGAGGATGGTGCAGGAAGGGACAGTGTTTCATTCTGTTGTACATAGGGTCTCTATGAGTCCAACCCAAACAGACAGCACCTAACAGCAACAACAATTTCAGAAGAGATGGATCAACTCACTTACCTGAACACACAATTCTTCTTAAAGATACAAGTCTAATGATAACTTTATGAACTATTCATAATTTGCTCATGTTTATCCTTCAGAATTATATTGAAACAAAAATAATCAAGGGTCAGTCCATTAACACTATTTAGCTCTGAATACTATTGCTTCCACCATAAGTTTCTGTGTCAGGACCTAGAATGGACTCTAAACCCTAAGAAGTCTTCTTTCTCTCCAGGCTGTGCTCCATTCATGGTTACAAATCCAATGCCACGTTATAACAGTATACCTACAAATGTCTCTTTCTTTTCAATGCTGATGAATGTTACACCCATTGCTTAAACCTGAATACCTATAAACAGAAAGTGTTTTAAATATCCAAATTCACAGTTATATATTTTGCCAGGAACTTGATAAAGTAGTTTTTTCTAATGTCTGTATAGCTTTAAGCCACTCATCTAATGTGTTCAATGGTATAGTTAAAATTGTTGTTGTTGTTATTTGCCATCGAGTCAGCCCCGGCTCATAGCGACCCCTCCTTGGGTTTCTGAGGCAGTATCACTACGGAAGTAGGATTGCCCAAACCTCCTTCCAAGGAGTGGCTGGTGGATTTGATTAGGAAATGTAATAACTAATACATGAGCCCTGTATTACTCCCATCTGTTTGAAGTCACACTCTCCAAGGTGTCAGCTTTGACAGAATGCTCTCCACAGGTCTGTTGTGAACCTTAGCAGCTAGGACATTCAGTAAACCCTAGTCATTGCCTGAGAAATCTCAAAAAAATCCTAGTGTCCATTTACCATATGAATTTTATTTCACTCTTTGACCTTCTGTGCTTTTAGCCACAGAACCCCCACTAACTAGGGAACATCATTCCTTTCAACTCTAGAAATGTTGACAAAA
>NW_006922124.1:1757587-1761045 GCF_000298275.1 Orycteropus afer afer
AAAAAAAAAAAAAGAAAGAAAAGAAAAGAAATAGTACATGTTGTTGAGGATTTGAAGAAACAGAAAATACCATACATTTCTTGTGGAAATGTAAAATGATATAGTCATTATGAAACACTGATGGTCCCCAAAAGATTAAATATAGATTTGCAAAATGATCCAGCAATTCCATTCTTAGATGTATATTCAAAAGTATTTAAAATGAATGTTTGAACAAAAGCTTATACCGAATATTCTTGGCAGCACTATTCACAATAGCCAAAAAGTAGAAACACCTTAAATGTCTGCTAACATATGAATGCATATACAAATTGTGGGATAGTCATGCAGTGGAATATTATTCAACTATAAAAAGAATGTAGTACTAATTAATACACGATACTTGAAAACATTTTACTAGCCGAAAGAAGCTCAAAACAAAATATTGCATATTTCCATAATGCAGACTTATTATTGCAAGAAAATGTCCAGAATAGGCAAATCCAAATCCATAAAGATAGAAAGTAGGTTAGTAGAGGACAGGAGGTTGAAGAGGGGTCAATTGAGAGTGACGTCTTAATTAAAAAAAAAAAAAAAAAAAAAAAACACTGCCAAAGAGATGATTCTCACTCAGCAACTCTATAGGACAGAGTAGAACTGCCCCATAGGACTTCCAAGGCTGTAACTCTTTACAGAAGTAGACTGTGACAACTTCCTCCCATGGAGCAACAGGTGGGTTTGAACCACTGACATTTTGGTTAGCAGTCCAGTGCTTTAACTACAGCACCATCAGAACTCTCACTTCTTAATAGATACTGGATCATTACCACTGCCAGGGTAATGAAAATGCTTGAAACAAGATAGACATAATGTTTCCACAGAATTGTGAATTTACTAAATGCACTGAATTGTGCCACTGAATCGTATACATTCAAATGGCTAATTTTTGTGTGTATAAACCAAAACCAAAAGTAAACACACTGCCATGCAGTCAGATCCAACTCATAGTCACCCCTCCCTGGGATTCTGAGGCAGTATCACTATGGAAGTAGATTGTCCAACCTTCCTTCCAAGGAGTGGCTGGTGGGTTTGAACCACAAGCCTCCTGGTTAGCAGTCAAATGCCTTAGGCACTACACCATCAGTATAGTTTTACTTTAATTTGAGACACATACAGAGAAAGTTGCAAGTCATGCAGGTAGCTGACAGGCTCTAGCTGTTACCTCTGTCAGGATTTACCTTAGCTTTTAAGCTAAGGCAACATTCTTATCTGTCAGCCCTAGCTAATGGCTGAACATGAACACAGTGCAGGTACTAGGGTCTGGCCATTTTCCTCACTGTGGGACTCTAGCAGGAAATCTTTACTTCAATGCCCCTCCTTTGTGTTGTTTGAAACTTTGCCAGATCTGCATTGCAGTCTAAGGCTCTCCCTAACCAATCCCACTTCTTCACTTTTTTATCTTTCACAGGTGTTACTCCCTATAAACCTCCTACACTACTAACTCTGTCTTAATGTCTGTTTCCCACCCAAACTCACTGCCATCAAGTTGAGCCCAACTCCTAGCGATGCTCTAGGACAGAGTAGAATTTTCTCACAGGGTTTTCAAGGCTGCAAATCTTTAGGGAAGCAAACTGCCTCATCTATCTTCCAAGGAGTGGTTGGTGGGTTTAAAACACCAGTCTTTTGATTAGCAGCCAAATGCTTTAACCACTACGCCACCAGAGCTCCTGTCTATTTCCCAGAGAACTCAAATCAAATAACACAGTGAGCTAGAATTCAGTTAGAATTGGATAAGAGAACAAGAATCACTCTGAGTAACACTGAATAAGGGATTTATTATAAAAATTAGACCTTATATAATGGTGGGAAGAGGTTAATGAGTCTATGTAAGACTGTGATTCTTCTGAATCTGGTAATGAGCTTGAAGTCAGCAGGATCAGCATTTGGGAAGAAAAATGTATATGAAATGGGGGAAAGCAAAGGCAAGCAGGAAACTGTGAGGACAAGCTCTAAGTCAGGAGGACAAGTTGGAACACATAAGAACAAACTGGAACCCAAAAGGACAAATTAAAACTGAAAAAATGAAACCCACTGCCAATCGAGTCAATTCTGACTCATAGAGACTCCTCCTTGTGTTTCCAAGGCTGCATCTCTATGGAAGTAGATTGCCTGTCTTCCTTCCGAGGAGTGGCTTATGGGTTTGAACTGCCAACCTTCTGGTTAGCAGTCAGATACCTTAGGCACTACACCACCAGAGCTCCTAAGTTGTACCATGCAGATGTCTGAATAAGGAATGGTGTAGCCAGGTTGCCCAATTCATTGAACTCTACATAGAATTTTAAGTTTGTCAAGCCCAGAAGTTTTCATGTTTAATGCAGTCTTTTTTCTGGCAATAAAAATATATATTTCCCTATAAACTGACAAGGTATCAGGTATGTTTAAAGGAATGTAGAATATTTGGCTTATTTCAATTATCCTGTGATATTACAGATAACAATATCACATTTTTATTTATTTATTTTTGTTGTTGTTGTTAGGTGCCTTCGAGTAGTCTCCTAGTCATAGGGACCCTATGCACAGCAGAACGAAACACTGGCCGGTCCTGCAGCAGTTCCATGATCCTTGCTATACCTGAGCCCATCGCCACAGGCACTGTGTAAGTGCATCTCATTGAGGGCCTTTCCCTCTTTAATCGACCCTCCACCTTACCAAGCATGGCATACTTCTCCAGGGAATGGTCCCTTCTAACAACATGACCAAAGTAGGTGAGACAAAGTCTGGCCATTCTTTCTTCCAAGGAGCATTCCTGATGCACTTCCTTCAGGACAGATTTGTTAGATCTTTCACCAGTGCATGGTACATTCAGCATTTTTCACCAGCACCACAACTCAAAAGCATGAACTTTTCTTCCATCTTCTTTATTCATTGTCCAGCCTTCACATTCATATGAAGTGATTGAAAACACCATAGTTTGTGTCAGGCTCACCTTAGTCCTCAAAGAGACAGTTTTGCTCTTCAACACTTGAAAGAGGTCCTTGGCAGCTGACTTGCCCAGGGCTATATGTCACGTGATGCCCTTACTGCTGCTTCCATTGACGTATATTGTAAAACCAAATAATGTGAAGTCTTTGACAACTTCAATATTTTCTCCATTTATCATGATGCTGCTTATAGGTCAGGTTGTGAGGATTTTTGTCTTCTTTATATTGAGATGTAATTCATACTGCAGAGTGTAGTCTTCAATCTTCATCAGTAAGTGCTTTAAGTCATCCTCACTTTCAGCAAGCAAAGATTGTTGTCAGCTTATTGCAGGTTGTTAATAATTCCTCCTCCAATCATGATGGCATGTGCTTCTTCATATAGTCCAGCTTCTTGGATTATCTGCTCAGCATACAGATTGAATAAGTATGGTGAAAGGATACAACCCTGACACACTCCCTTCTTGATTTTAAACCATGCAGTGTCCCCTTGTTCTGTTC
>NW_006922124.1:1761369-1763143 GCF_000298275.1 Orycteropus afer afer
ATTTCCACATTCTGTGGGATCACCTTTCTTTGGAATGGGTACAAATATGGATCTCTTCCAGTCAGCTGGCCAGGTAGCTGTTGTCCAAATGTCTTGGCATAGCCAAGTGAGTGTCTTCAATGGGGCATCCGTTTGTTGAAACATCTCAAAGGGTATTCCATCAATTTCTGGAGCCTTGTTCTTAGCCATTTCTTCAGTGCAGCTTCTACTTCTTCCTTCAATACCATTGATTCTTGATCATATGCCATCTCCTTAAATGGATGAAGATCGACTAGGTCTTTTTAGTGCAGTGACTCTTTGTATTTCTTCTATCATCTTTTAATGTTTCTTGCATCATTCAAGATTTTGCCCATAGAATCTTTCAATATTGCAACTCAAGGCTTAAATTTTTTCCTAAATTCTTTCAGCTTGAGAAATGTTGAACATATTCTTTCCTTTTAGTTCTCTAACTCCAGCTCTTTGCACATTTCATTATAGTAATTGGCTTTGTCTTCTCAAGCTGCTCTTTGAATTCTTCTGTCTCTTTTATTTTGTCATTTCTTCCATTTCCTTTCGGTACTCTCCACTCAAGGGGAAGTTTCAGACTCTGTTCTGGCATCCATTTTGGTCTTTCTTTCCTTTTTGTATTTATAATGACCTCTTGCTTTCTTTATGGATGATGGTCTTGATGTCATCCCATAATTCTTCTGGTTTTTGGTCATTGGTGTTCAATGCATCGAATCTATCCTTTAGATGGTCTCTAAATTCAGGAGGGATATTTCAAGGTCATATTTTGGCTCTTGTGGACTTTTTTAAATTGTCTTCAAGTTCAAGTTGAACTTGCATATGAGCAGTTGATGGTCTATTCCACAATCAGCTCCTGGCCTTGTTTTGGCTGGAGATATTGAGATTTTCCAACTCTTCTTGCCACCGATGTAGTCAATCTGATTCCTGTGTACTCCATCTGGTGAAGTCCACGTCTATAGCCACCATTTGTGTCGTTGAAAAAAGGTACTTGCAATGAATAAGTCATTGGTCTTGCAAAATTCTATCATGCAATCTCCAGCATTATTTCTATCACCAAGGCCATATTTTCCAACTACTCGTGATTCTTAATTGTTACCAACTTTTGCATTCCAATCACTGGTGATAATCAACACATCTTGATTGCACATTCTGTAAATTTCAGACTGCAGAAGTTGGTAAAAATTTTCAATTTTCTCATCTTTGCCTTGGTGGTTTGTGCATAAATTTGAATTATAATAGTATTAACTGGTCTTCCTTGTGGATGTATGGATATTATCCTATCACTGACAACATTGTACTTCAGGAAAGATCTTGAAACATCCTTTGTCATGATGAGTGCCATGCCATTCCTCTTCAAATTTTCATTCCCAGCATAGTAGATCATATGGCTGTCTGATTCAAAATGGTCAAAACCAGTCCATTACTGCTCATTAATGCCTAGGACATCAATCTTTATGCATTCCATTTCATTTTTGACAACTTCTAGTTTTCCTAGATTCATACTTTATACATTCCATGTTTTGATTATTGAAGTATGTTTGCAGCTGTTTCTTCTCATTTTGAGTCATGCCACATCAGCAAATGGGGGTCCCAAAAGCTTTACTCCTCTATCCATATCATTAAAGTTGGCTCTACTCTGAAGAGGCAGCTCTTTCCCAGTCATATTTTGAGTGCCTTCTGACCTGGAGGTCTCATCTTCTTGCACTATTTTGGACAATGTTTCAGGGTTATTAATAAAAATTTCCAGTAATATATCAGTGTTTCACTG
>NW_006922124.1:1763383-1766780 GCF_000298275.1 Orycteropus afer afer
GCTGGCTCCCACTTCCTTTTCTGGACTCCTGTAGCTCAGCATAGTAATTATCCACAGTAATTGCATGCTCATAACCCAAGTTAATGACTTAACAAAGATGACTAAACTTTAAAAGGAAAAAAGTCAATTAATCCAAATAACATGGCCTGGAAAAAAAATTACTTATATTCAGATGGAATTTTATCAATTCTAGTTTGAAGAATGTAATTAAATTTAAGATATTTTTTAAACAAAATAATGTGAAGATCTTAAGCCATTAAATTCTATGCCTATATATTAATACTCTAATTTCAAAAACAACAATCCCAAAGAAAAATTTAAAAATACAAAATATTTTTATGACATTTAAAATCAGACTTTCCTCCATATTCATTATATTGGCAAAGGGTGTTTTGACATAACTACAGTTTTAATTTACCTTCCTCTGAGCCTGTTTACTGAATTCAAGAGTTTTGACAAGATTTTATCTATACTTCATCTTTCAGACATCAGTTCTTATGATTTTATTATATTTTGTACTCTAGCCAAATAGTATTTTAAAATACAAAGCAATTCTCAATTCTACTGTATACTCAAACCAAACTCACTGCCGTCAAGTCAGATCCGACTCATAAGACCCCTCCTTGGGTTTCTGAGGTGGTATCACTGCAAAAGTAGATTGCCCAACTTTCCTTCTGAGCTACTGTATACAGTAGAGGATTATTTTAAACATTGTAAAACCTAATGGTAGTCTTTGTTTACCCAGAAGAAATTAATTCAAGGCAAAGTTTTGATACATTTTTTCATTAATTGTAAATTATTGTCACTACATTATTTTTTAAGAAAGCCCCTAAGCTACAATATATACCAAACAAAATAAGGAAATGTGTATATTTATTAAAAATGTAATTTAATTTCATAATCTAGTATATAATAAAGAATATTAGGGAAATATCCACACATGCTACAGATTTGCAAAGAAGAGAAAATCCTTTCCTTTTACTGTCTTCTTCCTCAGCCTTTAGAATTTTCATCTTAAATTGAGTCAAAGTAAGTTGGTAGCATGCTTTATAGAGGATAAAATTTAAATCAGTGCAATTCTCTAAGTTTACAATAAAATGGCATGAGGTGGGCTCTTCTTTCTAATGTTTCCCACATTTTACCTGATGACATACTATCTCCTCCCTATTTTTCTCTCTAGAACAGCAAGGACTGCACATTTATGTTACCATGTAATGTTCAGGAAAAGTACATATTAACTTTCCTCTAATATATGTCAAAGAAGACTTTGGAAGATCATAGGACAGATTAAAAGGGAGAGTAGCGTATTTTGCCTCATTCTTTTTGCCTCATGATTCTATTAAAATGGACTGTATGCCATTAGTTACATAATGGTTGATTCATTAAACCACAATTTAAAGGATTTTCCCCTCTAGCATATTATAAAAAATATAGTCTATGAATAATTAATAATTGTAGAACATTCTAGGGATTATTTATAGAGACAATTGTGATAAACAAGTAGTCTTTCCTAACTGTAAGATTGCTCACTCCTAGAGTCATTATGACACTTGACTGCTAACCAGAAGTCTGGCGGTTCAGACCTACCAGCAACTCCTTGGAAGGAAGGTTGGGCAATTTACTTCCGTAGTAATATGGCTTTGGAAACCCAAGGAGGGGTTGCTATGAGTCGGGTCTGACTCGATGGCACATAACAACAACAACAACAGCAGAGTCATTACATGAATAAGTGTATCTAACCCTAAGCCTCTTGCCACAGATGTAGTCAATTTGATTCCTGTGTGTTCCATTTGGTGAGGTCCACATGCTTAGTTGTCATATTGTTGAAAAAGGTATTTGCAATGAATAAGTCAATGGTCTTATAAAATTCTAACAAGTGATCTCCGGCATCATTTCTGTCACCAAGGCCATATTTTCCAACTGCTGATGAATCTTCTTTATATCTAACTTTTCCATTCCAATTACCAGTAATAATCAATATGTCTTGATTGCGTATTTGGTCAAATTCAAACTGCAGAGTTGGGAATTTCTCCAATTTCCTCATCTTTGGCTTTGGTGGCTGGTGCTTAAATTTGAACAATAGTAGTATTGACTGGTCTTCCTTGCAGGTGTATGGATTGTATTCTATCACTGACAGTATTCTACTTCAGGATAGATCTTGGAACATTCTTTCTGATGATGAATGCCACACCATTCCTCTTTAATTTGTCATTCTTAGAATAGTAGATCATATGGTTGTCAGATTCAAAATGGCCCAAACTGACCATTTCAGCTCATTAATGTCTAGGATATCGATCTTTATGCATTCCATTTCTGTTTTGACATTTCATTTTGATTTTTATTTTCCTAGATTCATAGTTCACACATTCCATGTCCCGATTATTAATTAATATTTGCAGGTGTTTTTTCCAAGTTTGAGTTGTGCCACATCAGCAAATGGTGGTCCTGAAAGCATTTCTCCATCCATGTCATTAAGATTGTCTCCAGTTTGAGGAAGCAATTCTTCCCCTGTCATATTTTGAGTGCCTTCTGACCTGAAGGGGTCATCTTCTGGCACTATAGCAGACAATGTTTCAGGGATAGTCATGAATTTTTCCAGTAATATATCATATATTGTTTCCCTACTATTTATAGGGTTTTCATCCTGGGGAGTGGATGGCCTTTTCCTTCTTCCTTGTCTGCCTTAGTTTGGAAGCTCTGCTGAAACCTGTCCACCACTGATGACTCTGCTCATATTTGAAATACCAGTGGCATAGTTTCCAACCTCACCACAACGTGCGAGCTAGCACAGTACAACAAACTGACAGATGAGTGCTTAGAGAATGAGGTAATGGAGAAACTCAATATCATCAGCCAAAACAAGGCCAGGAGATGACCGTGGAACAGTCCATCAATTGCTCATATGCAAGTTCAAGTTGAAGGTGAAGACATTTCAAACATGTCCAAAATATGACCTTGATTATATCCCACTTGAATTTAAAGATCATCTGAAGAATAGATTTGATGCATTGAACACCAATGACCAAAAATCAGATGCATAAGGGGATGACACCACGGACATCATCTGTGAAGAAAGCAAAAGGTTATTAAAAAGAAAAATGTGAGAAAAGACTAAAATGGATGTCTGAAGACACTCTGAAACATGCTCTCAAAAGGAGAATAACTAAAGCCAATGTAAGAAATGACAAGATGAAATATCTGAACAGAAGATTTCAAACAGCAGCTTGAGAAGACAAAGTCTATTATTATTATGAAATGTGCAAAGACCTAGAGTTAGAAAACCAAAAGAGAAGAATGTGCTTAGCATTTCTCAAGCAGAAAGAATTGAAGAAAAAGTTCAAGCCTTGAGTTGCAATATTGAAAGTGTTTATGGGAGCTCTGGTAGCACAGTGCCTAA
>NW_006922124.1:1767201-1767748 GCF_000298275.1 Orycteropus afer afer
ACTGGAGGCACTTACTAGTCTATGCTAAGAAATTTGGAAGACAGCTACCTGTCCAACTGACTGGAAGAGATCCATATTTGTACCCATTCCAAAGAAAGATGATCCAGCAGAATGTGGAAATCATTGAACAATATCATTAATATCACATGCAAGTAAAATCTTACTGAAGATAATTCAAAAACGGTTGGAGCAGTATATTGACAGGGAACTTAAAAAAATGCAAGCTGGATTCAGAAGAGGGTGTGGAATGAGGGATATCATTGCTGATGTCAGATGGATCTCGGCTCAAAGCAAAGAATACTAGAAAGATGTTTACTGTGTTTTATAGACTATGCAAAGGCATTTGATTGTGTGGATATAACAAATTATGGATAACATGAGAAGAATGGGAATTCCAGAACACTTAATTGTGTCCATGAGGAACCTGTACATAGTCCAGGAGGCTGTCATTTAAACAAGGGGATACCACATAGTTTAAAATCAGGAAGGGAGTGTGTCAGGGTTGTATCCTTTCACCATTCTTATTCAATCTATATGCTGAGCAAAT
>NW_006922124.1:1768968-1770970 GCF_000298275.1 Orycteropus afer afer
CTGGTAGCATAGTGCCTAAGGCACTTGACTGCTAACCAGAAGGCTGGCAGTTCAAACCCACCAGCCACTCCTTGGAAGGAAAATGGGCAATCTACTTCTGTAGTTATACTGCCTGGGAAACCCAAGGAGGGGTCATTATGAGTAGGGTCCGACTCAATGGCACATAACAACAACAACAACAACTTTGAACATATTATCAGGAGAGATCAGTTCCTAGAGATGGCCATCATGTTTGGTGAAGTAGAGCATCAGTGAAAAATATGAAGATGTTCAATGAGATAAATTGACACAGTGACTGCAACAATAGGCTCAAACAATCGTGAGGATGGCACAGGACCAGGAAATGTTTCATTCTGTTGTGCATAGAGTCACTATGAGCAGGAACCAATTTCATTGCCCTTAACAACAACAACAATATTACACACTTCTTTGCAGGTGTCCAAAATATTTTTAATGAGTTATAGCACTTTCTATTATTAAAAAAAAAAAAAAAAAAACTCATTGCTGTCCAGTCAATTCCTACTCATAGTGACTCCTCCTTGGGTTTCCAAGGTATTATCTCTATGGAAGTAGATTGCCTAGTCTTTCTTCCAAGGAGTGACTGCCTAGTACAGAGATTCAGCTACCTTGGAACAAAGCTCTCCTGCAGAGAATAGCATGTGTTTACAGTAAGTAGCCTTTAGTATGCTGAGGTGAACGCCAAGGGTAGGGGATAGGACACTGCCTTAGTTATGTAGTGCTGCTTTCACAGAAATACTGCTACTAAGTGGCTTTAATAAACAGGATTTTATTTTCTTACAATTTAGGAGTCTGGAAGCTCTGGTGGAGTAGTGCCTAAGGCATTTGACTGTTAACCCCAAGGCTGATGGTTCAAACCCACTCACCACTCCTCAGAAGGAAGATTGGGCAATATACTTCCATAGTGTTACTGCCTCAGAAACCCCAGGAGGGGTCGCTATGAGTCGGATCCAATTCAAGGTCAGTGAGTTTTTAGTTTCTTAGAAGTACAATTTCAAGGCCATGGCTCTAAGGGAAGGCTTTCTCTTTCTGGTGGCTCTGGGGGAAGGTTCTTGTCTCTTCAGCTTCTGTTTCCTGGTTCTTTGGTGATCTCCATGTGGCTTGGCATCTATCTTCCCCCATCTCTCCTTACTTGTTTCTTGCCTATTTTGATCTCTTGTATATCTCAAAAGAAATTGACTCAACTCACATTTTACACTAATCCTGCCTCATTAACATTACAAAGACAACCTATTCTCAAATGGGATTATAACCACAGACATAGAGTTTAGGATTTACAACACATATTTTGGGGGGACACAATTCAATCCTTAACTGGGACCAAGAGCACCTCTTAAGGAGCCGAAACTAAATATGAATTGAGAGCATAAAAACGTTCATTTCCTGCACAGAATGATCTAAAGTATCACACCAGAAACCTTTGAAAAGGGCCCTTTCTTTTGTGTAGTGGTTCAACAGGCCAATCAGGTGATGGACAGGTACAGTCTCGTGCAGAATGCATTGACATTTCTACACTGTACTATTGTTGTTGTTGTTGTTAGGTGCTGTTGAGTTGTTTCCGACTCATAGCGACTCCATGCACAGCAGAACAAAACACTGCCTGATCCCGCGCCAGCTCCACGATCCTTGCTATACTTGAGCCCATTGTCGCAGCCACCATGTCAATCCATCCGGTCGAAGGCCTTCCCCTCTTTCGTCAACCCTCCACCTTACAAAGCATGACATCCTTTTCCAGGGAATGGTCCCCTCTGACAACATGACCAAAGTAGGTGAAACGAAGTCTGGCCATCCTCGCTTCCAAGGAGAATCTCGGCTGCCCTTCTTCCAGGACAGATCTGTTAGTTCTTTTAGCAGTCCATGATACCTTCAGCATTCTTCGCCAGCACCACACCTCAAAAGCATCAACTCTTCTTCGGTCTTCCTTATTCATTGTCCAGCTCTCACATGCATATGAGGTGATTGGAAATATCATGGCTTGTGTCAG
>NW_006922124.1:1771580-1773560 GCF_000298275.1 Orycteropus afer afer
ATGGGTACAAATATGGATCTCTTCCAGTCAGTTGGCCAGGTAGCTCTCTTCCAAATCTCTTGGCATAACCGAGTGAGTGCCTTCAGTGAAGCATCCATTTGTTGAAATATCTCAATGGGTATTCTGTCAATTCCTTGAGCCTTGTTCTTCGCCAATTCCTTCATTGCAGCTTTGACTTCCTCTTTCAGTACCATTGGTTCTAGATCATATGCCACCTCATGAAATGGATGAAGACTTACCAGTTCTTTTTGGTACAGTGACTCTGTGTATTCCTTCCATCTTCTTTTGATGTTCCCTGTATGATTCAATGTTTTGCCCTTAGAATCTTTCAATATTGCAACTCGAGGCTTAAATTTTTTCTTCAATTCTTTCAGCTGGAGAAATGTTGAGTATGTCCTTCCTTTTTGGTTTTCTAACTCCAGTCTGTGCACATTTCATTATAGTAATTGGCTTTGTCTTCTTGAGCTGCTTTTTGAAATCTTCGGTTCAACTCTTTTATCTTGTCATTTCTTCCATTTGCTTTAGCTACTCTCCACTCAAGGGTAAGTTTCAGAGTCTCTTTTGTCATCCATTTTGGTTTTCTTTTGTTGTCTTTTTCATAACCTCTTGCTTTCTTCTTGGATGATACTCTTGATGTCATCCCACAATTTTTCTGGTTTTCGGTCATTGGTGTTCAATGCATCAAGTCTATTCTTTAGATGATCTCTAAATTCAGGAGGGATATATTCTAGATCATATTTTGGCTCTCGTGGGCTTGTTTTAATTGTCTTCAACTTCAAATTGAACTTGCATATGAGCAGTTGATGGTCTGTTCTTCAATCAGCTCCTGGCCTGGTTTTGGCTGAAGATATTGAGCTTTTCCATGGCCTCTTGCCACAGATGTAGTCAATTTGATTCCTGTGTGTTCCATCTGGTGAAGTCCATGTGTAGAGCCGCTGTTTGTGTTGTTGAACAAAGGTGTTTGCAATGAATTAGTCGTTGGTCTTGCAAAATTCTACCATGCGATTTCCAGCATTATTTCTGTCACCAAGGCCAAATTTTTAAACTACTGGTGATTCTTCTTTGTTTCCAACTTTTGCATTCCAGTCACCAGTGATAATTAACACATCTTGGTTGCAAGTTTTGTCAATTTCAGACTGCAGAAGTTAATAAAAATCTTCAATTTCCTCATCTTTGGCCTTGGTGGTTGGTGCATAAATTTGAATAATAGCCATATTAACAGCTCTTCCTTGTTGGTGTATGGATATTATCCTATCACTGACAACATTGTACTTCAGGACAGATCTTGAAACATCCTTTTTGATGATGAATGCCATGCCATTCTTCTTTAAACTGTTATTCCCGGCATAGTTGATCCTATGGTTGTCTGATTCAGAATGGCCCAAATCAGTTCATTTCAGCTCACTAATGCCAGGATATCAATATTTATGCGTTCCATTTCATTTTTGATATCTTCCAATTTTGCTAGATTTATACTTCGTACATTCCATATTCCAATTATTAATGGATGTTTGCCGCTGTTTCTCCTCAATTTGAGTGGTACCACATCAGCAAATGGAGGTCTCAAAAGCTTTACATTATCCCTATGAGTAAGGCTGATTTTACTCTGATAATGTAGCTTTTTCCCAGTCCTCCTTTGAGAGCTTTCTAAGCTAAGTGACTCAACTTCCTCCTCTGTATTGGACAGTGTTTCTGGACTATTCATATATTTGCGCAGTAATGCATCAGAGAGGGTTTCTCTGCTATTCATAAGATTTTCCCTGGCCAATTATTTGAGAAGTGGATAGCCTCCTCCTTCTTCCTAGTCTGTCTCAGTCTGCAAGCCGGGCTGACACCTGTGCAACAGGTGCACCCCACTGGCTTTGAAACACCAGTGGCACATCCTCAAGACTTATAGCAATACATCACCACAGTAAGACAAACTGACAGACAAGTTTGTCTCCCTTAGCTGTTGGAAACCCCTCCAACCACCCTTAAGTG
>NW_006922124.1:1773950-1775297 GCF_000298275.1 Orycteropus afer afer
CAGTAGAAGGTTATTGTTCTGTATCATGGTCCACTGCTTAATGCAATCTGCCAACAGCCAGAAGGATTGTTTTCTTTCCCACTGAGTCACTCTGATTAGAAACTTTTCCAACATTATTGTTACTGTCTCTGTAAGTTGCTTTTCCATCAGGGTAAGAACTTTGGGGAAAATAGGTTCTAGCTTTTTCCCAAGAAATGAATCTCAGTGGTGAGATTAGCAACTTCAGTGCAGGTAAACAATGTGTTCTTACTGCTGCAAAAGTGAGTATCTGCTATAGCTGTGAATTTATTTTCTCTGCAATTTGACGACTTGTTTATTTTTTTTTTAATTCAGATACACTTTTACAACAGACTCACTAATATTTCAGTTGACAAAACATGGATTTTGTTTCAGCATTGCTATACGAACAGACAACTGGCTATTATGTCATGACAAAAGCATTGGCCATCCTTTATCATTTGTGAATTTTTTGAAAGTTGATTGTGGAAACATATTTAGGGGATAATAGTAACTCTGGTGATAATATTGGTGGCCTATATTAATTTTGAAACTTGAATTTTACCTCTCAGTACTGTGAAAATGAGTCAGATTTAATTATCTCCAAATTATTAAAAGTCTCCTCCTCATAAACATTTGCACTGTCTAGAATCTCAGCTCCTGGGTAAACATTCACAACCTCTTCACTAATTGTCCCAATCACCTCCTGCCATAAATTAAATCAACAAATATGTTAGCTGAGTTTTTTTTCAAATTACTAGCTTAGAAAGAGTTTTTATATGAATGGCTGTTGTATTTTATCAATATTTTGGCATCAGTCTATGTGATCATTTATTTTTTTCTTCTTTATTCTATTACTATGGTGGATATATTGACTAATTGTCAAGTATTGACCTAACCTGGCATTCCTAGAATGAACACAAATTGTTAATTCTATGAAATCATATATATCTACTGACAAAATCTGTTAACATTTTGTAAAGAAATTTTGCATCTGTATTCATGAGGCATATTGATCTACAGTTTTCTTTTCTGCATTGTCTTTTTCTGGTTTTGATATCAGGGTAATATTGGTTTATAAAATGATTTGGGACGTGCTTTCTCTTTTTTTCTGGAAGAGTTAGGGTCCAAATGCTTTACCCACCACGTCACCAGCACTCCTTCTCAATAGTATGTTGTTGTTGTTATGTGCCGTCGAGTCAGCCCCAACTCATAGCGACCCCTCCTTGGGTTTCTGAGGCAGTATCACTATGGAAGTAGGGTTGCCCAACCTTCCTTCCGAGGAGTGGCTGGTGGGTTTGAACCGCCAGCCTTCTGGTTAGCAGTCAAGTGCTTTAGCCACTATGCTAC
>NW_006922124.1:1776225-1782438 GCF_000298275.1 Orycteropus afer afer
CTACTCACCAAAGTAGGATGTAGAACATTATGTTTGTATACTATGTTAGGCCAATTGATGTTGATGTCCCACAGAACAAGTGACTCATTCCCTTAAGGTGTTTGGTTATGGCTAAGATGTTTTTATAACTTTGCCCCTTGTATGCTCTACTATATTCATAGATATAAATTGCAGCACATACACATACACATGTAGAAATATCCTCTGTCAGACATATATATTTGAGAGCACAATCTCATTCACTTTTCCACTCCTTTTCAGCTTGTGTGTCTGTCTATGTATCCCCTCATAGATTATTGTTATCATGGTTATTGCAGATTTGTGTATGTAATATTATTTACCTTTGTTGCCTTTAAGTGTGGTGTTGTCCCAAGGGTCTTCTTTTGCCTTCATCTTTTTGTGCTGACCTCCCTTATTGTATATTGCCTTCCCTTTCACCCAAGTTAATATGTGTCTATGCTCTAGTTGTTGATTTACCCTCCCTTCCTCTCCAACCCCTGGTAACCTTCAAAGATTTTTTTTTTTCTGTAAGTAAACCTTTTCTTGACTTTTTACAGTAGTTGTCTGGTTTAATGTCTTTCTCTGATTGAGTAATTTCACTCAGCATAATGTCTCCAGGTTCATCCATGTTATGAGGTATTTCACAGATTCCTAATTATTGTTTAATGCTGTGTAGTATTCCATTGTGTGTATACACCATAGATTGTTTATCCATTCATCTGTTGATGGGAGCTTAGGTTGTTTCCATCTTTTTGCTAATGCGAATAGTGCTGTGATGAACATGGATGTGCATATATATTCTTGTCATGGCTTTCACTTCTTTAGGACATGTACCTAGTAATGGAATTGTTGGATTAAATGGTATTTCTATTTCTAACGTTTTGAGGAAGTGCCGTATCATTTTCCACAGAGGTTGTACCATTTTACAGTCCCACCAGCAGTGTATGAAGGTTTCAGTCACTCCACAGCCTTTGCAGCATTTGTTATTATTATTATTATTTAATTTGCCATTAATGCAAGGAGGGAGCTCTGGTAGCATAGTGCCTAAATGGTCCCAGAAAAAAATTGCTATGTCAAAAGGCAGCTGAGCACAAGAACCCTGCTTCCAGAAAAAGTTACTGCAGTCTAAATAAGAAGTTGGGTGTAAGGGGCCTGGTCCCAGAAATAGTTCTTGCCAGACTAAAAGGAGGTTAGGAGCATGGTGGCTGATCCCAGAACTAGTTCCTCTCTAGCCAGAAGGTATCTGGGGACAGGTTGCCTGTCCTAAGAAAAAGTTCCCAAAAAGTCCAAAAGGTGACTCTGAGCAAGGCACCTGGTTCTAGAAAGAGTTCTTGTGGTCCACAAAGGAGCTGTGGGAAGAACATCTGGTCCCAGACAAAGTTCTTGCTGTTTCAACATGTAACTGGACACAGGGCCCCATTTCCAGAAAAATTCCTGCCACCCTAAAAGCTGTCTGGGTATTGAATTCTTGGACTCAGAAAGAAAAAAAATTCCTACTGGCTCAAAAGGTGGCTGGGAGTTGGGTATCTAGTCCCAGAACCAATTCCTGACTGTCCAGAAGGCAGCTAGTGGAAGGGCTCCCTTTCCAGGATGGAATTCCTGCCAATCCAGGAGGTGAGTTGGGGTGGGGAATGGCCACACCCCCATTCACTGGAAAAGTGTAGGGTACAAGGGGAGCAAAGAGCATATCACATCTTTTTGGTCATCATCAGCCACCAGTATATTTGCCTGCACAGTCCTCAGCAAGTGGAGCTGATTATCAGGTTACTTCCCAGATTGCAATGCCACTTGCAAATATTCAAAATGGCCATGCCATCAGACCAGTTGACAGTCCACAGCTGTCTGTTTGTCTCTTTATTCACTGTTTTCATTCAGTTTCTTCTACTAGTCAGTGTCTAATCCAGTTCTTTATCATTCCCTTCAAAGCTCAGTGTTCCAGGATTATCCTCTGTATCTGCTTCAAGTGGTTTTTTGTTTCTTTGTTGTAGATGATCTGTGTAGCTTGTCTGCCTATTCCTCCATCTTGCTGGAAGTCCCTTGGTTAATTTTTTAAATTCTTGCTGCCCTGGAATTTCACATGCTTTTTCAGCCTCTCAACAATAAAATATTATTATTTAAACTTTGCTGCAGACTCCATTTTCTAAAGAATTGGGACTAATATAGAGTGTTTAATCATTCTGTGCATACACAAGTTTAGTTGTCTACAAGAGGGAATGCTGGTAAGATGAGGGAGACTTCTTGTCATGAAAAGAAACAGTAGGTCAATTGTAAGGAAAATAAGAGAGAGAGATTAGATGATGTGAGATGCATGAAACAGAAGAAGAAGAAAACAGAAACACGAGTGGCATGAAGCTGGAAAATTACTCACTAGATTTAAGCATTAAGCTTCCTTTGAAATTTCTTTCAGGGGCAAACAAGGGCAACAAATTTGGAATATGAAATGAAGATTGTTGTTGACAGAAAGAGAACAAATGAACTCCCAGAACAGAGCATGCTGTGGGGAATTTGTCTTCCTCCTTGCCTTTGTAGCCTTCTTTAGAATTCCATGCAGATAATGATATCAGAACAAATACTCTTATAAGTTGAGTTAAAACAAAGGCACAATATGTGACTTTACCTGTTTACTTGTAAAGGGAAAGAGATGCAAAGACTATAATGAAAGTCAAAGATTATAAAAACATCTTTTAATGGTCTTGTGGCCATAGCTCTTTAAGGGTTATCTTTACTAGTCTGTTTGGATCCTGGTTTAAAGACAGCAATACCAAACCAGCAAACCACTGCCATCAAGTTGATTACAATTTACAGAACCTTATAAGACAAAATAGAACTGCCTCACAGGATTTCTAAGGTTTTAGTTCTTTAGAAGCAGACTGTCACATCTTTCTCCCACAAAGCACCGTGTAGGTTCAAACTGCCAACTTTTTGGTTAGCAGCCAGGCTCATAACCACTGTGCCACCAAAGATCCTTGAAGACAGAAATAGATAGGCTAATTTCTAAGATTTTATTTGGAATCTAATCAAGGCTAAGTTATCTGGGGGCCAAAGCACAAATATAGAAGTCAATATCTTTATCTTCTTTCTTGTTGTTTTTCAAACTTTTATGTTCATCATAATCATCTGGAGATCTTGTCCACCCAGAAAGTCTCTGGTTCAGTAGGTCTGGGTTGGAACTGAAGAATTTCCATTTCTAACAAGTTCCCAGGTGATGGTGATGTTTCTGATCCCAGGAACAAACTGAGAGAACAACTTTTCTATGTTATTTGGAGAAGTGAAGTTATACCCAAGTCAAAGACATAATTATAAGGTTTATGATGTCATGGAAGAGTCCAAAATTCTGTTGTTGAATTTCCATGGAAAATTTTTGGAAGAACAAAAGTGAAATTAAGAATCAGTAATATCCTGGAGAGTTTTGGATTTAAATAGTTCATTTGAATGTTGGAACATTTCATAAGTAGTTAGGAGTAGCATTGTTATTCTGTCTGTGAAGCGTTCTGTGGAAATTTTTTCTACTATATAGGCATAAAGTTGGACAGTGAAAAAGGAAGATAGAAGAATTGATTCATATGGACTGTGGTGTTGGCAAAGAATATTGAATATAACATGAACCGCCAGAAGAATGAACAAATTAGTTCTAGAAGAAATACAACAACAATGCTCTTTAAAAGTGAGGATGAACAGGCTTTGACTTTCTTACTTTGGGCATGTCATCAGGATAGGCCAGTTGCTGGAAAAGGACATTATGGGTGGTAAAGTAGAGATCAATGAAATGAGGAAAACCCTCAGTGAGATGGCATAATAGCCAAAACAATGGACTCAGATATATCAGTAATCATGAAGATGGCACAAAACCACAGAAAATTTTGTTCAACTGCCCATAAGGTCTCTATGAATTGGACCCAACTTGGTAGCACCTTGCAACAACAATAGCAACAGACATAAACAAACTCCTTATGGAAAGCCTTCTGGGAGAATTAGTTGATTTCTTTTGACTTTTGACTTATCCACAGTGGGAAACAATAGCTGACACATGCATATACCTATTACATTTTTTCCCCTTGAGATAACTATGATGGCTGTCTTAGACTACATTCTCTAGAGAAGCAAAACCAGTGAAGCTTATATGTGTGTGTGTGTATGTGTGTGTGTATATATATATACACACACAGAGAGAGATTCATTTAGGAGAAATGGCTCATTTCGTTGTGAAAGCTGACAAGTTCCATGTCTGTGGGTAGGACATCAGGCTGGAGGCTTCTCCTAACTCACATATTGCAAGGGATGACAAACCCAAGATCACAGGTCAGATGGAAAGCTGCTAGTTTATGTGCTGTGGAGGCTGATGAATCCCAAGTTCAGCAGGCAGTATGGCAGGTCACTGGCTCAAGTCCAAAGAACCAGAGGTCAGATGATGATGAGGCAGGTGTGGATCCAGATTGAGCAAGAAGCCAGAGAGCATTGACAGAATGTTTTAGTCTATTGGAAGCAGGCTACACCCCTGAGGAAATGATTTTTCAACTGATTGGCCACTCATAGCAAATCTCATCATGGGGGATGATTACATTATAACTGCCAAACTACTGAGAATCGTGGCCCAGCCAAGTTGACAGACAACCTTGACCATCACAGTGCCCTAAAGTATCACTCTATTTGTTGTAAGAAATCGAAGAAACATTCAAAAGTTTCTGTTAGGAATGATGAGACTTCCTATTGTACTTTTGTAATCCTTCTGACATTCAAAGGAGGAAAATCCCAGGTGAATCTTTGGTTTGGGGGTTGAGGGAAGAGTTTCTGATTGAAAGGATGCAAATCTGAGAATATTAACCTAAGCCGAAAGTTATTTATATACAAAGGCTAAGGAGATAGCTATACTGGGATAGCCAGAAAGCAGAAATGGCCAGAATTATTACGTCTGGTGAGGTTGCTAAGAGAGAATTGTGGGATCCCAAGGTTGATGATGTGACTGGCCTTGGAAAAATAGTTTGGTGTAAGCAGATATTTTAAAAGTATACTCATAAACTTTATTTCTATGGTGTCTGGTGCAAAGTTGTTTTCATTTAGCCCCACAGAATGTCCATCTTTGCTCTGCAGCAATGTCTTTGACAGTTGCACTGTTTAGTCTGTTGTCCAGGTAGAGTGCCCTGCAATTTTGAATAGTCTTTTTCTCTTTGTTGTTGTTAGTTGCCATGAGTGGACTTCAACTTATGGCAACTCCATGTAAAACAGAACAAAATGCTGCCTGGTTCTATGCTATCTTCATGATCATTGGTTTGCTTGAATCCATTGTTGTAGCCAGTGTGTATTCTGAGTGTATTTCAGGCCAGGGGACTCATCTTCCAGCACTGCATTGGATAATATCTTGTTGTTATCCATAGGATTTTTACTGGCTGATTTTTAGAAATAGATCACAAAGCCTTTATTCCTCATTTGTCTTAGTCTGAAAGCTCTGCAGAAATCTTTCCACCATGGGTGACCCTGCTGGCACTTAAAATAATTATGGCATACCTTCCAGCATCATAGCAACATGAAAGCCACAGCAATATGACAAACTGACAGGTGATTTTTGTGTGTTTGTTTGTGTGTGTGTGTATGTTTTGTTCTATCCTCTCTAACATCATCACAAAGGGTGTTTCAAGATGTGTCCTGAAGTGCAATGCAGTCAATGATAGGATAATATCCATACACCTACAAGGAAGACCCATTAATACTAATGTTATTCAAATTTACACACCAAACAAAGATGAGGAAATTGAAGATTTTTTATCAACTTCTGAAGTCTGAAGTTGACTAAACATGCAATCAAGACAAATGGTGGCTATACACATGGACTTCGCCAGATGGAGTACACAGGACTCAGACTGATTACATCTGTGGCAAAAGGCAATGGAAAAGCTCAATATCTTCAGTCAAAACAAGGCCAGGAGCCGACTGAGGACCAGACCATCAACTGCTCATATGTAAGTTCAACTTGAAGTTGAAGACAATTCAAAGAAGTTCATGAGAGCCAAAATATGACTTTGAACATATCCCTCCTGAATTTAGAAACCATTTAAAGAATAGATTTTAAGCATTGAACACCAAATGACTGAAAATCAGAAGAATTGTGGGATGACATCAAGAGTATCATCCATGAAAAAGAAAGAAGTCATTACAAATATGAGAAAGAAAGAAAAGACCAAAATGGATGTCAGAAGAGACACTGAAACTTGCCCTTGA
>NW_006922124.1:1783648-1785464 GCF_000298275.1 Orycteropus afer afer
TACAGTCTGCAGTATGGATTACATCTCAATATAAAGAAAACAAAAATTCTCACAACTGGACCTATAAGCAGCATGATAAATGGAAAAAAGATTTAAGTTGTCAAGGAATTCACATTGCTTGGTTCCACATTTGACGCCAATGGAAGCAGCAGTCAGTACATCAGAAGACATACAGCACTGGGCAAATCAGCTGCAACTGACCTCTTCCAAGTGCTGAAAAGCAAAGATGTCTCCTTGAGGACTAAGGTGCACCTGACACAAGCTACGGTATTTTCAGTCACCTCATATGCATGTGAGATCTGGACAATGAATAAGGAAGACTGAAGTAGAATTGATGCTTTTGAGCTGTGGTGTTAGCAAAGAATGCCGAAAGTACTGTGGAATGCTAAAAGAACTCACATGTCTGTCCCGGAGGAAGTGCAGCCAGAATGCTCCTTGGAGGTGAGAATGGTCAGACTTCGTCTCACATACTTTGGTCATGTTGTCAGAAGGGACCATTCCTGGAGAAGGATGTCATACTTTGTAAAGTGGATGGTGGACGAAAGTTGGGGAGGTCCTCAACGAGATGGATTGACATGGTGGGAGTGGCAATGGGATCAAGTATAACAAGGAACATGGAACTGGCACAGGACTGGGCAGTGTTTCGTTCTGCTGTGCAAAGTGTCGCTATGAGTCAGAGATGATTCAATGGCACCTAACAACAACAACCACAAACCTTCTCTTTAGGCACAGCAAAACTTGATTTCAAGAAAGAATCCATATCAGTCATTAATGCTTTAGTGGTTATTTAAGTGAAATAATTTGGGTCACTGAAGAATATATTAATTTTTGTGTCTGACCTAAAAATACAGAAAGAAGCTTTGCTTTTTTAAAAAGAGATTTAATTATCAATATGCATTATAGAATGATTTTCTAAGGACAGAGAACTGTTTCCTATTTTTTTGCTTTAATATTTTTTATTAATTATGCAAAAGAGACTCAGATCTCCAAAATTATCAGTAGAAAAAAATGACAGGAGGGGTAAAAATAATTCAGTGAAATGAAGATTTATAAATAGTGTCAGGTAAATTAAAATCCATAATGAGTGAATATTTGAGAAAAACAATGTGAAGGACAAGGAAAACAAACTTTAAGAATTACTTTTGCAATAAGAAGAACGAAAAAATTGCTGGATTGGTCATAGGATAACAGATCACAGCAAGGAAACCTCTCATATTATTTTCTATCAAGTAGAATGATTTTCACATGGAGAACTGGAGAACAAAGATATGAATTAAGAGCTATTGCAGATGCAATTTGGGGTAGAATTTTTATGAAAGTATTTACTTCTTAGGAAAAAATGTATTTTTATGTTACTTGGTGGTTATTTTCAGAAACTGTCTTTCTAGCATGAAGTGAGATTAATATGGCCAGTCTGCCTTTACATTTATTCCTCAGTGTTCTACTGTCAAGTAGCTAGATGTCAAAAAGCACATATTACAGTAGACAAAATTCTAAAGATGCCCACCATAAAAAAGTAAAAAACACAACCTCTCCTCTGGTTATTTGATCAAACATGAATCTTGGTATTACTCTGAAGGGACTTTGCAAATGTAATTAAGATTACTAATCAGTTGACCCTAAAATAGGGAGAGTATCTTGCACTACCTGTGTTAGACCAATGTAGTCATAAGAGAGTTTACAAACAGAATAGACAGACAGAAGGGTCAGTAAGAGACATGTGGTGGAAAAGGAATTTAGAGAGATCCAGTAGAAAGTAAAGTCAGAGTAATTCCAAGCTTGAGTAGGATTTGCTCATTCTGAGATATAGAAGACA
>NW_006922124.1:1789138-1790023 GCF_000298275.1 Orycteropus afer afer
CAGTCATGTGATCCATCATGGGAACCACCACTCACAACTGGAGTCCAGCCAAGTTGACACATCTTCAACTATCACACATGGTGATATGCCTGGATTCTTCTGCCTTTTCTATAAAACAAAAGCCTTAATCCTCTGAGGTAAGTTCTGTCACTGGTAAAACCCTGTTACAGATGGGGTAAGGGAACAGAAAAAAAATACATTAAAAACTCTACCCCTGGAGAAGGTATAGGCATGTATTTTGAGCTCACATGTCTAACTGAGGGTAGAGCAGGATCAATAATAAAGCACCACTCTTGAAAACTAGAGGCACACTATTTGGCTAAGTTTGAGACTTAGTCACAATGACAGGGAATGATCACCTTAACCTCCCCTCCACCACAACCATGCTAACACACCAAGTCAAAAATAACAGTAGTATACTGTTATGAGACAGGCAGGAACATAGAGAAAGTTGCCATCCCTGAGATAAAGGACAAAGGAAAGACGTGATGATGGAGCAGACTTTGAGAAAAACCTTCTGCCAAACCAACTCACACCCTAAATATAAGACAAATCTAGTGTTGCATTGAGGGATTCCCTGGATGAGTCAACCTATTAAGCATTCAACTAGCGATTGGCAGGTTGAACCCACCCAGCAGTGCCTGGGAAGAAAAGTCTGGTGATTTGCTTCTGAAAAATCACAATCTCCAAAACCCTGTGGAGTGAAGTTCTACCCTGCACACATGGGGTCATCCTGAGTTGGAATTGACTCGTTGGCAACTGATTTTTCAAATTGTACTGAGCGTAACCATCATTCACTACCATTGAGTCTATTCGACTCATAGCGACCCCTCCTTGGGTTCCCGAGGCGGTATCTCTACAGAAGTAGATTGCTCCATCTTCCTT
>NW_006922124.1:1790903-1791392 GCF_000298275.1 Orycteropus afer afer
TAATTTCCAGGCACCTATTTATTTACCTCAGCCCTAATGTCCTGTACAATACATCCAGATGTCAACCAAACAGTAAAAGGCATATAAAAAGAAGCAAGGAAAACTAACACATTCTGTAGAGCCCAAGCAATCAACAGAAACAGACTGAAGTATAACACAAGTGTTTCAACTATAAATCAGAAATAGTAAAATAACTATGATTAATATGATAAAGGCACTAGTGAAAAGGGGAGACAATATGCATGAACAAACTCATTTAAGAAAAAAAGGATAAGAAAGAGTTGCATGGAAATTTTAGAAATGAAAAACACAGTATCATGCCTGGGAAGCTCCCTACTCAGAACCTTTGAATATGCCATCCGTGGTAGTTAAGTTGTGTGTCAACTTGGTGAATCTGGTTTTGAGTGGCTGGGCAGCTGGTTGTAGTTATTCCTCATGATGAGACTGGTAATCAATTCCTTGGTAGAATCTGCAGTGGGCAGCTGAATA
>NW_006922124.1:1791494-1795722 GCF_000298275.1 Orycteropus afer afer
ATATAAGGAGAAGTGTTGAGAAAGGTCTCTGAGCTTTTGGGCACACTTGGACCCCATGTATATATAGCTGAGTCTTCACCTCAGTGGCCTTCCATATTGTCTGCTGATCTTGGGGCTATTAATGGACATGAATTCGTGGCTGCTGTGTGGTTTGATAAATTTTGGGACAATGTCATTTTATTTGTTGACTTTGGCTTTGTCAGCCCCAGCTGTCTGAGTGAAGAGAAGCCTCTAGCTTCAGTGGCCCAGAAGCAAGAGACAGAGCTGAAGTGCAAGGTCAAGGGACTTTCACGCAGCTCCTAGAGCTTGGCACTTTGAACTCGAACTTCTAGCCTCCCAAACTGTAAGAGAACAAACTCCTA
Organism: Orycteropus afer afer; assembly: GCF_000298275.1. Lineage (NCBI taxonomy): Eukaryota > Metazoa > Chordata > Mammalia > Tubulidentata > Orycteropodidae > Orycteropus > Orycteropus afer. Next base: position 1,791,857 of record NW_006922124.1, read on the forward strand.
TTTGCTAAAGCCACCCATTTTTGGTATATTCTTGTTCGTGTGGCACTAAGGTACCCAAAACACCATCTGTGGAATGCTCATCTCCTTTCTCCTTCCTTCTTTCCTCCAAAGTTGCCTCTGAGTGAGGCTTTGCTTGGCTACCTTCACTAAAAATTCAGTTTCCTATACTGACACTTCATACCCTACATTCTATTTCATTTTATTTTTGCTCCTTAACAATTATCACTGTCTAATAAACTATGCTGTTGTTAGTTCCTGTGGATTTGGTCCCCAGCTCATGGTGGGCCCATGTAAAATGGAACAAAGTACTGCTTGGTCCTGCACCATCTCCATGATTGGTTGCAGATGAGGCCATTGTGACCCTTAGGTTTAACATTGGCTGATTTTTGGAAGTAGATTGCCAGAACTTTCTTCCTCATCTATCCTAGTCTGGAAGCTCTACTGAAACCTAGCAACAGTAGTTTAGTATCCTAGCAACATGCAAACCTCCACTAACAGATGAACAGTGGCTGCATGTGAGGTGCGTTTACCACTGAGCTACTTCTACCCCAACAATTAACAAATTGTTATTTATTGTAATTGCCTTTCTCTGTCTTCCCCACCAGCTTGTAAGCACCATGACTTCTATCTTTTTTTTTTCTGCTGTATATCCTGAGTGTTTAGAACAGTGCCTTATGCAGAGCGGCAACCAAGACACATTTTTTGACAGAACAGAATAAATAAAGTCTTTAAGGAGAACAGCCATATTTATTAAGCACTAACTTAGGGCCTGATACAGTGCTGAGCATGTTGCATGCGAATGTGTTCTAGTCAACATTCTACCAACTGTGCCACAGGGACCCTTCCCTCAGGTAGCAGATGAGGAAACTGAGGTTCAACATAGGCAGATAAGTTGTCAAGCTCACATAGCTGGTTAGTGCTGGGCCTCGATAATGTTTAAGGGACTCCTCTCCACAGTCCCACCACTCCTCAGCTCGCTGGATCAAAGTATGTCCACCTTACTTTCATATTTATTTGAATCAAAGTGTTGAGGCATGTGTCTCCGGGGCAGAATTGACCTGTTGACTGTGATTATGTGACAGGTGCAAGTGAAGGAACATAAGACATTTTCTTTTTTCCAGAACGGATTTGGTAGATTTTATTTGGTTCTGCATCTCTGGGAAGTCAAGACCTTAGGTTGCCATGGCAACAGAGAACAGCTGCTCATAAGCTCACTTCCTATGGAGTGATGATCCCTTCTCTCTAGTTTCGCTGGGGAGGACAAATGTGGTATCTTGTTACGATATGCCTGTCGCCAATGCTGCTAGTTCAATTTAGACCTATGTCTGAATTTTTTCTTACATTTTTCTTTTTTTAAAACATTTTAATAATTGGTTAACCATATTGTAGAAAAAAAGAAAAGAAAAAATCAAAATAGCTCATCACAACACATCACTGTTATTCATTCTGATGCTTATGTCTCAAAGGGCAACTCTGGCCCCACAATCTACTAGCCATTTAACCTTGGGAGAATTTCTTAAATTTCATTAGACAAAAATAAATCTCATCTTTCAGTATGCTAATGATCATTTTTCTATAAGAGTTAATTTTATCTGTCTATTTAGTTTTCAGTTTTGAGGATTAAAGGCAGTAAAGTATATCAAGAACCCAGTACTTAGGTATTTCCTAGAAATTTCTGTGTCTCTCATGTAAGCCCCTTCTTTTTTCTCTGCTCTGCCATCTCACACATATCACTATTCTTAGTGATCAGTTTGGGAGTCCCTAGGCGGCTCAAATAGTTAAGAGCTCAGCTGCTACCTGAAAGGTTAGTGGTTCAAGTCCACCCAGAAGCACACTGGAAGAAAATTTTGGCATTCTAATTCCAAAAAAATCAGTCATTGAAAACCTTATGGAGTACAGTTCTACTCTGACACACATGGGGTCACCATGAGTCAGAATCCACTCAATGATGGCAATTGGTGCTGGTAGTGGGGCCTTCTACTCTGTCCTATAGGGCTGCTATGAGTCATAATCAACTCAGTGGCAGTGGGTTAGGTTGGGCTGGGTATGTTAAAAAACATATTAAATGCTGTCATACACAGTTCCTGGCACTGGGTATCTTTGGGGTGAAGGTCAGCCAAGATCCCTCCAGTTTTGAAGTTTGATTCTGGTGCATACTCACAGTCCTCAGTGCTCATGCCCTTGCTGCTCTGTGTCCTACCCCAGGTCACTGGCCTGCTTCTGCATGCATCCCATTGTCACATGATTTCTGTTTAGGGTCTTCGTCTCAGGACTAAATCCACTGACACCATTCAATAAACATCTCATTCAGCAAATATTTGTTGCCTCTCTGCTGTATGCCAGGTTCTAGGTTACCTCTTTTGTGTACTATCTTTTCATTCATACAGCAGCTTCTAGAAAATAGTACTTTAACGAAAGTATATCTGTTGGATGATTAAGACAGGTTAGTAAATGAAATATTCCATTTGAGTGGGCAGGGAGGGAGTAAATAGTTGAAAATTATTTTTGAAGCCTCATTAATGGGCTTCACTCTAGTCCACACTGTATTTGACAGCCCCCGATGCCAAGCGTCTTTCTAAGCTGGCAGACATGATGACTATGATGAATGACAGCCAGAGGAAGAAAATGAAAGGATCTTTTCTAAAGTCAGAAAGGGTCATGCCATCCCAAAGCAAGCAGGAGAGCTGATGCATTTAAATGGCATTTGCTTAAACAATAATGTGTGCCAAGTGTACAAGAAAGAGAGCTATTGCCAGTGAGGTTATTAATCCTGCTCGAGATATTAACTTGAGGAAGCATGCTGTTACCAGGCAAGTATCCATCTTGGAAATGAATCCACTGCATAGTAATGGCAGCGTGTAACACTGCAGGCTAAACTAATCCTGCTGCCATTTGAGTTCTAAAAGCCACCGTACATTACAGATTCCACCTAAAGCTCCATTCTCATAGCAGAGTTGATGAAGCAAGAGCTTTTATAATCATAAGGTACACCATGTAAATGGAGTGTTCTTTCCAAAAGTGCCATTGTTAACAGAATTAAACTACTCTGGGTAAATATAAGTAACGGTGCTCTCTTCTAGTTTATGCTCAAGAGCCACTTACTTCTTCCATGTGGTGAAACTACAATAAATTAGTGTGATTTTCAACTGGTGTGGGTTGCTATCGTGAGACTGAAAAAGTTACTCTGACTTTCAGAGTTTTTCCTTAGTAGTTAACCTCTATTAAATTCCTGCTTTCCTGGGTCCCCAGGATCATTAACGTAGGGATTTGCAAATGTCAGACTCAATTTCCCGTAAAGCTAAAGAAGTATTTCTGTCCCTGAGCCTTGTGGGAGAACAGAATGGCAGGGTTTGCACAGGGAGACAGCTGAGAGGGCAGGAGTTCATGGGAGGGAAGGACAAAGATAATAGGTAACAATGGGGAGGAAGTGAGAAGAGAGCTATTATTATATTGTGGGGAATTGCAGTCAATGTCATGAAACAAAATGTATATGAACTGCTGTGTGGAAAATGAATTTGCTCTGTAAACTTTTACCCCAATCACAATAAAAATTAAAAATAAAATAAAATAGTGCCTTGGCACCTCCTTCTGAAGTAAAGAGCAATGGTGGGTGTAGCTCCTGTGCCCTCAACTGAGAACTTTCAGGATTTGCCTGTGGACAAGGACGTCTGTAAAGTGATAAGTTTCTTTGCATGCAATCAACTTCCCTTTTTCATAATTTCCTTAGAAATATGCCTGTCAATATCTGTCCTTTAACCAATTGCCTAGAACATCCCCACCCCCATCTCTTTTGCCAATGCCCAGGTGGAAGGGAGGGATACGGAGGATACAGAGACCTTGACCTTTTGAACTAGCTGCACCTTCTT
>NW_006922124.1:1795822-1801071 GCF_000298275.1 Orycteropus afer afer
TCCTGTGTGGAAGGCCAAGCACTGGAATTCAGAGATGAATTCAGTCAATCTCTGCCCTCAAAGAGTCATACCCAAAGGGCAGATCAGTTTCCCAGTCTGAGTATCATATCTCACATCTTTGTCTTTGAAGTCAAACAATGTACTTACTTCTCTGCTCTGACTTTCATTTGCTACAAGACACCAGTCATTTGCTTTAACTTCTTTAAACCTCACTTTCCACATCTGTGGATGAGAGATGATAATCAGAAAGTCTTTCCTAGAGCTTCAGTGAAAAGCGTGGGAAGCAAAGCATTCAGGGTATCCAGCCAGAAGCTGGTCACAATTGTTTTTGCTAAGTGCCATGGAGTTGCATCTGACACATAGTGACTCTATGTATAACAGAACAAAACACTGCCAGGTCCTGCACCATCCTCACAATCGCTGTTAGACAGGAGCCCATTGTTGCCGCCCATTGTTGGAGCCCATTGTTGCAGCAATCCATCTGCCCACTAGTGGTGACCATTTGCATGATAGTTACTCCTCAGAAGGAAGGTTGGGCAATCTACTTCTGTAGTGATACTGCTGCCGAAACCCAAGGAGGGGTTGCTGAGTCAGGTCCGACTGACGGCAGTGTGTTTGGTTTTGGTTTGGTTTAATTTGAGAGTTAAAGAGGATTACAGACCTTTCTTAATCCAATCTGAATAGTTTCAACGATGAGTAGAGGAAGCAGTGCAGGATTCTGCAAGCCTGGGTTCCACACTGGCTCTTTGGTGATTAAAGACGGTGATGTTGATAGGTAACAGCCGGCTTTAGAACTGTACTTTTCTCCTCTGTGAAACCAGGCTGCCCATCCCTATGTTACATGGTGGCGGGAACAATCAAACAGGATAGTTTACATAGAGTTGTTTTGAAACTCCAGAGAGCCATATGTAAAGAGTTATAGAGGTTTTAGAGTTTAGCATCTTTGAAATGAATAATTACTAATCTCTATGAAATAACTCTGCAGAGGCCTGAGAACTCACTACACATTATTTCTATCGGTGACATAATTCGCTCTGGTAGAGGTTTGCAACATTTAGCTTCTGGATCTGAAAACCTTCAAATCAGAGCAAAATGGCCTACAGTACAGGGAGCAAATTCACGTGCACAACAAGGAGATGGGATGAAACAACACAAAGAGTATGTGTCACTTTTGTAGTTGACCACCACAGAGATTAACTTGGGGAGGCTTAACTTAGGTTTAAATATCCAGAAGAGGGTGCTACAAAAAATGATGTGTAATTTACTTTTTAATATATGCATCTTCATTATACTTCCCAAAATCTCACAGTTAAAAAAAAAAAAAATGGCTGTAACTGTCCTCTTACAGAAACTAAACATTATTAAATGAAAAAGGCATTTTTAGCATCTTGAAAGGAAGTCATTTTTCAAATATTCTTCCTTGAATCAGCCTGCTGTGCTGTTTGATTTGAATACTAAAGAGCACTGACAACATTGTCAGCGGATTTTGAGACTATTTTGATATAATATTTTTAACACTTCCTAACTTTAAAATTTATACTCCACACAGGCTGTGGTGACTGGTGTTGTTAAAAATAAGATCAAATCAGAGGCCATTTATATGTGTGAGTCCCCTGGGCCTGAGCTCTCCTTTGGAAGTGAAATAAAAGGCCGGAGAGAGAAGTGTGTTTCACGCTGTGGTTTCTAACTCTGGTTGTTATAACTCTGCTTTCTGCAACTCAGGTCCTTTCTCCTTCATCTTGTCCCACAGGAAAGGGCTAGGGAATATGTGTAGGAACGTGGCCCAGAAAGGTGCCAGGTCAAGATCAACTGGGATCTGTTCTGGACATGTTCTCTTTTCTGTCCCTCAGTTCTTGAGTAAGTTCTCTGGCTGCCTGTGGTTAGATTATCCTCCTTCTTCTCCCTTTTCTTATTTCAGTACAACAATCAATTGCCCAGTGCCTTTTTTTTTTCTTTTTGACTGAGTTATCTCTAGTGCATCTATGGAGATTCCTCATCTGCAATGTGAGAATAATACTTGCCTTGCAAGAGCTTTGCTAGTATTAGTGACATGATACTTAACATTGCATTTGGTATATAAGATCAATAAATTACAGCTATAGTGATTACTTACTCATATTGCAACCAGATTCACTAAATCATTAAACAAGTGGTTAAAATAAAAATATCATCTCTCTGCATTCTTCTGTCTCACATAGATTGCACTCTGCCTTTCTAGTTAGTGAGAAGAGAGATGTACTTCTTACTACTTATGCCTTTCACTTTCCAATAAAGTGACAACTATGAAGAATGCTGAGGACTTCAAGTTTTGCATCAAAAGATATGCTACCTTTTAGCTTTCCTTCTGCTGAGTCTCTTGACTCTGGGTCTCACTGGTATCTCTTTGGTATTAGGGTATCTTGGTATCTGGAGGTCCCTGGGTGATGCAAATGGTTGGCATTTCACTATTAAGTAACAGTTGGTAGTTTGAACTCACACAGTGGCCTTGAAAAGGTATAGCCTGACAATATGCTTCTGTCAATATTATGACCCTTAGTTCTACTCTGTAACACGTGAGTTTGCCATGAGTCAGAATCCACTCAGTAGCAATGGGTTTAGTTTGATTTTTGGTATCTTGATGACTAAATCCCCAAATCCCATTTTCTTCATCATGTGATCCTTTATCTAGTCATAGCTTGAATATTCATATAAAATTTGTTTCATAATCTGATATAAAACTTCCTTTCACAAAATGAATATGCCATTACACCAAACTCTGCAACAAGGTAATTTACATGTAGTTAAAATAAATCATCATAATTTTTTTATTCTTTTACATCTCAGATGGAAACTCTAAAGATCTCTTCTATAACTTTGAACCTTTTCCAAATATGTGTTTTTTAAGTTTGACTTTTAAGAAAATTGAACTATGGTATATGTACAGAAAAGTACATATATCGTGAATGTGCAGCACAAAGAATTTCACAAATTGAATACACCCATGTGGCCTCCCCCTCTCTCTAGTTCCTGAATGCAAGTACACAAGTTCTTAAATCCAGCAATTATCCTTCTCCCCCTTTTCCCTTTCTTTCTCTTCCACCTCTTTAGCCTCACTCAGAATCTAAGAATGCTTCCTCTGAAAATTTACAATACCCAAAGAGTGACACATTAGTGGAACCAAGAGGAAATCTTGTGAGAAAAAGTAGCTCTCTTTCTCTACCAATCTGGAATTTAGAGTCTTGCATTATAAACAAATATAATAAAGTATTGCAGGATTTATTGTTTATGTAAGAGTAAAATTCATCCAAAGAATTGCACTAAGGAGTAGAGAAACTGAAATATACTAATATCAGTTTTTCATACTATACATGAAACAGTGTAATAGTATCTCACGTTCCTTCTTCTCTTAGCTTAAAGGAAATCTTACATGCACAGGCATAGTATAACTGCAAGCAATGAAATATGTGGAAAAATAACTCCTACCCAGGATATTTCTCATTTAAATCTCGAAGATGTATCTAACTAAATTTATTACTTGGGAGCAATTAGCTTTTCTTGAAAATTGGATGGAAATACTAGGTAAGAATCTGATGGATGTCTACCCAAAATGGTAATGTTTATATTTAAAAATCTCTTCTTCCTTTTCCTTTTTTTTTTTTTTTGAATCTATTACTTATCTCTCTTGAGTATTTCACTAATTAGACTAACCTTCTATTACTCATGTTACAAGATGGAGTAAAATGGAGACAAGTTTTGTTGTGAGGCCCAGAAGAGTACCACTTATTTATTGTTAAGGCAAATTTAACATATGAGATTCATCAGAAAATGTCTACTCTAGCAACCTGTAGGAAGAGATACTTACAACTGGTTTAATCATTTTAATATTTAATATTAAATTCCTGGTATTCCAAATTAAATTAAAAACACAAGAGGATCCATATATGTGCATTGATAATGAGGCTGAGGTTTTGGGTGTGTTTTACAGAATAAGCAGGGTATCATGTATGTAGGTCTATGCTAGATTGGATGGAGTTAAAACAGTTCAAAGACCAGAGACTAATGGCAGCATCTACTGAACTCAGTAACACAGAAAAACATACTCAAGGAATAATGAAAAACTGTCTCTAATGTTCTGTCTATAGAGGTCTAATTTTTTTTTTAGACCCCTAGAAACTCTGGTAGCATAGTACCTAAGGCATGTGACTGCTAATCAGAAGGGTGGCAGTTCAAACCCAGCAGCCACTCCTCAGAAAGAAGTTTGGGCAACCTACTTCTGTAGAGATTCTGCCTCCAAAACCCATGGAGGGGTTGCTATGAGTCAGATATGACTCAATGCCAATGAGTTTGGTTTTTTGGTTAGACGTCTATAGACTGAACGTTAGAGATAGTTTTTCCCCCAAATGATCTTCATGTACTTTCTATGATAGGTGATGTATTCATATGTTCATACCATTCTAAACTCAATTCATTTAAAACACACAAAAAATGATATTAGTACCTTTAAGAAAATGTGAATTCTATGTCTGCAAAAAATTCTTTTTTTTTCTTTCTTTCAGTGTAATTTTTTTTTCTAAATTCATTTCAGATTTTCATTTAAATTCCAAGCATTAGGAATAATAGGAAACAACTTCCTACCTGCTCAAATCTTTAATCATCATACTGATGGACAATGAGAAAAATACCTTCATATGGGCAGACTAAAAGCAACCTGTGTTTTTAGTGGTTACTAGGGCAGGAGAGAAGAGGGAAGGGGAAGTCATTGTTTTGGAAGCATTGAGTTTCTATTTATGGTGATAGAAATTTGACAACATTAATGGGTGATGGTTGCACAATGTGATTAATGTAATTGATGTCACTAAATTGCAGATGTGAGAAACCTTGAATTGGCAAATGCTGTGTTATATATATATTTACAACAACAACAAAAAATTTTAAATGAATAATTACAACAATTCCTTCAAGGATAGTTCTATTTAAAAAGCCAACTTCTAAATCTTTTTGACCATTTCTAATGCTCTTAATTTTCTTTGTTTAATAACTATAAGGAAAAAATCCATTAAATTAAGAAAAAATAATGTGTTTATGTTTCAAAATGTATCCAGGGAGGAAATTTCCCATATGTAAAATTCTAATTCTAATTGGAATGATCTGTTAGAGGAAAAACTGACGATGCCAGAAACAAAACTTGAGAAAGTAAGAGGGGATAGAATCTAAACCAGGTGTAAGGATTAACTTTGAATAGAAGTAGATACAATTTATATGTGTTACCA
>NW_006922124.1:1806491-1817380 GCF_000298275.1 Orycteropus afer afer
AATGACATGAGCCAAAGTATATGTGAACTGCTGTATGGAAAGTGAATTTGCTCTGTATATCTTCACCCAAATCACAATTAAAAAAAAAAAAAAGATAAAATGCGACTTGTCAACCATTTGTAGGTTTTCCTCCTGCTGCATTAAGGTGTTCAGTTATATATACGATAATTGGGGTTTCACCAAGCATATGAAATGGAAAGAGAGAAGGAAAAATATTAAGCATGTTTGCAATAGAGTAACAATAATGATGGATTTCTAAATCTAAGCAGAATACATTGACAAATGAGAACATGAATGGTATTATGCACAATGAAATAGATCAATAGGTTAGAAGCATCAGTAATTTGAATAATTTTTGAAGTGGCCTAATAGAGTAAAACAGAAGATACAGAAGAGATGGCCAAAGAATTAATGTTTAAAATTGAAATATCAGTGGGGACAAAGTCATTTCTAATGCTTAGTTTAATGAATGCTCCATGTGAAGGAGATACTGGAGTGCTATGGATGCAAAGAACATTGAGGAGGAAAAGGAAAAGATATTGGATGATGAAATTATCAGTAGTGATTGTGAAACTATTGGTAAATATAAAGACAGTGTGATCTGGTGATAAAATCTTACATAAAAGAAAGAGACATATCTGGTGGTCTATAGATGATGTGCAACAACATGGCATTGGAGTGTTTTGGACTAATGGGTTATCCTTCAAAAAAGTAAGTTTTCCATAGGATTAAGGAGAAATGGTTTAAAGGTATAAATAGAGAGTAGTTATCTATAGGACTTGCATTTCCTGAATCCCAGGGAGCAAGATTAAAGAAAAGAAAAAGAGAGAGAAGAAACTCCACATTAGAAAAATGCACTTTATAGTTTAAGAAGTTGTTGAATACATAAGTACATTTGTTTCACTCAATATTATATGGAGTTTGTCCCAGTTATGTCGACAGATCACTACAAAATTAGTGGCATAACACAACCATTTTATTATGCTCATAGATTTTATGGGTTGGAAATTTGGAAATGGTGTATTAGGATACATTTGCTCCTGGCCCCCCAATACTAGGCATTCAATCTTAGGACTGAGGGTGAATTGACAGCTGAGGGTGAAGTCATTTGAGGCTTACTCACTCATATTGTTGGTCCTTAGTCTGAGAAAATTTGAAGATTAATACTGCCAGCAAGAGTGATACCATTTCATGGCCTCTTCTCATGACTTCCTTAAAACATAGAAGCCTCAGGATAATTGGACTTATTATATATTGGCACAGGGATCCAAGACCAAATGTATTAGTGAACAAGGTGGAAGTGGTATTGTCTTTTATGACCTAATTTTGAAAATCAAGCAGATTCACTTTCACTTCATTCTGGGGGTTGCAAGTAGATCATGAGCCAATTCAGATCAAATGGAAGGGGAATTAGAGTCCACAAATTAACAAGGGCATAAAAATGTTCTAGAAGGTATGTGGAATAGGAGATACAGTTTTATCTTTGGGAAATACAATCTGCCACAGAAGCAAAGTTTCAATGAGGTTTAATAAATTCCTGATGCTGAACAATAATTGGCAAAACTAAATTGGCAAGATTTCTTGATTTGAAGGCAACATTTGTCTTCCACAAATCATGGTTTAACATCTGCAAGAAAACAAGTTAGATGTAATTGTATCCAAGCCAAGAAAAGGAAGTATGGACATCAGTAGCAATGATATCTTAAATCTTCAAAATTTCAAACCTTATTTATTATTCCTTTGGGAATTCTCCCTTGCCGTCTCTCAACTCTGAATTCCTATGTCCTGCTTGTTCTAAGTCATATTGAACATTCAAGAAATAACTTAATCTAATGTAATGCCAGAACACTTTACCCATTGCCAAACTCATAAAATGAAATTTGTGTTCTGCACTTTAATGATATCTGGTGGGACTACTTTATAGAAGACATAAGTTTTCCCTTAGGCTTTCCATCACTGCTGAGTCAATTTTTGTCTGGTATGCTGCTCATTTCTCAGCATGCTCAATGCTGGAGCATTTTTTCTGCAGCAGCTGAATGCTGTCAATGAGGACATACATCTTCAGAGAAGCTGAAAATAAAAGCTCTCTGCCATGCTAGTTTTGACGATCCTGAGGGAAAAATGAGGCTTCATTCAAGGTGCAATTGGAGAAGGACAAGGATTGTTCCCATAGCAGCAGCTGGTATCACTGGGTCAACCATGGCATGATTTCCCAAAGTGCATGGATGATGTGGGTAGCAGTGCCCTGACAGCTGAGGAATGAAAGGACTCAGTGGCAAAAGACTAACATCACAGTCCTCTGAATTGCAGAAGCAGGTGTTTAATGCCTTCATTAGAAATTGAAGTTCACTAAATAATATATCATTAAACCTAGGTGCAGGTTACTTCAAACTTGCTGAACAGAGGAACTAAGGTTTTCCTACCACCAGCTAATGACTAGCTAACAAAAAATTAAGAAAGAACTCTTCATATGGCTCTTTTTATGTTCTTTTAGATTTCTTCTTACTTAGAATTTTTTCTATTGCTCCATACTTAGGATTTCCAAACACATCCATTCTTCCTAAGACACAGCTGTTCTTTTCAGGAAAACTGTATTCTTTTTTTTTCATCCTAAATAAGAACAGCAGAGCTACTGCTATTCAACTTAGACTGATATGCAATAGCTTCTGGAAAAAAAAAAAATTCAAAAAAGCTTATAAAGAACTTAACCTTTTACAAAACTCAGACATATTAAAATATAGGGAAAAACCACATTTTTGGAATAAGTCTTCATTTTGTAGCTGTCTGAGCTTGGCAAAGTCATAAGTCTCACTGAATTTTAGTTCTTTAAAATATATGGTCTCCTATTGTTGGAAGTGAAGAAGAGTGCAAAAAAACAAGGGCATTTGGAAGCAATCAACCCTAGGACACGATGGCCCTCAAGACCAGAAGAACTAGATAGTGCCCGCCAGCTACCAATATCAGCCACTCAGGAAAGGATCAAATCTGGAGATCTCCGATAGAGTGGGAGGAAAAATGTGGAACAAAATCCCAAAAGTCAATAATGACCAGAATTACTGGTTGGATGGAGTCTGGTGAGATCCCCAATACTATGACCCTGGGATACATTCTGGGCCTGGAATAAAACTCACTCCCTGGGGCTGGCTCTCAGCCCAATAGTAAACAAGATGTACCTGTATACCACTCAACCCAGGATGATGCATCCATATACTCTATAGAAATGCATTCCTTGGAGCAATGGACCATGGGACACCAGAGGGGCAACAGTCGCATGGAGGAAATGCAGCACACACAGGACATAACTATGAGGGACACAGGAGGAGAGGAGACTGGGTTAGGGTTGGGCATGGTAAATGGGGAGTGAAACTAAATGTACAAGTAATGTTGAATGTAAAACAAACTCTTAAAAGAAAAAAAATTAAAAGAAAATAAAATAAGTAAAATTAAAATAAAATATCACTTTTTAAATGTACCACATAGAATTGTTATAAACTTTAAAGCAGAAAACTGTATTGAACGTATATAATACGGTCTCAAATATTATATATTTTGTATTCACTCAGGTAATTTGTTAAAAATGGCAATTCCTTGTTCCTGTTACAACTATGTTGAAGGTTTACAGCTACTAAATGAACGCATTGAATCAAGTACAAAGTGACTTCCAAACAATAAAGCTTTGGTTTTCTACTTGCCCACGCCCCACCCTCTCCCTAGCTCAGAGGTAGTCTTAATGTTGTGGCAACTATAATTCCCATGGTAAGACCTTGATCCATGGCTCTGAAGGGAACAGAGCTGACTTTATTCACAATTTATTTATCTATTTCACTATTTTTTTTATTAATTTCTAACCTACTGGGAGCTAATTGAAAGACTAACATGGGACATTCATCTGTTTGACCTAATGGAAAAATATCAGGCAAAGCTCCAAAACTGTTAACAGCCTGTAAACACCAGGAGCTAAAATATGCAAAAAGCATATTATAGACACCAAAGAACTGGAAGAAGTTAGGGAGAGAGTTTCTTTATGAAATTATAACCATAGTGACAGTATATACAGGGAAATACAGAAGCCCACCCGAGTGCCCAGAGTAAGATGCATGCTAAGAAAATAACTAAGAAGATTCTACACTTTTACCTCTGGCTGATTCCTAGGCTCAGTGCAAGTCTGGCTTATTATTGGAGGAGCAACTCATCACAGCTGCAGACTGAGAGAAGTTTTAATTGTTATTTCTCTCCTGCCTCACATGCAAGGTAAATGCTATGAACAGAGACTTCAGAATCCACAAACAACTAGGAAGGAAGTATTTGCAAAATAGTTAGGGGAAGTCACAAAGCACTAGGAAGGAAGTCTTTGCAAAATAGGGGAAGTCACAAAGCAAACAAACTATTACAGTCTTCAACAATGAATGCAGACCACACTTACAAGAGAGGAGTATCTGATTTCAAGAGTTACCATATCAAGACATTCAAAAGTTCAGTTTTCAACAAAAAAAAAAATCACAAAGCATAGAGAAAAATTCTCCCTGAGGAAGACCAGATATTGAACTTATTAGACACAGAAATTAAAACAATGTTATTGAATATGCTCCAAAGTTTAAAGGAAAACGCAGGTACAGAACTAAGAAAAAAAGGAAAACAATGCATGAACAAAAAGGTAATAGTAGTAAAAAATGGAAATTATAAAAATGAATACAACAGAAATACTGGAGTTGAAAAGTACAATAAATGAAAGGAAAAATTCACTAGAGATGTTCAACAGCAGATGTGAGCAAACAGAAGAAAGGGTCAGAGAACTTTAAGTTTAGACAGTCAAATTATTGAGCCTGAGGAGCAAAAATAGAAAAAGAATGAAAAAAAGTGTGCAGAACCTAAGGAAACCATATGTTATCATCAGAAAGACATATATACTCATCATTGAAGTACCAGCAGAATATATAGAGAGGAACAGAAAGAATATTTAACAAAATAATGGCCAAAAACTTCCCAAATCTAACAAAAGACATTAATCTACACAATCAAAAATGTCAGTGAGTACTAAATAAAATAAACTCCAAAATATTCATGTATTATAATCAGACTGTTGAAAATGAAAGACAAAGAGAGAATGTTGAAATCAGTAAGAGAGAAGTGAAAAATCACATATAAGGGATCTTCAATGAGTTTAAATGCTAATTTGTCCTCAAAAATCTTGGGGATGAGAAGGCAGGGGATGAAATATTTAATGTGCTGGGGGCGGGAGAAAACTGCCAGACAAGAAATCTATATTCGGCAAAACTATCCTTCAAAAAATAAGATTGAAATTAAGATGTTTACATATAAACGAAAGCTGTGGAAGAGTACCATTAGATATACCCTATAAAAAGTCCTAGAGAGACTTTCAGGTTATTATGAAAGATACTAAAATGTAACCTGAAGCTGTATTAAGGGAGAAAAAAAAAATATCTTTTAAAGGTAACTTCATGGGCATATTGAAGATCAGCTTGATTGTATTTTTTATTTCTAACTCTACTTGTTATAGCCTACATGATATAAAAGCCAAAACTGTAAACACAACTATATTGTTGTTGTTAGATTTCCTCAAGGTGGTTCCAACACTGCCCAGTCCTGAACCATTCTTGAGCTCATTGTTGCAGCCACTGGATCAATCCAACTCATTGAAGATCTTCCTCTTTGTCTCTGACCCTAGACTTCAACAAGCATGACGTCCTTCTCCAGGGAATGGTCCCTTCTGGTATGTCCAAAATAAACACTATGAAGTCTCACCACCCTGACTTCTAAGGAGCATTCTGGCTGTATTTCTTCCAAGACAGATTTGTGTGTTCTTCTAGCTGTCAATGGTATATTCAACATTCTTTGCTAACGTCATAATTCAAAGGCATCAATTTTTCTTCAATTTTATTTATTCTTTGTCCAGCTTTCACATGCATGAAGAGACTGAAAATACCATAGGCTTGGCTCAGGCGGATCTTAGTCCTCAAAGTGACATTTTTGCTTTTCAACACATTAAAGAGATCTTTGTAGATTTGCCCAATGCAATACGTCTTTTGATTTGTTTCTATTGTTTTCTTTGCCATTTTCCTACAGTGGAAGTCTCTCTCTCTCTCTCCCTTCCTTCCTTCCTTCCTTCCTTTCTTTCTTTCTTTCTCTCTCTCTCTCTCTCTCTCTTTCTCTCTGTCTCACACACACACATACACACAGAGAATGGTGTGATTAGCAGTATAAGTTTAAGAATTCATTTAGGAAAATGTGAGCTGTGGATCAATTTGGTTTATTTTCCTTATGCATGGTTTCCGTATACTACTCGCCTCACCCCTTTCCAAAAGAGTACCAAAAAATGGCAAAAATAACATGCCTGTGGTATACTGGAAGAGCCAGAATGTTTATTGTGGAATATAGCTTTAGGTCTAAGAAGACCGTGTATGTAGAGATGAGTCCAGGGAAATGGGAAGGAAGGACAGGAATGGTTAAGAGGAGCACCGACTTGGGAAATCCTTGAGCACTACCTCAGATGTACTACATCTGTGTAATGTTACATCCGGGGTACTGGCATTACCAAGAACTCGATGAAGACTGTCCACCATGAAGCAGTGGAGTTACACTATATGTGATGCTGATTAGAGAATAAGCTAGCAAAGAGGTGCTTAGAGCTGTGGACAACAAGCTGGCCGGTGATTTAGGATGTGCATGTGCACAGACAGTCTTGGCAGGAAGTGGCCTGGAAACTCAGGGGTTTGTCTCAAAACTTAATCTTTGATCCAAACAAGTTTCCCAGTTCCTTCATTTCCTAGAGAATTACTTCTACTGCATTAAAGCATGATCAGAGTTGATGATGGGTGGAGATGTAGCCACAGTCTCGCTTCTTGCTGGACTGCTGATTTTATTTTCCACAGACTTATCTAAGTTGTCAGGTCCAACAGACTACTAAGTTAGAGAGGTCTGTTTGCAAATCCACCAGGGAGTCTTAATGTTTGCCCCTTCACCTTCTGAAATCACAGCAAATCACACCTGTCTAGACTGAAGAGCGCCACATGAACTGTTGAAGACACTGTGGCTGCCGAAGTGTGAAAAAATAATGAGGAATTCCTGAGCAATGAGGAATGATATATATTGAGGGCATCAAACATGTGAAGGGTGGGGCTTGTGTCCTACCCCAGGGAGGATTGTCATAGATCAGATCAGCTTCTACTCTAGTGTCCCTATTCCATCTTCTTGTTCTGAGAATGTTGACATAGTGCCTATGGCACTTGACTGCTAAACAGAAGGCTGGCAGTTCAAACCCACCAGCCATTCCTTGGAAGGAAAGTTGGACAATCTACATCCATAGAGATACTGCCTCGGAAACCCAAGGAGGGGTCGCTATGAGTCAGGCTCTTCTTGATGGCTATGAGTTTGGTTTGTTCTTAGAATGAGGGATCTTGTACAAACTAGTCCTCTCTTTTGCTCCTGCCCAGTATTTCTAGCAAGATTTGAGTATAGATATTTTCAATCTTGTGTTTGGTTTACACACAACTTAGGAATTCATGGCACTGTTCATGTTTGAAAGTCTAATATGGGTCTCTTTAAGATTCCAAATCCTTTTTCTTTGTCTTTCACTCTTCCTAACAATAACAACAACAAATTACATCTGTTAAAAATGAGAATTATGCCAAGTATAAAAATATTAATTATAAGATATGTGTATGAGATATATGCCTAGGTATATATCATATAAGTTACATGAGATAAGTATACATATAATGAAAATATAAGGTATGAGGTACTTATAAGACATAAGATGCACATGTATAAAACAAATAAGTGATGTATTTAATCTCTGTACATGTATACACATAGGTATATATGAGCACTCCACTCTGTGAGGTATCTGGAACAAAAATAAAAAGCAGAATAAAGACTATCTTGTAATTTCTTAGAGGTATTTAAAATTTATCTGGGAATGTAGACAAACACTTAAGTTGAGAATTATGTGACAGGCCAGTAAGAATAAAAACAGTAATTATTAGTAGTACAATACATTTTTTTTCTGTAGACATTGCTTTTGCTTGTTTGTATAGTCATAGAAATATTGGCAACAGATGGCCCCTTTCATAGAGGAATGCAATGAGCATGAATATTATGTGAGAAATAAAATGAGAATGAAAAAGCAAAACCAAAGAAAGGTATCCTGTGCTTCTTGCAAAACATCTTCAGTGAGTCCATCATTGGAGTAAACACAGATTATCTCCTCCTTTATAGATGTCCTAATGATAAGGGCATGTTCAGTCTTTATTGTTAAATGTTGGATGGACACAAAGGACTGTGAAAAGAGAGGATCTGCCAACTTTGTAGGTGGTTTAATGTACGGATTCCTGTAAAGTCCTACAAGAAGGTAGCAAGGATGGAGAGAAAGGAACCATTTCTCAGTTTAGTACTTGTATTCTTGGAAAATGAAAGAATGAAAACAATTTTGAGACATGGACTTAGAAGAATGGAGCTGCCAGTGAGAGTCCAAGTTGTGAAGAGTGCTTTACTTACTTGGGTTGCTCTAGGGTTGTGCATCCAGGTTTGCAGAGTCTGATGAGGGGAACATGTTCATTAATCAGAATCCTGATTTGAGGTGCCTTGCTAGAAGAATAGGAGCTCTGGTGGCACCTGGCTGCTAACTGAAAAGTTGGTGATTCCAACCTACCCGCCGCTCTGTGGGAGGAAAATGTAGCAGAATACTTCTATAAAGATTTATAGCCTTGGAAACCATTTGAGGCAGCTCTACTCTCTCCTATAGGTCATTATGAGTTAAATTGACTCCTTAGCAATGGGATGAAAGGAAGCATAAATGAAGCCTCACAAGCTATTCTTGGAACTCTTATGTGTGTCCTCCTTATGAATAACAGGGAAATCTTTCCAAAGGAAAAGACCATATTATTAGACAAAGGGCGATTCAAAGGGAAAAGTTAAGGGTATGAGACTCCTAAATATATGTAAAATGCACAAGTAACTGGTTTAGGAAGCCATATTGCTTTTCTAAATGAAACTTTATTTTAAGAGCTGTTACATTTATAAAACTTGGTTCTCCAACATTTTTTCCAGAGTAAAACCTACTTTTCACTTCACTAAAAGGACAGAGTAGAATTGCCCCATAGGGTTTCAAAGACTGTTAAACTTTACAGAAACAGACTGTGTCATCTTTCTCCCACAGAGCAGCTGTTGGGATCAAACTGCCGATCTTCTAGTTAGCAGCCAAATGCTTTAACCACTGCACCACGAGGGCTCCCTTTTGATAGGACTCAAACTTAGATATTATGTGACAATATGCAAATTTTCTTTCTTTGCAGCAAAGAACTTAATTTTTATCACAAGACGCTCTACACTACTCCCTTGTTCTCTCTTACTCCAAATAGCATCTCTATCAGTCACTGACAATTCAAGCACCATTGGACCAGCTGGATCATATGGCCCAGTGGCAGAGCTTGCATGGCAGCATAAACCTGTTGCAGAGCTTTCTCTTGTTCTGGGCCCCAGTAAAAACTAGCAGCTTTAGAAGTAACTTGATAGTAGGCCAGAGTAGCACACCCAATTGAGGGATATGTCACCTCCAAAAGCCAAAGAGGTTCACCAGGTATTATGACTACTATTTAGTTGTGGGAAGGGCTAGATGCAGTAACTTACCCTTAACTTTAGTAGGGATGTCTTGACATGCCTCACACCACTGCACCCTTAGAAATTTCAGAGGTGGAAGGCACGTGAATTTTTGTCAAGTTAGTTTCCCACCATCTAGTACACAAATAAGGAGCTCTGGTGGTGTAGTGCCTAAGGTATTTGACTGCTAACCAGAAGGTTGGCACTTCAAACCCACCAGCCATTCAGTGGAAGGAAGACTGGGCAATCTAATTCCATAAAGATTTACTGCTTTGGAAACCCAAAGGGGGTCGCTTTGAGTCAGAATTGACTCAATGGCAGTAGTTTGGGTTTTGGTTTTAGTACACAAATATCTTACCAATAAGTCTAGAGTCATTGATACTTCTTCCTTACTAGGTCCCATCAGCATAATGTCATCAATGTGATGGACAAGTATGACATCTTATAGAAGGGAAAGGCAATCAAGTTCCCTGTGGACTAAATTATGACATAGTGCTGGAGAGTTGATATACCCTTGAGATAATGTGGTGAAATTGTTCTGCTTGCCTTGCCAGCTGAAGGCAATCTGCTTCTGATGACCCTTCAAAACCAGAATTGAGAAAAAAAACATTGGCCTGATCAATAGCTGCATACCAGCTACCAGGAGATGTGTTAATTTGCTCAAGCAATTAAACCACATCTGGAATAACAGCTATAGTTGGAGGGACCACCTGATTAAGTTTACGATAATCTACTGTCATTCTCCAAGATCTGTCTGTTTTTTGCACAGGCCAAATAGGTGAGTTACATGCGGATGTGGTGGGAATCACTACTCCTGCATCTTTCAAGTCCTTGATGGTGGCACAAATCTCTGAAATCCCTCCAGGAATTCAGCATTGCTTTTGATTTAGTATTTTTCCAGGTGAGGCTAGCACTTGACTTTTCTGACCATGACAGTCCTTACTCCACATGTTAGGTTATCCAATATTAAGGCTCTGCCAGTTGCCAAGTGTATCTATTTCAATTATGCATTTGGGAACTGGAGAAATCACTAAAGGATGAGGTCAAGGACCCACTGGACTCACTATGAGACAGACCTGAGCTAAGACTCCATTAATAACTTAACCTTCGTGTGGCCCTACTCTCACAAGTGGACCACAGTGATGTTTTAGGTCTCCTGGAATTAGTGCCAATTCAGAGCTTGTTGTTGTTGTTGTTGTTATTTGCCGTCGAGTCGGCCCCGACTCATAGTGACCCCTCCTTGGGTTTCCGAGGCAGTATCACTACGGAAGTAG
>NW_006922124.1:1818082-1819511 GCF_000298275.1 Orycteropus afer afer
ACCATTGTAGTTAGGTGTTTTAATTCAATTAGGGCAGTTTCCCCACTGTCAAATCTGGCTTACATAAAACAGCAACCACAGTCATCTTCAAGGATGCTGAGTCTCCCTTCATAAATTTTTTCCTCATTGTAGTAGTAAAACTTGTGTCCTCTAGGCACTCCATGTGTGGGTCTATGGGTCTAATCTGATAAATCTATTCTAACATGCCAATTTCCCTAAGCTTTGGATACATTCTTCTACAGTATACCAAGGCAGGTCTGGTATTTCAACTTTCCTTAGTGTAAGCCACTGCATAATCCATGCTTCAGTAAACCAACCAAATAAACTATTAGATCCTTTCCTAACCTCTGGAGCTAAAAAATTGATCTGTGCTTAGTGGCCTCAAATCAATAAACCGATTTAACATTATATTCCTTGCGCTATTATTCCATACCCTTAAAAAACATTCCCACATGTATTCACCAGGTTTCTGTTTGTACATATTAAAAAATTTAGTAGTTCTTTTGGAATGTAGTGTACCTTTTCCTGGGTCACACTTTGTCCTTCATCTTTTGGGGTTCACTGGTTAAGTCTAGTTATAGGTCTAAAATCAAAAGTTGGTAGTGGGGATGGTTCCTGGGAACATTCAGCATTCAGTAATATCTTGTAAGATATCTGCCTCAGACAATGCCCCAGGCACCACCCTATGTGATATCTCAGACAATGACACAGCTTGGTTAGTCTCATCAGATGAAGGTGAGAAGGATGGTTCTGCTGACAGGAGTGATTCAATAGAAACTAGGGAACCAATGTCCCCAGCTTCCTGATTTTCTGCCAATATGTCCCTATTTAAAGTTTCAGAATCCC
Organism: Orycteropus afer afer; assembly: GCF_000298275.1. Classification (NCBI taxonomy): domain Eukaryota; kingdom Metazoa; phylum Chordata; class Mammalia; order Tubulidentata; family Orycteropodidae; genus Orycteropus; species Orycteropus afer. The sequence goes on from NW_006922124.1 coordinate 1,818,929, forward strand.
ATTTCTTCCCAATCAATACCCTCACTTTAACTTCAGATACCATTCTGGATTGGCAACTCAACTGGCAATGTAATTCAGCCACCTCCATGATAACTCTGGAATAGGTTTTCAGCAACATCAGCTCTGTTACTATAAGACATAAGACTATTTCAGGGTGCAATTGGAAACACTGAGGTTTTTTTGTGCAGCACTTGAGTTGTGACACTGAAGCCCTGAGTTCATCTTGTTCTTTTACAACTTTGTCTAGTGTGTAAGTAAGACCAGCTACACAGCTTCCTTATACTCCTCATTCTGACAAAATTGCAGAAAAGTATCAAACATGAGATCACCCAGAGCTTCACTTCTCACCGATACTTGATCTATTGGTGATACTGTTTTGTGTATTAATATTGCCACTTCATGTCATGGATTAGCAGAACCCTCTTTACTAATGGGGGAAGAGTCATCAGTGCCTTTATGACTAATCAAACTTGGGAACAAATTTAGAAAACTCATCCTTGCAATTTTATTTCTCTAGAACCACTCCTGGTACCAAATATCTTAGGCTGGGTTCTCTAGAGAAGCAAAACCAGTGTAGCTTATA
>NW_006922124.1:1819927-1823451 GCF_000298275.1 Orycteropus afer afer
TAAATGAAAAAGGGGAAAGGCCTTAATGAAATGGATTGACACAGTGACTGCAATGAGGAGCTCAGGTATAGCCAGTATTGTGAGGCTGGCCCAGGACTGGGCAGTGTTTCATTTTGTTGTACATAGGGTTTCTATGAGTCAGAACTGACTCGGCAGCACCTAACAACAACATACATACATATATAGATAGATAGAGAAAGAAAGAGAGAGAGCTGAAGGAAACAGCAGTTGTAGAGAATAGCTCAGACACACAGTTGTAGAGACTGGCAAGTCTCAAGTCTGTGGGTCAAATGTCAAGCTGGAGGCTTCTCCTGACTCATGCAGTTGCAGAGGTCGACGAACTCAAGATTGGCAGGCAATACAGTAGGCTGCTAGCTTCAGAGGCTGATGAATCCAAGATCAGCAGGTAAAATGGCAGACTGTTGGCACACAGGCTATGAAGGTAACAATTCCAAGATCAGCAGGGAATTCAGCAGGCCACAGGTTAGTCTAGGAATGAGAGATGACGATGAGCCAGAGGCAGGATCTAGTTTCAGAAAGCCAGAGAATTTTCTCAGCATATATATATATATATATATGTGTGTGTGTGTGTGTGTGTGTGTGTGTGTGTATGTGAAATAAGCCACACTCCTGAGGAAACTCCCTTCCAAGTGATTGGCTGCTCATATCACATCTCATCATGGACATGATTACATTATACCAGATCTCACCACGGGGGATGACTATATCATATGTGCTAAACTGCTCTGAATCATGGTCCAGCCAAAATGACACACAATCTTAACTCAAAACCAAAAACCAAACTCACTACCATCAAGTCAAGTCTGACTCATAGCAACCCCCACTGGGTTTCTGAGGCAGTAAATCTTTATTTTAATTTTACTGTGATTTTGGTGAAAGTTTGCAGGGCAAATTCACTTTCCATACAGCAGCTCACATACACTTAGTCTCATGACATTGACTGCAATTTCCCACAATGCAGCAACACCCTTCCCACTTCCTCCCCATAGTTACCTCTTCCCTGTGTCCTTCCCTCTCAAGCTGTGTCCCTGTGCATACATAACCCTTCTATTCTCCCATGATTGATCTCTCCTAGGAGTGTATCTACCTAATGTAAACTCTCAGCTCATAGTCCTGTCTTTTGTTTGTCTGGAAGTCACAAGTGGGTTCAATTCCAGGCCTGAAGGGCAGCTAGGGGCCATAGTATCAGGGGTTCCATCAGGCTCTATCAGACAAGCAAACCTCCTCCTTTTTTTTTTTTTTTTTTTTTTTTTTTAATGATTTTGAGTTTTGTTCCACATTGTTCTTCCACTCTGTCCAGGATCTCCTACTGTGGTAGTTGTGTTTGTGTGTCAGCTTCACTGGGCCTGGTTGAGTGGCTGGGCAGCTGGTGGTAGATATTCCCCATGATGAGACTGGCAATCAATTCCATGGTGGGATCTACCACAAGCAGCTGAGTAGCTGCCTTTGGGATGTGGTCTGCTTCCTGTATTTAAGAAGCCTTGGGAATTTGGGAATGGTCTCTAGCATATGGCATGCTTGGACCCTGCATGTAGCCATGTCATTGCTCAGCAGCCTGCTATTCTCTGCCGACCTTGGGACTTACAATGGACTTAAGTTAATGGCCTGCCCTGTGGTTTGGTAACATCAGGACTACGCCTTTTTCCTTGTCAACCTTGGGGCTTCTTAGCCTCAGCAGCCAGCAGCTGTCTGAGTGAAAAAATGTCTCTAGCTCCAGTGGACCGGGAGCAGGAGGCAGAGCTGGACCCCAAATAAACTCCTGTTTGTTAAGGCCAACCCATTTGTGCTATATTCTTGTCAGAGCGGCACTAGGTAACCAGAACACTTACATAGATCCTCCTCCCAGTGGTTGACTACAATAGTAGTAGCTAGGCATTTTCTAGTTCTTCTGGATCACATGGTGTACCGATCCCTTGCAATGATTGTTTCCACACATCTTTGGTTTTCTTCATTCTTCTTTGCTCTTGATGAGGAGAGACCCTTCGTTGCATCTAGATATCTGCTTGCAAGCTTTTAAGATCTCAGTCTCTACTCACCAAAGTAAGATGTAGAACAATGTTTTTATGTAGTATATTATGCCAATTGAATTTGATTTCCCCTGAGACTATGGTCCCAAGCCCACAGGTCCAACTACTCACTCCCTCTGGATAGATGGCTGTGGCCAAGAAATTACTATAATCTTGCCCCTTGTCAGTTCTGCTACATACCTGGGAAATTTGCAGAACATTCAAATGTTTTTGTTGTTGTTAGGTGCCATCTAGTCATCTCAGACTCATAATGACTCTGCACAGCAGAATGAAACACTGCCTGGTCCTGTGTCAGCTCCATGATCCTTGGTATACTTGAGCCCATTGCTGCAGCCACTGAGTCAATCCATTTTGTTGAGGGCCTTCCCCTCTTTTGTCAACCCTGCAGCTTACCAAGCATGACATCCATCTCTAGAGAATGGTCCTTTCTGACAACATGACCAAAGTAGTTGAGATGAAGTCTGGCCATTCTCCTTTCCAAGGAGCATTCTGGCTGCACTTCCTCCAGGACAGATCTGTTAGTTCTTTTGGCAGTCCATGGTACTTTCAGCATTCTTCACCAACACCACAACTTAAAAGCATCAACTCTTCTTCGGTCTTCCTTATTCATTATCCAGGTCTCACATACATATGAGGTGATTGAAAATACCATGGCTTGTGTCGGGTGCACCTTACTCCTCAAGGAGACATCTTCACTCTTCAGCACTTGAAATAGGTCCTTTGCAGCTGATTTGCCCAGTGCTTTATGTGTTTTCTCCATTTATCATGATCCTGCTTATATGTTCAGTTACGAGGATTTTGGTTTTCTTTGTATTGAAATGTAATCCTTACTGCACAGTGCATTCTTCAAAGTTCTTTGTATTGAGATGTAATCCTTACTGCACACTGTATTCTTCAAACTTCATTAGTAAATGCCTCAAGTCATCCTCACTTTCAGCAAGCAAAGTTGATTCATCTGCATATCTCAGGTTGTTAATGATTCTTCCTGCAAGCCTGATGCCACATTCTTCTTCATAAAGTCCAGCTTCTCAGATTGTTTGCTCAGCATACAGATTGAATAAGTATGGTAAAAGGATACAATCCTGATGCACTCCCTTCTTGATTTTAAAGCAGTGTTCCCTTGTTCTGATCGAAAGACAGCCTCCTGGTCTATGTACAGGTTCCTCATGAGTACAATTAAGTGTTCTGGAATTCCCATTCTTCTCAACATTACTCATACTTTGTTATGATCCACACAATCAAATGCTTTTGCATACTCAATAAAACACAAGTAAGCATCTTACTGGTATTCTTTGCTTTCAGTCAAGATTCATTGTTCCACATCCTCTTCTGAATCCAGCTTTCATTTCTGGAAGTTCTCTGTCAATATACTGCTGCAACGGTTTTTGAATTATCTTCAGCAACATTTTATTTGCATGTGATTTTAATGATAATTGTTTGATTATTTCCACATTCTGTGGGATCACCTTTCTTTGG
>NW_006922124.1:1824071-1826038 GCF_000298275.1 Orycteropus afer afer
GCCTTAATTGTCTTCAACTTCAAGTTGAACTTGCATATGAGCAGTTGATGGTCTGTTCCACAATCAGCTCCTGGTCTTGTTTTAGCTAAAGATATTGAGCTTTCCCTTTACTTCCTGCCACAAATGTAGTCAATCTGATTCCTGTGTACTCCATCTGGTGAAGTCCATGTGTATAGCCACTGTTTGTGTTGTTGAAAAAAGGTATTTACAATGAACAAGTCATTCGTCTTGCAAAATTCTATCATGTCACCTCCAGCGTTATTTCTGTCACCAAAGCCAAAATTTCCAACTACTGGTGATTCTTCTTTGTTTCCAACTTTTTCATTCCAGTGACCGGTGATAATTAACACATCATGATTGCATGTTTGGTCAATTTCAAACTGCAGAAGTTGATAAAAATCTTCAATTTCCTCATCTTTGCTTTTGTGGTCAGTGTATAAATTTGAATTGTACTAGTATTAATTGGTCTTTCTTGTATGCATATGGATATTTTCCTATCATTGACAGCATTGCACTTCAGGACAGATCTTGAAACATCCTTTGTGATGATGAATGTCATGCCATTCTTCTTCAAGTTATCTTTCCCAGAATAGTAGTAGATCATATATGGTTGTCTGATTCAAAGTGGACAAAACTGGTCCATTTCAGCTCACTAATGCCTAGGATATCAATCTTTATGTGTTCCATTTCATTTAGACAACTTCCAATTTTCCTTGATTCATACTTTGTACATTCCATGTTCTGATTATTAATGGATGTTTGTAGCTAGTTCTCCTCAAATTTAATTGTGCCACATCAGCAAAAGGAGGTCCTGAAAGGTTTACTTTATCCATATCATTAAGGTTGGTTCTACTCTGATGAGGCAGCTATTTCCCAGTCATATTTTGAGTGCCTTCTGGCCTAAGGGGCTCTTCTTCTTCCACTGTATCAGACAATGTTTCTGGGTTATTCATAAAGTTTCCTAGTAATATATCAGACAGTGTTTCTCTGCTATTCATAAAGTTTCCCTGGCCAGTTCTTTGAGAAGTGGATGAGCTCTTCCTTCTTCCAAGTCTGTCTCAGTCTGTAAGCTCTGTTGAAACCTGTGCACCATGCACAACCCTGCTGGTGTTTGAAACACTGGTGGCACAGCCTCAAGCCTCACAGCAACAAGCAAGCCACAACAGTATGACAAACTGACAGAAAAGTTCATCTCCCTAGCTGTTCGAAACCTCTCCACCCTCCCATTACCTGGATCCTGCTCCTTCATCATCCCTGGCTTTCCCTCCTTCCTGCCTCTTGGGTGGGGCCTGTCTCCCTCCACTTACCTGGATCCTGAACATGCAACTACACTTGTAGAAACATTGTCTGGCAACCATATACATGGTCTTGGGCACACTCCCCCCTACATAGACATACCTAATTTTTAAGCCTGTCCACTCATCTATCCACCCGTATACCCATGTTTGCCTTCACTGACAACGCAGTACTGTATGTGCAAAAGGGTTCATCTTTGTTGTCTGTACCTCACATGCACCTCTCTATGCCTTCCTCTTCCTCAATGTCACTGTGTTGATCACTCATATTTGGCACATTGCTCTTCTCTTCACTCAAATAAATTTTTGTTTCTACCTATCTAACAGTGTTCCCTCCTCTCCCCTCTCAACCCTGGTAACATACAAAGAAAATTTCCTTTATATATAAACCTTTTCTTGATTTTTACAATAATGGACTAATACTATATTTGTCCTTCTGGATTGACTTATTTAACTCAGCATAATGTCCTCCAAGTTCATCCACATTATTTGGTGTTTTGCAGATTCTATGTTATTCTTTAGGGTTTCATATTATTCCATTGTGTGTATGTACCATAGTTTGCTTATCCATTCTTCTCTTGATGGGCACCTAGGTTGTTTCCATCTTTTGGCTATTGTAAATAGTGCTGCAATGAACATGGGTGTGCATATATCTGTTCTTGTCCTGGCTCT
>NW_006922124.1:1826438-1829987 GCF_000298275.1 Orycteropus afer afer
CAATCTGTAGGTTCTCTTTTGACTCTTTTGGAGAAGTCTTTGGAAGCACATAAAACTTTAGTTTTTAGAAGGTCCCATTCATCTGATTTATCTTCTGCTGTTTGTGCATTTTGGGTTATGCTTGATATTCTATTTATGCCATATATTTCAAAGCCATATATTAGGGCCCTTAAATTTGCCCCTAGTTTTTCCTTGATGAATTTTATAGTTTTAGGTTTCACATTTAAATATGATCAAATATGGTCCATCTGGAGTTAGTTTTTATGTATGGTATGAGGTACAGACTGTTTCATTTTTCTGCAAATGGATATCCAGTTTTGCCAGCACATTTATTAAACAGACAATCTCTTCCACATTTAATGGATTTTGGCCCTTTGTCAAAGATCAGCTGACCATAGGTTAATGGATCTATTTCTAAGTACTCAATTCTATTCCATTGTTATATGTGTCTGTCGTTTTACCAGTACCAGGTAGTTTTGACTATTGTGGCTGTATAGCAGGTTTTAAGATCAAGGGGTGTGAGATTTCCTATTTTGTTCTTTTTCAATAATGCTTTGCTTATCTGAGGTCTCTATTTCAGTTGGTTCTGTTGTGATGTTGCATTTCCTTTTATATCCATGTTCTTTGCATTCTCTCCCTCATTTCTTTTGTTAAATTTGCCACTGGTTTTTCAATTTTATTAATCTTTTTTTTTAAAAAAAACAACTCCAAGTCTTGCTGATTTTTTCTATTATGTTTATATTTTCTGTTTCATTGATTTCTGCTCGGGTCTATATTATTTCCTTTCTTCTGGTGACTGTTGGCTTTTCCTGCTGTTCTTTTTCTAATTGTTGGAGATGTTGGTTTAAAATGTTTATTTTGGCTCTTTCTTCTTTATTGATGTGTGCATTTATTGCTATAAATTAGCCTCTGATCACGGCTTTTGCTGTGTCCCAAAGATTTTGGTTTGTTGTGTTTTCATTCTCGTTTGATTCAAGGAAGTTTTGAATTTCAATTTTGATTTTTTCTCTCACCCAGTCTTTCTCAAGGAGAGTGTTGCTCAGTTTCCATGTGTTTGCTCTTTTTCCATTGATCTTCCTATTGTTGATTTCTAATTTGATAGCATTGTGATCTGAGAAGATGCTTTGCAGTATTTCATTGTTTTTAAATTTATCAAGGCTGGTTTTATGGCTTAACATATGGTCTATCATGGAGAATATTGCATGTGCACTGGAAAAGAATGTATATTGTTCTGTTGTTGGGTGAAGTGCTCTGTAAATATCTATGAGGCTAAGTTGGTGAATTGTGTTGTTTAGTTTTTCTGCATCTTTGTTGAGTTTCTTTCCAGTTGTTCTATCTTTCATTGAAAGTAGTGCATTAAAGACTCCCATTATGACTGTGGAGTCATTTATTTGCCTTTTCAATTCTTTTAAAGTCTGGTTTATGTATTTTGGGGCTCTGTCATTGGATGCATAGATATTTATTATGGTTATATCCTCTTGTTCAATTGATCCTTTAATCAATATACAACGTCTCTTAGGTCTCTTCCTTGTCTCTTATGGTTGTTTTTGTCTTAAAGTCAATTTTATCAAAAATTAATATTGGCACTGCTGCTCTTTTTTGGTTGCCATTTGCTTGATATATCTTTTTCCATCCTTTGATTTTCAGTCTATTTTTGTCTTTGTCTCTAAGATGTGTCCCTTGTAGACAGCATATTGATGGTTTTGTTTTCTTATTCTGTCTGTAACTCTCTATCTCTTGAGTGGTGCATTTAATCCATTAACATTCAGTGTAATTATCAACAAGTATAAATTGGTTATGGTCATTTGGTATGTGTTTTGCCGTGGTGTTCCTGGTTTCTTGATTCCATACAATTTTCTGTGCTGAGCTCAATATGTTTATGAATTGTGTTATCATTTCCTTTGTTGCTATTGTTTTACTATTTGTTAAATATTTGTGCTTGTCGTCTTTTTTATTCTGATGTGAAGTTTGTCATTTTTCTTTGAGACTACCCTGCAATTTATAATTTTCTCCCCAAGTTTAGAACAGTCCATTCTATCTTACAACCCTCTTGACTTCCTCACCATTTACAAGTTCTGTAACTACAGAACTTTTTCCCTCTTTTTGGTTTGTAGTTGTCCTCATTTTCTAATTGATGCCCCTGGTTCCCTGTTTACAATCTTGAAAGCTTATTTTACTTTGGATACTTCCATAGCTGTGTTGGTTTCTGAGTTATGTCATCTTGTGTATTAATGATTGGCTGTTGTTTGCTTTTATTGGTTCTCTTTGCAAAGTACTCACTTTAGTTGTCTTGTAAGGTTTGTCTGGTTTTAAAAAATTCCCTTAATTTCTGATTATGTGGAAATCTCCTAATTTCACCATTATTTTTTGGACAATTTTGCTGGCTACATACTTCTTGGTTGAACATTTTTCTCTTTCATGGTTTTATATATACTATCCCATTGCCATTTTGCTTGCATGGTTTCTGCTGAGAAATCAGAGCTTATTCTTGTTGGTTGTCCTTTGTAAGAAACTTTTTGTTTTTCCCATACTGCTTTCAGGATTCTTTCTTTGTCTTTGGTTTTGATGAGTTTGATGATGATATGTCTTGATGATTTTCTTTTGGGGTCTATCCTGTTTGGGGTTCTTTAGACTTCCTGAATGTATATATTCTCATCTTTCATCATATCAGGGAAGGTCTCTTCCAACAAATCTTGAGGAATTTTCTCAGTGGTTTTATTTTTCTCTTCCTGTTCTGGAAATCTGATTACACATAGGTTATTCCTTTTGAGGATATCCCACATGAACCTTAGGCTTTCTTCCTTTTGTTTTTATCTTTTTTCTGATTGATCCCTTTCCAAAGAATTATTCAGGTATTTGTCTTCAACCTCATGAATTCTGTTTTCCATTGCATCAATTCTACTCCTTTGCCCTTTCAATGTGCTATCTATTTCTGGAAATTTAGTCTTAATCTTTTGGGTTTCTATCTGTAGATTTTGTATCATTTCTAAGTTTTCATTTATTTTGTCATTTTGTTCTTGTATTTTCTTCTGAAATTGTTCTAGGTTTTTGCCTGTGTTTTCCTTAACTTTGTCAATGTTTACCTTGTTCTGTCTCTCAATCCTTTTAAGATACCTAAGTATAATTCTTTTGAATTCCTTATCAGTGAGTCCCAATGCTGCTTCTTCGTCAGAGATGTATTCTGGGTCTGTATCCTGCTCCCTTGTTTGTCCTGCTTTATTTTGTTCCTTTGTGTGGACTGTGATGGTCTATTGTCTCAGAGACACTGTAATCTTGTTGCATTTAGATTGTAGTTAACTGTTTTTGAAGAGTAGTTAAGCGTGAGTCAGGCTCTTCTTGATAATCATTAATCCTTGGCCATTTTGTGTAGAAGGAAGTAGTGGCTCTCACTCAGTAAGTGGAGCTGTAGGCAGTGCCGTTGTGATTCCATCATACAGGCATGGTTGTTGTCTCCCACTCAGACAAAAACAACAATTGAAAAACCATCAAAAAAGTAAAAGCAAGTCAACAAAAAACACACCACATAAACACACAGGAATGATCACCAAA
>NW_006922124.1:1830537-1831105 GCF_000298275.1 Orycteropus afer afer
AGACAGCCAAAAATTCACTCAGTTGCTCAGTTCCTCTCCCTCTTCACTTCTTCCTGTTTTATTCATCAGCCACCAGTGCAGTCCCTCGTGCAGCCCCTGGTTAGGGTTAATTCCTAGGTCTTAACACCACTTTGCAATATCTAAACTATCCATGCCATCAGGATCACTGACAGACTGCAGCTCCATATGTCTCCTTTTTTGGTGTTTTTATGCAGGTTCTTCTACTAGTTGGAGTTTACTCCACTTCTGTATCCTTCCTTTCAAAGCTCATGACTCTAGGATTATCTTCTCTATCTGTGTTAATTGGCCCCCCTTTTCTTTGTTGAAGAGAGTATGTGTACTTTGTCTGCCTATTCCGCCATCTTACTGGAACTCCCGAGACAGTAAATCTTTACCAAAGTAGATTGCCCCATCTTCCTTCCATGGAACAGCTGATGGGTCTCTGGTAGCATAGTGCCTAAGGCACTTGACTCCTCACCAGAAGGCTGGCGGTTCAAACCCACCAGCCACTCCTCGGAAGGAAGGTTGGGCAATCCTACTTCCGTAGTGATACTGCCTTGGAAACCCA
>NW_006922124.1:1831291-1836273 GCF_000298275.1 Orycteropus afer afer
TCTGGTTAGCAGAAGTGCCAAATGCCTTAGGCACTGTCAATAATAATGGTATAATTAACACAATGTCACTTTGAAGGCTAAGGTGCTCCTAACTCAACCCATGGTACCTTCAATAGCCTCATATGCACTTGAAAGATGGGCAATAGATAAGGAAAACTACAGAAGGATTGATGCTGTCAAATTGTGGTGTTGGTGAAGAACACTCAAAATACCATGGACTGCCAGAAAAATGAACAAATTTGTCCTGGATGAAGGGCAGCAGAAATGTTCCTTAGAAGCAGGGATGACAGACTTCATTTCATCTACTTTGATTATGTTGTCAGAAGGGACAAGTTCTTGGAGAAGGATATCATTCTTGGTAAAGTAGAGGGTCAGAAAAAAGGGGAAGACTATCAATGAGATGGATTGACACAGTGGCTGCAATTATGGGTTCAAACATAGCAAAGATTGAGTACACAGCAGATCCAGACACTGTTTCATTCTGTGTTAATAATGTCCTTGTGAGTCAGAGCTGACTCGACAGTACGTAACAACAATAACAATTAGCATGTTGTCATAACTTCCTGTTAAGCTTAGTCAATTTGGTAATTTTCTCAGTCATTTAAACTTTAACTCACACAAATTCAGGATTGACCTCTAACCATTTTCTCTGTAGGGTTGATGTTAAAATTCACTGGCTTTCTCAAATGTCAACATAGCATTGGTGGGAAGAGGATATTTATTTCTCAATATTTCTCTCTCTTGTTTCTATTCTGGCATATAAGGTGATAAACTTAAGGTGTCTGCTCTTAAGATTTGTAGCCTCTCAGGTCAGTTCTGATAGAGAGTCATACTCTCAGTTGAATCCCAAAGTTCAGACCAGACTGAACCTTCTGTTGATGTGTTCCTGTCTTAGTTACTTAATGAAGCTATAACACAAGTGGATGGCTTTAGCAAAGATAAATTTATATTCTCACAATTTAGGAAGCTGTAATTTAAAAATCAGGATGCCAGCTCTAGGGGAAGGTTTTCTTTCTCTGTTGGTTTTGGAGGAAGGTCCTTGTCTCTTTTAGCTTCTGCTCCTAGGTGATGTTCCTGTGTCTTGGCATCTCTCTTTCTGCATCTAAGCTTCTGTAGCTTGCTTAATTTCTTCTATATCTCAGAAAAGATTGACTCGAGATACACCTTACACTAATCCTGACTAATTAACATAACAAAGGCAACCCATTCCCAAATGGGATTATAACCACAGGCCTGTAGAGGTTAGGATATAGAACACATATTTTTGGGGGACACAATTCAATCCATAACTTTCCATCCTTTTGCCCCCCAAAATTCATGTCCTTGCCACATGCAAAGCACAGTTACCCCATCACACCATCCCAAAAGTTTTAAATCAATTCTAAGTCCATATTATCATCTTCTGAATAATCTAAATCAAATATGAGTGAAATATTAGGCATATTTCATGCTGAGACAAAATTCCTCTTCATCTGTGAACCAATGAGCTCTAGAATAAAAGTGAAGTTATCTGCTTCCAAATTCAGTGGTGGAACAGGAAGAAGGTATTGCAACCTATTCAAGAAGACCACTGTCTAGACCAAAAGAAATTATTGAATAGATTAATAAATAAAACTCATTCTTCCCTCCATTTTTCTTTTTTGATTTCAGACCCTTGTCTTGTCTCCCCTGAACAACTGCAAGTTCACAGAATAGTCTGTTACTGTCATTCTTCAGCACATCCTCCATATTGGCACTAGATTATATTTGCGAAAATACAAATATGATATTGTTGCTTTACCATTTAAAACCCTTCACTTCTACAGAACATTCATAGATACAATGTTTAGAGCATAAGGATAAATACCTAGAACATGGCTCTTATTGAACCTCAATGCCAGACCCCAATCTCAGTCTCATCTGTTGTCTTGATTCCTTATACAATAAATTATTCATGCACAATGAGCTAGTTTTTTTATGCTTATACATCTTTTGTCTTACAATTTTATCTATCTTTCCCACTTAGATGGCAGCTGAAATCCTACTCAAGATCAATTTTAACTTGCTTTGTCAAGTCTTTCCTACTGATTCCAGACAGTTGATTCCTCTTTTTTTGCCACTAGAATCATTTCTTACTATTGCCATTTTATCACTGAGCACATTGTAATACTTTTGTGTGGAAAGCCTCATGGTCACCCCACTGGATGTTATCTCCCCATGGTTCAGCTTCTTCTTTGTCTTTGTAGTCAATACCATGAGCAATTAAAGGCACATTGTAACTGCTCAATAAATAGTGATGGAAAAAATAATTACCCAGTATTATAAACATTCTCAGATCCACAGTTGAACCACCATTTGCAGATTTATTTCAGAATACTATCTATGACAAACACACGTTACTAATAGAGTGCAAATTTATATTACTCTTCTGAAATGCAATTTAGTATTATCAAAAATTTAAGAAATTCTTATTCTTTGAGCCCCAAATTTTACAACTCGAATCTGGTGCTCAATAGGAATTAAAGATGTAAAAATAGAGGTTGTAAGTGATAGATACAAACTAATGCAAAATCATTTAAATAAAACATGGAAATGTGACTACTCCTAACACTCGAAAAAATATCAGAGAAGCTGAAAAATTTGAATGAAGCACCTAAAGTTCAAGGTCAGGCAGTAGAGACCAGTATATTCCAGGCATGTGCTGAACTCCATCTATCGCTCCTCAATTAGTTTTACTTGAGTTCATTCAGCAGATAGGTATTATGGGGAGCAAGTCCTTTAGGCAATTTTCTCTGTTCCTCTCCCTACTGGCTCTTTAGGCTCCAGAACAACTCCTCCCACCCCCAATACAAACACGTTGAGGCTTGATATTTGTTAAAATTTAGAAGACACAATTCTGGGCTAACCAACTCCCCTCCTCAGGAAGTCACAGGGGCACCATGCAGTAGGATGTTTGTTAGCAGGATTAATTAGAAAGGTACAATTAGTCACTTAGGCTTTGAGTTTAAAACAGCAGGGTAAGGAAGTTTTCTTAGTCTCTGCTATTTGAACTTTCCTAGGAGGCTAAAACTTCCTCCTGAGTAGGTAACAAAAGTCAAAAAAACTTCCCCAGAGGTATAGGCAGAGACATGAACATTTACTCAGAAAAGAAACAAAGAGAATCAGGAGAGAAAAGATTTAAAAGATAAAGAAAGCAGGCTCAGAAACTTTGCTAGCAATTCAGCATTCAGAAGTGGCGGGCCAGAATGGATCCAAGATGACCGCTAACCTCTTCCCACTTTGTGGAAATATTTATACCTGAGTTTGAAGAATTGAGGATGGGGGCTACATGATTGGCTTCAGACTTGGTGGCAGTGGGTCCCCATCAGGAGGAGGCCCTGGGAAGTGCCCTACAACCACCACCTGTGTGTGCTCTGATATGATGCTGACTTTTAGCAAGCTTTATGGCTTAAAACTATTCTAGGGATGGGTTAATATGTTACAGGAAAGTTGGTTAATACTGACAGGGCGAACAGGGAAATACAAGGAGAGAGAGTGGGAAAATGGCTTGTAGTTCTTACAAGCATGGCTAAATAAGATGGAATCAGAGAATCATTTTGGGGGGTTGCAGTTACTGAACATACAGTCTCTTAAACTATGGTGCAGGTTAGGCACATATAACATAAGTTTAAAGTCCACCTAAGTGGACCTACCTGGACAGGAGAAGACTAGCAGTAGGTAGGGTCCCTCTTAAGCCCCTCACCTATGGCACAAAGTGGGGTGTGCACAGTAGAGTCATCATCTCTTCCCCAAAAACTATTGAGGAGTGATTGCTCATACTGGAATTTTCTGGTTATATGTTGTCTGATTTTTGCAAGTTATAAAAGTTACTTTCCATATGATGTGTGTTCAGGCACACATGAAGGATGTGATGTTCATGGACCAGCACGTATTAGTTATTGGTACCCTTTTTGTAATGGTCTCCTAGGTTTCTAGCCCCCTAGAGCCAGGAAACAGAGGTAGCAGGAGCAGCCACGGGGACCTCAGGAGTAGCAGGATATCCAGGTAAAAAGGGGCAGGAGGCAAGGCTAGGCCCCAAGTCCCCTAGAGCCAGGAAAGGGAGGGAACAGGAGCAGGCTCAGGGACGTCAGGAGAGCTAGGATATCAAAGTAAAAAGGGGCGGGAGTCAAGGTAGGCCTTAAGCACCCTAGAGCTAGGAAAAGGAGGGAGTAGCACAGAGTGGCAAGTTCCAGGTAGGAATTAGGTAAGGGGAGGAGGCAGAGGTTTCCAACAGCTAAAGGAGACAAACTTGTCTGTCAGTTTGTCCTCCTGTGAGGCTTGTACATTGCTGTGAGACTTGAGGCTATGCCACTGGTGTTACAGACAACAGCAGAGTTTCACATGGTGCACAGGTTTCAATGCAGTTTACAGACTAAGACTAGGAAAAAGGAGGATCCCATACAATTCTCAAAAATTAGTCAAGGAAAACCTTATGAACAGCAGAGAAACACTGTCTGATACATTACTGGGCAACTTTATGAATAGCTTGGAAACATTGTCTGACACAGTGCAGGAAGACGAGCCCCTTGGGTCAGAAGGCATTCAAAACAAGACTGGGAGAGAGCTGGCTCATCAGGGTAGAACCAAACTTAATTATATAGATAAAGTGAGTCTTTCAGGACCTCCATGTGCTGATGTTGAGGAGAAATAGCTGCAAACATCCATTAATAATTGGAACATGGAATGTATGAAGTATGAATCTAGGAAAATGGGAAGTTGTCAAAAATGAAATGGCATGCATAAAGATTGATATCCTAGGCATTAGTGTGCTGAAATGGACCAGTTTTGGCCATTTTGAATCAGACAGCCATATGGTCGGTCTACAATGTCAGGAATGACAAATTGAAGAGGAATGGCATGGCATTCATCATCACAAAGGATGTTTCAAGATCTGTCCTGAAGTACAATGCTGTCAATGATAGGATAATATCCATACGTCTACAAGGAAGACCCGTTAATACAGA
>NW_006922124.1:1837193-1838463 GCF_000298275.1 Orycteropus afer afer
TAAGTCTCAAGTTGCAATATTGAAAGATTCTATGGGCAAAATACTGAATGATGCAGGAAGCAACAAAAGAAGATGGAAGGAATACAGAGAGTCACTGTACCAAAAAGACCTGGTCAATCTTCATCTATTTCCGGAGGTGGCATATGTTCAAGAACCAGTAAATATAGAAGAAAGAAGGCGAAGCTGCACTGAAAGAATTGGCGAAGAACAAGGCTCCAGGAATTGATAGAATACCCATTGAGATGTTTCAACATACGGATGCCCCCTGGAGGCACTCACTCAGTTACGCTAGATTTGGAAGACAGCTACCTGGCCAACTGCCTGGAAGAGATCCATATTTGTACCCCTTCCAAAGAAAGGTAATCCCACAGAATGTGGAAATTATCTAACAATATCATTAATATTGCATGCAAGTAAAATCTTACTGAAGAGAATTCAAAAGTGGTTGCAGCAGCATATTGACAAAGAACTTCCATAAATACAAACTGGTTTCAGAAGAGGATGTGGAATGAGGGATATCATTGCTGTTGTCACATAGACCTTGACTCTCAAAGTAAAGAATGCCAGAAAGATGTTTATTTGTGTTTTATTTATTATGCAAAAATATTTGATTGTGTGGATCATAACAAGTGGTGGATAACATTGAGAAGAATGGGAATTGCAGAACACTTAATTGTACTTATAAGGAACCTGTACATAGACTAGGAGGCTGTCATTCAATCAGAACATGGTTTAAAATCAAGAAGGGCGTGTGTCAAGGTTGTATCCTTTTACCGTATGTATTCAATCTGTATGCTGAGCAAATAATCTGAGAGGGTGGACTATGTGAAGAAGAATGTGGCATCAGGATTGGAGGAAGAATCATTAACAACCTGCGATACGCTGATGACACAGCTTTGCTTGCTGAAAGTGAGGATGACTTGAAGAACATACTAATGGAGATTGAAGAATACAGTGTGCAGTATGGATTACATCTCAGTATAAAGAAAACAAAAATCCTCACAACTGGAACTATATGCAGCATTATGATAAATGAAGAAAAGATTTATATTGTCAAAGACTTCACATTGCTTGGTTCTACAATTGACACCAATGGAAGCAGCAGTCAGGACATCAGACAACGTATGTTGTTGTTGTTGTTGTTGTTATGTGCCGTCGAGTCAGTCCCAACTCATAGCAACCCCTCCTTGGGTTGCCGAGTCAGTATCACTATGGAAGTAGATTGCCCAACCTTCCTTCCGAGGAGTGGCTGGTGGGTTTGAACCACCAG
>NW_006922124.1:1839253-1840469 GCF_000298275.1 Orycteropus afer afer
ATAAAATTTGCTTTTCATATGACAATGTGTGTTTAGGCACACAAGAAGGATGTGATGTTCTTGGAGCAGAACATATTAGTTATTGGTGCCCTTTTTGTAATGGTCTCCTGGATTTCTAGATATTGGGTGTAACCTATGAGCACCACCCAGATTTGGAATGTTGTCTTAGAGTTATAGCATGGTCAAGCAGGACATGCCATTCTATTAGCTGCAGAGGTTAAAAAGCCCTTTTATGTCCTACTTCCCTGATATATCTCTATCAAATCATAAAATATTTTTTATTGACATCCTTACATCATGAGATTACCCTTTGACTAACCACTGTGTCTAGGAGAATGGGATGGGGAGTATTTGTTTGCCTACACAAAGATGGCAGAAGATTACAAAAATTATCAATAAGTAAAGCATCTACTATGGGTCAGAAGATTATGTTAAAATACAAAAAAAAAGTAAAAATAGAGGTACCTACCATAATGAAATGATTAAATAAAATATTTATTTATGTGTGTGCATTGAAACATCATACAGCCTTGCTGTGGATTGAATTATGTCCTTATAAAAGATATATTGAATCCTAATCCCTAGTACCTGTGAATGTGACCTCATTTGGAAAAGTCACTTTAGCAACTATGATCAAGTTAAGATGAGGTCATACTGGATTAGGGAGGACCCTAATCCAGTGACTGCTTTTTTATAAGAACATCATGTGACAACAGAGGCAGAGACTGGTGTGATGGACCTGTTGTTGTGTTATGTGCCATTGAGTCGGACCTGACTCATAGTGACCTCTCCTTGGGTTTCCAAGGGGGGATGCTCCCCTAGATCCTTTAGAAAGAGCATAGTTGTGCTGGCATCTTTGTTTCAGACTTCTGGCCTCCAGAACTGTGAAGAATAATTTTCTGTTGCTTTAAGCCATGTAGTTTGTGGTAACTTCATATGGCTGTCTTAAAAACTAATGCAAACCATTTCAAAATTGCATCTTGTAGAATTTTTTTTAAGTGAGGCTTTTTTTTTTTTTTTTAATTGTGATTTGGGTGAAATTTAACAGAGCAAATTCAATTTCCACACAGCAGTTCACACACATGTTGTCTTATCACATTGACTACAATTTATCCCAATGCAACAGCTTCCCTCCCACTTCCTCCCAATAATTTCCTCTTCCCTGTGTCCATCCCTCCATGCACTGCTGCCCCCAAACTCTCTCCCTGTGCATAAA
>NW_006922125.1:0-2731 GCF_000298275.1 Orycteropus afer afer
GTATGAAAAGTGAATTTACTCTGTAAATCTTCACCCAAATCCTAAAAAAAAAAAAAAAAGAATAGTCCAGAATTAGAAAAATCATCAATGTAATCCATCACATAAATAAAACAAAGGAAAAGAATCATATTATAAGATCAATTGATGAAGAAAAAGCATTTGATAAAACCCAACACCCATTCCTGATAAAAATTCTCAGAAAAAATAAGAACAGAAGGGAAATTCTTCAACATAATAAAGGGCATATATGCAAAAGCAACAGCCAACATTATTCTCAATGGAGAAAGACAGAAACCCTTCTCCTTGTGAACAGGAACCGGACAAGGATGTCTTCTATCTCCACTTCTGAAATAAGGCAAGAAAGGGAAATCAAAGGCATCCAAATTGGTAAGGAAGTAGTAAAACTATCCTTATTTGCAGGTGATATGATCCTATACATAGAAAACCCAACAGACTCTCCAAGTAAACTACTGAAACTTATTGGAAGATTTAGCATAGTGGCAGGATACAAGATCAACATACAAAAGTCAATTGGATTCCTCTACACCACCAAAGAGTTCTCTGTGAAGGAAACAAGGAAATCAATGCCATTTGCAATAGCTACAAAAAAAGATAAAATACTTGGGAATAAGTCTTACCAGGAACACAAAAGACCTATACAAAGAAAACTACAAAACACGACTTCAAGAAACTAAGAGATCTACATAAATGGAAGAAAATGCCATGCTAGTGTAGGAAGACTTAACATTGAGAAAATGTCGATACTACC
Organism: Orycteropus afer afer; assembly: GCF_000298275.1. Classification (NCBI taxonomy): domain Eukaryota; kingdom Metazoa; phylum Chordata; class Mammalia; order Tubulidentata; family Orycteropodidae; genus Orycteropus; species Orycteropus afer. Next base: position 770 of record NW_006922125.1, read on the forward strand.
CAAAGCAATCTATACATTCAATGCAATCCAGATTCAGATTCCATCAACATTCTTTAAAGACATGGAAAAACCAATCACTAACTCCTCAGAAGGAAGATGGGGCAATCTACTTCCGTAGTGATACTGTCTCGGAAACCCAAGGAGGTGTCGCTAGGAGTCGGGTCCGACTTCACGGCACATAACAACAACAACAACAATTTTATATGAAAAGGAAAGAGACCTCAAATAAGCAAAGCACTATTGAAGAAGAGCAAAGTATGAGGTCTCACACTGCTGGATGTCAAAACCTGCTATACAGCTACAGTAGTCAAAACTTCCTGGTATTGGTATAATGACAGACACATAGACCAGTGGAACAGAATTGAAAACCCAGAAATAGATCCATCCACCCATGGTCAGCTGATCATTGACAAAGGTCTAAAATCTATTTAATGAGGAACAGATAGAATCTTTTACAACAGTGCTGGCAAAATTGGATATCCATTTGCAAAAAAAATGAAACAAGATCCATACTTCACACCATACACAAAAACTAAATCCAAATGGATTAAAGACTTAAGTGTGAAACCTAAAACTAAAAAGTTCATCAAAGAAAAAAGAGGGGCAAATTTAGAGGCCCTAATTTATGGCATAGGGAGCTCTGGTAGCATAGTGCCTAAGGTACTTGACTGCTAACCAGAAGGCTGGTGGTTCAAACACACCAGCCACTCCTCGGAAGGAAGGTTGGGCAATCTACTTCCATAGTGATACCCCCTTGGAAATGCAAGGAGGGGTGGCTATGAGTCGTGTCTGACTCGACAGCACATAACAACAACAACAACAATTTATAGCATAAACTGTCTATCAAACATAACCCAAGGTATACAAACAGCAGAAGATAAACTAGATGATTGGGACCTTCTGAAAATTGCATTCTTATGTGCATCAAAACACTTATCCAAAAGACAAGAGAACCAACAAAATGGGAAAATATTCAGCAATGACATATCAGACAAGGGATTTGTCTCTAAAATTTATAGAGAACTCCAACATCTCAACAGAAGACATGAACAGACACTTCACCAGAAAAGATATTCAGGCAGCCAGGGAGCAAACAAACACATGAAGAAATGTTCACAATCATTAGCCATCAGAGAGATCCAAATCAAAACAACCATGAGATATCATCTCAACCCAGCATTAACAGTAATGTGCAATAAGATAGAAAATAAAAAATGCTGGTGAGGATGTTGAGAGTTTGGGAATCTCATACACTGCTGGTGGGACTGTAAACTGTAAACCAACCACTATGGAAATCAGTATGGCAATTCCTTCAAACGTTGGAAATAGAAATATCATTTGACCCAGCAATCCCACTACTAGGTATACATCTTAAAGAACTGAGAAGCAGAACACGAACAAATAAATACATGCACACCCATGTTCATCCCAGCACTATTCACAATAGCAAAGAGATGGAAACAACCTAGGTGCCCATCAACGGAGGCATGGATAACCAAACTGTGGTACATACTCACAATGTGGTACTATGTAACCCTAAAGAATAATGTAGAATCTGCAAAACACCACATAATATGGATGAACTTGGAGGGCATTATGCTGAGTGAAATAAGTCAAACACAGAAGAACAAATATTGTATTAGTTCACTATTGTAAAAAGTCAAGGAAAGATTTATAGATAGAAGGAAACTGTCAATTACTAAGAATGGGAGGAGAAGGGAGGGAAAATTTCTAGATGGGTTGGAAAAAAATAGATAGATAGATAGATAGATAGATGTGAGCTCTGGTAGCATAGTGCCAAAGGCACTTGAGTGCTAACCAGAAGACTGGTGGGTCAAATCCACCAGCCACTCCTCGGAAGGAAGGTTGGGCAATCTACTTCCAGAGTGATACTGCCTCGGAAACCCAAGGGGGGTAGCTATGAGTCTGGGCCGACTCTATGGCACATAACAACAACAACAA
>NW_006922125.1:3845-7553 GCF_000298275.1 Orycteropus afer afer
TCAGCCTCTACTTGGGCCATACGTGGAGGCAGTAACGTTGGGTAGGAAGTTAGGAGACCTGAGTTCTATTCCTGACTGTTGCTACCCTGTGTGCACACTGGATCTTTGTGTGGCTGACTCCTCACCGTTCAGAGCTCGACTGTAATGTCAGCTGCTCATAGAGACATTCCCTGCCACTCTGTCTAATGTTGCCCCCCTCAAATCCCAAGTCCTCTCTATCCCATTAGCTTGTTTTGCTTTCTTCATAATTTTATTACTATTTAAAAGCATTTATTTACTTAAGGACCTCTGGTGGCACAGTGGTTAATTGCTTGCTAACCAAACGGTCAGCAGTTTGAACCCACCCAGTGCTCCACTGGGGAAAGTTGTGGCAGTCAGCTTCTGTAAAGGTTTCAGCATCAGAAACCCTATAGGGCAGTTCTACTCTGCCTAATGGGGTCATGATGCATATGAAAATGTGTACTATATATTTCATAATTGTCACATATATATGTTTATAGATACATATACACAAACCCATTGCCATTGAGTCTATTCTGATTCAGAGACCCCTCCTTGGGTTTCTGACACAGTCTCTACGGAAGTAGATTACCCAATCTTCCTTCTGAGGACTGGGTGGCAGGTTTGAATCACCACCTTTCTGGTTAGCAGTCAAATGCCTTAGGCATTACACCACCAGAGCTCCTATGAGTTGGAATCAACTTGACAGCAATGAGTTTAGGGTTTTTTTTCACCTTCCGTTGGATTATTTATTTACTTACTTGCTTACTTATGTATGTGTTTGGTGGTCCTTTCTTCATTTAGATTGTAAAGTCCATGAGAGCAGAGACTTTGTCTTATTTACTGCTTTACATCTAGTGCTTATCACATTGCTGGCACCCATCTAGCACCTAGTGAATACTTCTTAAATGGATGAATGTATGTCTATACCAGGACAAGTTTCCAATTTTTTAGATTTCAGATGTGTCATCTGTATAATTAAGAGAAAGCATCTTGGTTATTTCCAAGATTTGCATGATAACAAAGAAAGGTTAGATTTGTAAGCCCCCTTAGAAAAAGCATTAATAATGTGCTTGGTAAAGTGGAGGGTCAGGAAAAAGGGGAAGACCCTCAATGAGATGGATTGGCACAGTGGCTGCAATGATGGGCTCAGGTATAGCAAGGATTGTGAGGCTGGCACAGGACCAGGCAGTGTTTCATTCTGTCCTCCATGGGGTCGCTATGAGTCAGAGCTGACTCGACGGCACCTAACAACAGCAACAACAATAACTGTATGACACTTTGAAAAGGAGTCCTGGTGGTGGATAAAGCAATAGGGCTCAGCTGCTAACCCAAAGGTTCCAACCCAGCAGCCCCTCTGTGGGAGAAAGATGGCAGTCTGCTTCTGTGAAGATGATAGCCTTGGAAAACATGTGGAGCACCTCTACTCTATCCTATAGGGTGGCTGTGAGTCAGACTTGATTCAATGTCAGTGAGTTTGCTTTTTATTATTATTATCAGTATATTTTGGATGATATTTAAATTTTAACAACCAATGCTGTACACCATGGACATTTCCATTCCCAAAGATGGCCAGAAAAGAGTGACTCTAATACAACATCGTCCAAGCAGGCAGCCACAGCCTCAAGAAGGGCAGAGGGCACCAGGCATTTGCTTTGTCCATTGTTAGATGGTAATCTAGTTTTCTCTTCGATGATCTTGGCTGGGAGTGCACAAGGAGACAGAGGCCAGTGTGTGAAAGCTAAGGTGGGCCGGCAAGTATCAGAGCAGCATTCAGGGAAGAGGGGGCTCAGGAGCAGTAATACTGTTATAGAAGGATTTTATGTATACGACATTGTATATATACAACATGTTTACATTTATACTTCTACGTGTCATACAAGTATTTCCAAATTTGGGTTGGCTATCCCAGCGCGTGTTCTTTAAGTATCCACCCTTATTGTATTCACAATTTATGAAGCATTTCCTAGAGACCCTCATTGAATCCTCACAGCAACCCTGTGAGATCAAGAGAGGGGTTTTCATCCCCATTTTACACATAAATATCCTATGATTCAGAAAGGAATTACTACAAGCTGTGGAGCTCAAATATTATGGAACCAGAACTCCAGCCCAGCTGTTGTGATTCTAAAACCTCTGCACAATGCAATAGTTTCTCCACACTGTCTATGGTAGATAAGTTTGTGTGTCAACTTGGCTGGGCCTGGTTGAGTGGTCAGCTGGATGTAGTTATTCCCCATGGTGGGATTGGTAATTAACTCCATGGTGGAATCTATTGGAGCAGCTGAGTAGCTGCTTTAGGGATGTGGCCTGCTTCCCACATATGAGAACCAGCTTTGGGAATGGTCTCTAGCTTATGGCACGCTTGAATCCTGCATGTAGCTGAGTCGTTGTTCAGCAGCCTGCCATGCTTTGCTGATCTTGGGACTTTAAATGGACTTAAATTAATGGCCTGCCATGTTGTTTGGTAACATTTGGGACTGTACTTTTTTTACTTGTCAACCTTGGGTTTGTTAGCCTCAGCAGCCAGCAGCTGAGTGAAGAAAACCCTCCAGCTTCAGTGGGCCAGGAGCAGGAGGCAGAACTGAAGCCCAAAGCTGAAGGGCTTTCACCCAGTCCTTGGAGCCTGGCACTCTGAACTCTGACTTAAAGCCTCCAAACTGTAAGAGAATAAACTCTTGATGGTTAAAGCATCCCATTTGTGGTATTTTCTGTTACAGGAGCACTAGGTAACCAAAACACTACCCTATCCCAGGTGGGTTTGGAGCAGCTGAGGGAGACAAGGAAGGAAGCAAGCTGGGGCAGCAGGTTTGGAGTGGCTGAGGGAGACCAGGAAGCCAGCCAGCGGCAGGCTTGGAATGGCTGAGGGAGACCAGGAAGTGAGCAAAGTGGTTTGGAACAGATAAGGAAGACAAACTTCTCTGTCAGTTTGTCATACTGTGCTGGCTTGTGTGTTGCTGTGAGGTTGAAGGATATGCCACCGGTGTTTCAAATGCTAGCATGATGAGCAGGTTTCAGGGGAGATTCTAGACTAAGACAGACTTGGAAGAAGGAAGGGGCCATCCACTTCTCCAAGAATTGGCCGGTGAAAACATTATGAATAGCAGTGAAACACTGTCTGATATATTACTAGAAAACTTTATGAATAGCCCTGAAACACTGTCTGATATAGTGCCAGAAGATGAGCCCCTCAGGTAGGAAGGCACTCAAAATATGACTGGGGGAAGGGCTGCCACCTGAGAGTAGCGCCAACCTTAATGATATGGATAGACGAAAGGCTTCGGGACCTCCATTTGCTGATGTGGCACAACTCAAGATGAGAAGAAACAGCTGCAAACATCCATTAATAATTGGAACATGGAATGTAAAAAGTATGAATCTAGAAAAATTGGAAGTTGTCAAACATGAAATGGAACACATAAAGATAGATATCCGAGGCATTAGTGAGCTGAAATGGATTGGTTTGGGCCATTTTGAATCAGACAACCATATGATCTTCTATGCCAAAAATGACAAATTGAAGAGGAATGGCATGACATTCATCACCACAAAGAATGTTTCAAGATCTGTCCTGAATTACAGTGCTGTCAGTGATAGGATAATATCCATATGCCTACTGGGAAGATCAGTCAATACTACTATTATTCAAATTTATGCACCAACCACCAAAGCCAAAGATGAAGAAATTAAAGATTTTTACCAACTTCT
>NW_006922125.1:8363-13566 GCF_000298275.1 Orycteropus afer afer
TTCTGATGATAGGAGACCATTAATTGCATTTTACATGGCCACTTGAAAGCTTTTAAGAGCCCAGTCACTACTCACCAATGCAGAATGAGGAACAGACTTTTATGTATTTTGTTGTGCTAATTGAGTTTGGTGGCCACTAGTACTATGGTCCTGAGTCAGTATATCCAATGGATCTCTCTCCTACAGTGTCTGGCTGTCTGTGAGGGATTGCTGTCTTCTGTTGTTTCTGTAAGGATTGTGGGTGTTTTGTATCACTGCTATATGTGCAAGATTAGCCTCTGCTGAATCTATCCGTGGTCTAGAGTATACTTCTGTTCACTGACCCCCATCTTATCTTCCCAGATGTTCATATGTTTATCTGTAGCCTGGTGTTTTGATGTTAATTGTAATGCAGTATTGTGGATATACCGCTTGGCATTAGCGTCTGTCATCTAAATCATATGTATTCAGTGTCCTCCCTTTTCATAATGTTATCATGGTGGTCACAGACTCTTTCTATACCATCCCTCCCTTTACCCACGTCAGCATGTGGCCTCCAACTAGCCCAAAATTAATCCCTTCCCTTTCCTCCCCACCCCAGTAACCTACAAAGTGAGTTCCCTTTCTTAAACATACCCTTCTTTGTCTTTTTACAGTAATGGGCTCATACAGTATTTGTCCTTCTGTGACTGATTTATTTCACTCAGCATAATGTCCTCCAGGCTCATCCACATTGTGGGATGATTCACATATCCCTCATTGTTCTTTAATGTAGCATAGTATTCCATTGTGTGAATGTGCCATCATCTGTTGATGACATTTAGGTTGTTTCCATCTCTTCACTATAGTGAATTGTGCTGCAATGAACATAGGTTTGTATATGTCTGTTCATGTACTGCCTTTCACCTCTTTAGGATATATTCTTAGTAATGGAATTGCTGGGTCAAATGGTATTTCTGTTTTCAGTTTTATAAGGAAACGCCATATCATTTGCTACAATGGTTGTACCATTTTACAATCCCACCAGCAGTGCACAAGAGTTCCAATCTCTCTGCAACCTCACCAGCATTTCTTATTTTCTGTCCCATTGAAATTTGCTATTATTGCTTGGGTGAAATGATATCTCATCATTGTTCTGATTTGCATCTCTCTAATGACTAAAGATCACGAGCAATTCCTCATTGTGTTTGTTGGCCACCAGCATATCGTCTTTAGTGAAGTGTCTGTTCAAGTCTTTTGCCCATTTTTTGATTGGGTTGTTTGTCTTTTTGGTGTTAAGGTGTTGAAGTTTTCTACAGATTTTGCAGATAAGTCCTTTGCCAGATATGTCATAGGCAAATATTTTCTCCTAATCTGTAGGTTCCCTTTTTACCCTTTTGATGAAGTCTTTTGATGCACATAAGAATTTAATTTTTAAAAGGTCCCAGACATCCAGCTTCTTTTCTACCTCCTGTGCATTCCAAGTTATGTTTGGTAATCTATTTATGCAGTAAATTAGGGCTCCTAGATTAGCCTCTATTTTATCTTTGATGAATTTTATAGTTTTGGGTTTTACATTTAAGTATTTGGTCCAGCTTCAGTTTATTTTCATGTATGAGGTGAGGTATGGGTAGAAGCTCAATATCTTCAGCCAAAACAAGGCCCGGAGCTGATTGTGGAAGAGAACATAAACTGCTCATATGCAAGTTCAGGTTGAAGCTGAAGACAATTAAATCAAGTCCACAAGAGCCAAAATATGACCTTGATTATGTCCCTCCTGAATTTAAAGGCCATCTAAAGAATAGATTTGATGCACTGAACATCAGTGACTGAAAACCAATGGGAATTCTGGGATGACATCAAGAACATCATCCATGAAGAAAGCAAAAGGTCGTTAAAATGACAGGAAAGAAGAAAAGACCAAACTGGATGTCAGAAGAAACTCTGAAACTTGCCCTTGAATGAAGAGTAGCTAAAGCAAATGGAAGAAATAACAAGATAAAAGAATTGAACAGAAGATTTCAAAGAGCAGCTCGAGAAGACAAAGTCAATTATTATAAGGAAATGTGCAAAGACGTGGAGTTAGGGTTTTCTCAACCTGAAAGAATGAAGAAAAAATTTAATTCTCAAGTTGCAATACTGAAAGATTTTATGGGCAAAGTTTTGAATGATGCAGGAAATATCAAAAGAAGATGGAAGGAGTACACAGAGTCACTGTACCAAAAAGAATTGGTTGATGTTCATCCATTTCAGGAGAGGTGGTATATGATCAAGAGCCAATGCTATTGAAGGAAGAAGTTGAAGCTGCACTGAAGGAACTGGCAAAGAATAAGGCTCCAGGAATTGATGGAATATCAATTGAGATCTTTCAACAAATGGATGATCCGCTGGAGGTACTCACTTGGCTTTGCCAAGAGATTTGGAAGACAGCTACCTGGCCAACTGACTGGAAGAGATCCATATATGTACCCATTCCAAACAAAGGTGATCTCACAGAAAGTGGAAATTATCAAACAATATCATTAACATCACATGCAAGTACAATTTTACTGAAGATAATTCAAAAATAGTTGCAGCAGTATATTGACTGAGAACTTCCAGAAATACAAGCTGGATTCAGAAGAGGACGTGGAATGGAGGATTTCATAGCTGATGTCAGATAGATCTTGGCTAAAAGCAAAGAATAGCAGAACGATGTTTACTTGTGTTTTATTGACTATGCAAAGGCATTTGATTGTGTGGATCATGACAAATTATGGATAGCATTGAGAAGAATGGGAATTCCCAAGCACTTGATTCTACTCATGGGGAACCTGTACATAGACCAGGAGGTTGTCATTCAAACAGAACAAGGGGGATACTGCATAGTTTATAATCAGGAAGGGAATGCGTCAGGGTTGTATCCTTTCACCATACTCATTCAATCTGTATACTGAACAAATAATCTGAGAAGCTGAATTATATGAAGAAGAGCACGGCATCAAGATTGGAGGAAGACTCACTAACAACCTGTGGTATACAGACATCACAACTTAGCTTGCTGAAAGTGAAGATGACTTGAAGTGCTTACTGATGAAGATTGAAGACTACAGTCTGTGGTGTGGATTACACTTCAATATAAAGAAAACAAAAATCCTCACAACTGGACCAATAAGCAGCATCACAATAGATGGAGAAAAGATTGAAGTTGTCAAAAACTTCCTATTACTTGATTCAGTAATCAACACCAATGGAAGCAGTAGTCAAGACATTAGATTACGTATTGCATTGGGCAAATCTGTTGCAAAAGACCTCTTTCAAGTGCTGAGGAGCAAAAATATCTCCTTGAAGAGTAAGACATGCCGGACACAAGCCATTGTGTTTTCAATCACCTCATATGCATGTGAGAGCTGGACAATGAATAAAGAAGAGTTGATGCTTTTGAGTTGTGGTGTTGGTGATGAATACTGAAAGTACTATGGACTGCTAAAAGAACTAACAAATCTGTCCTGGAAGAAGTGCAGCTGCAATTCTCCTTGGAAGCGAGAATGGCCAGACTTTGTCTCACCTATTTTGGTCATGTTTTCAGAAAGGGCCATTCTCTGGAGAAAGATATCATGTTTGGTAAAGTGGAGGGTCAACAAAAACAGGGAAGGCCCTCAACAAGATGGATTGACACAGTGGCTGCAATGATGGGCTTAGGTAAAGCAAGGATCATGAGCTGGCACAGGACTGGGTAGTGTTTCATTCTGTTGTACATAAGGTCGCTATGAGTCGGAGATGACTTGATGGCATCTAGCAACAAATAACAATCCTATCCCAAAGTAGGAAAAACAATATGAAAATAAAGTACAATCAGGTCATCTTCCTGATTAACAGAAAGAGTAAAAATGCCCTAATAGAATTCAAAGTTGCTATTTATCAGGGAATAGAGGATGAAACAGCCCTCTGTGCTCCAGTGAGGACAAGGATTCCATACTTCTAAAAGAAGAAATGTTAGAGGCAGTGGCCTCCTAGTGGAAAGGACCTGGACAACTGTGGGCAATTTCCTTCTTTCAAGGTCCCTGGGGCCTCCAAAGGAGAAGTAAATTGCCCATGGTGTTAGACTAGAGCAGTAGCTCCCTCCCTTTTTAGTACCTTAACACACTGGAGAATTATAACACAATGATCAGGAATAAGAGCTCAATAAGGGAGGTATTCTTATAGCAGGAGACAAGTGGAAGAATCTGCAAGGGGTTTGTGTGTGTGGGAGAGAGAGAGAGAGAGAGAGAGAGATTGGGAGATTCCTAATCACAATAACAGCTAACATTTGCCATGTGAATAGTATGGGCCAGACACTGTGCTAAGTGCTTTACATGAATTATCTCAATTCATCTTCACAATACATTAATGAGGTGGGAGTATTTGGTACTCTCATCTCAGAGATAAGGAAACTGAAGCACATGTTAAATCCTTTGCTCATCTACTGAGAGAGTTGAATTCTAACCTACATGTGATTGACTCTAGAGCTTGCTCTCTTCTATATTAAACTGTTTGATATTCCCCCTCCACCCATTCCTTGTGGCTCACCCAAATACACCACCCATAAAGAAAGGACTAGCAAATTACCAGGGATCCTCTCATGTCTGTGATTTCTGTCCTTGGCTTTATGCTCAGGTGAGGTGCTGGCTGAGGACAGGTACAATGTTGGGAAGAGGAAAGTTGTGGAAGGAGGAAGGAAACTAGAAGTCCCTGAGTACCTATTCTTCTCATCCCATGCTGAACTTGTTACATATACCCACTGTCACCGTCAGTCCTTACGACCCCTCCTACAAGGCAGGTGCTTTATCCCTCTTTTCAGAGAATACTCAGACAGGTTAGGACACTAGCCCAAGTTTACAAAGTTAGTGGCAAAGCTGAGATTCAGATCCATTCCTCTGATTCCAAATTCTATGCCCATGCCATTAAAACTTTTTACCAATATATGGATGATGACAAGAGAAAAGTGACCCAAGGATAAAGTATTTATGGTAGTCAATAAACATGACGTGTCAACTTCTAGAGAGTCAGGAACAGCCCCTACAGGACTCTGTCTAAAGACTTGAACTTACATGTCTCAGCATGTCATGCATGTCCCTCCTACAGACCTGCAGTGACCCAATGGAAGCAGACAACACCAGCGTGTGGAGTGAATTCTTCCTCGTGGGCCTCACTGATGGTCCTCAGCTCCAGCCCATCCTCTTTACCCTCTTCCTCTTCATCTATGCAGCTACGGTGGTGGGCAACC
>NW_006922125.1:14141-18813 GCF_000298275.1 Orycteropus afer afer
ATCCTCTGAGTACTTACTGGGCAGGGACATGCTGGTCTCCGTATTCTACACGGTGGTCATTCCTATGCTCAACCCCATGATCTACAGTCTGAGGAACAAAGATGTAAAGGAAACATTTCAGAATGTTCTCGGGAAGGCTTCACGATTCCTCTCTCTCCCCATGCCCAGAGCTCCGTGATGTCCAATGCAATAAAGGAAGGAAACAGAAGGGAAAGAGAGGGAGGTGAAACACTTTGGCCATCTACCATACCTCAGTCATGACTCTAGGAATTTTAACCCTGTTATGCCTTGAATCCTCTTCACAACTCTGCAAGTCAGCAATTCTTATTCTCATTTTATACATGAGAAAACTGAGGCACTAAGATGTTTGGTGAATTTCTGAAGGTCCTTTGATACTTGATTAGTGTTCTAACTCTACAAATGTTTCAAATGTGACAGAAAATAACATAGGCATCATATAGAAAGTTGCAGGGAGGGAACTGCTTATGGGATAAGGAGGGAATATTGATGAGCTCAATACAAGAAGTTACAAAAAGAACCATGCAGTAAGCCAGAATAAGAGATAAGACAGAAATTAAGAGAACAGAAAACAAAAAATAAAAATTCCTGATAAAGCCAAAAGCTATTATTTGAAATATAAGCAATAAAAGTAAAGCTTTCCTAAGACTGAAAAAAATCCCAGACCTGAATATACACTGCTAGCAATGAAAATGAGGATGTTACTAACTGAATAGTGCAGATTTTTTAAATAATAGGAGAATGCTATGAACTATTTTATGCAATTAATATGAAAACTTTGATGAAATAGACCATTTTCTTTAAAAAATACAAATCATTAAAATTTTACTCAAAAAGAAATTGAAAACATTGAATAAATGATTAAATAATGAAGATATTGAATTGATAACCAACCCCTCTGCCCCCAAAAGAAAAACTTTGAAAGAGCAGATTATCTCAATATTATATAAAATACTCTAGAGAACAAAAAAATAAACAAAAATGAATGGAACAAAAGATGCCCATTCCTTTTTATTAAGTTAGTAAAATCTTGATATCAAAACTAGACAAGAATTTCAGAAGGATGGAAAATTATACACCTATCAAACTTTTGATAGAAATCTCAAAAGTCCTAAATAAAATATTAGTAAAATGAATTCAACAAATATAGGAAAATAATACATTATCACCAAGTGGGCTTGATTCCAGGGATTTAAGGAGAGTATAACTTTAAGAAAATTCATTACTGCAAGTCACTAGTCTCTTTAAACAGAAACAATATGTGTATATCTCCATAGTTAAAGACAAAAAATAAATAAAATTCAACACTTCTCTATTATTAAAACTCCTAATAAGTAAATAATAGAGGGGAACTAATTTGTGACTAGATGCATGTGTGCTCAATAGGTGAGGGAAGTATTATAGGAGTACACCTGCATACACATATAGGTAAGATGGTGGCTATCTCTACATACGTGTTTGCAAATGCTACATGTATACTCACATCAATAATAGAGCATTTAGGGGCACAGTTATAGAAACTATTTAGACATCAGGACCTGAACGCTGAAAACCATAGCCTCAGGAAACATCTAGGCGAATGGGCAAAACACAGTCCAGAAAGATAATGTTCTACATCCTAGTCTCGTGAGTAGGGTTTGGGGGTCTTCAAATTTGTGAGTGGCCATCTAAGAAGCAGCTAGTGGCCTACAGGAACCACGACCTCCTTTAACCTCAGACCAGAGCTACCACTACCCTCCATTTTAAGCAAGACCACAATAGAGAGTGCCTGTTAGAATGGGTTAAAAAATGTAGAACAAAATTCAACCCCCTCTGCTCCTCTCTCCCCCAAAAAAGCCAGACTTACTGGTCGGAAAGAGACTAGAGGAACCTCTGAGACTATTGCCTTGAGATAATCTTCTGACTTGAAACTAAAGACTCCCAGAGGCCACCTTCCATTGCAGTTGTAGATGGGCCTATAAAACAAACAGTAACACCCGTGAAGAATGTATTCTTTGGAACAATCAGCCATACAAGAACAAAAGGGCAGCATTTGCCCAAAACCAAAAATGAGAAGATGGGGAAGGACAGGGAACAGGATGAGTGGAAACAGAGAACCCAGGGAAGAGGTAGAGAGAGTGCTGATGCCTTGTGGGGATTGCGACCAATGTCACAGAACAATCCGCATGTGAACTATTGATTGGGAAAACTAATTTGCTTTGTAAACTTTTGCCTAAAGAACAATAAAATGTTGAAAAAAAAAAAAAGAATAGAAGTTTTAATTTGTCCAAGGGTAAAAAAAACAACTCACTGCCATCCAGTTGATTCGACTCATAGCGACCCCTCCTTGTGTTTCTGAGGTGGTATCTCTGGGCAAGTACATTGCACAATCTTCCTTCTGAAGAGTAGCCGGTGGGTTTGAACCACCAGCCTTCTGGTTAGCAGTCAAATGCCTTAGCTACCAAAAAATGCAACAACTAAAAAATAAACTTGAAATACTCTCATTAGAAACATGAACAAGAAAGACAAGGACATCTGCTATCCAAACTATTAATTTAACATTGCATTGGAGAGAATATTGTCAATTCAGTAAGACAAAGAATAGAAATATGAGATTTAAACATTGGAAGGAAGAAATTACTACCATTCATGAACTATATGATAGGCTACATAGACATTCAAAGAAAAATTTCAGACAAACTATCATTACTAATAAGAGAGATCATCAACATTTCTTCATAGAAGATTTTTAAAAAATCAATAATATTCCTATATAGTCACAAAAGAAAAGAAAATGTAATTTTTTTAAATTACCATTCACTGTCTAAAATTTTTTTTTAAAAAAAAAGAAAAAACAATGTCAAGTGATGTTGAGAATGTGGAACAGCTGGAATTTACATCTGTTGCTGGTGAAAATGCGAAATGGTACAGTCAGTTTGGAAAACAGATGGGCAACTTTTTAGAAAGTTAACATACGCTTACCATATGACCAAGCAATTCTACTCTTAGGAGTTTACCCAAGAGAAATGAAACCATCCACACAAACACTTAGCATGTGAATTTTCATAGTAGTTTTATTCACTATGGTCCAAACATGGGAACAATCATGGATGGGTGAATAGATAAATAAACTATGGTACATCCACACAATAGAACACTGCTCATCAATTCAAAAATAGGAAGGAATCTCAAAAACGTTATGCTGAGTAAATAAGCCAGACCCAAAGGACTGTATGATTCCATTTATATAAAAATTCTAGAAAAAGGAAAAAGTACCATGATAGGAAATGAATCCCAGTATAGGGTAAAGAGAGTAATTTTAAACAGTATAAGGAAAAGTTTAGGGGTGATGGAAATGTTTCATATCTCGACTGTGGTGATAAAAAAACTATAAACATTTATCAAAACATCTCATTATCCATCTATAATTGGTAAAAAAAAAATTAGTTTGTAAATTATACTTCAATAGAGTTAGTTGAGGGAGCTCTGGTAGCGTAGTGCCTAAGGCACTTGACTGCTAACCAGAAGGCTGGTGGTTCAAACCCACCAGCCACTCCTCAGAAGGAAGATGGGGCAATCTACTTCCATAGTGATACTGCCTCGGAAACCCAAGGAGGGGTCGCTATGAGTCGGGTCCAACTCCACGGCACATAACAACAACAAACAACAGAGTTAGTTGAAATAAAGCTACCATTCACAAAAAGCAAGCAAGAATATTAAGTGCCTAGATATAAATCTTACAATGAATGCCCATAATCATTATGGAAAAAACACTGCTGAAGGAAATATAAGAAGACCTCAATAAATAAAGAGCTATGTCATCTTTTAAAAACATTTTATTGTGCTTTGGGTGCAGATTTACAAAGCAAACTTGTTTTACATCCAACAGTTCATGCACATTTGATTTCACACCCTGGTTACCATCCCCAACCATAAAAAATTCTCCTCCCTTCCCTTCCCTGTGACTACACCCTCTCTGTGTCCTTCTTAACTGTGCATTCCTGTCTGTCCAGCTTTCCCTCCATGTGAACGCTGCCCCTCTGGGCCTCATGGCTGAGTGATCTAAGGGGTGCATCTCCCTAGAGTAGGTGGCTGTAGATGTTCCAGATGTAGGTCTTTCTACTGTCGGGCTGAGAGCCAATCATGGGAATGAGTTCATTTCTAGGCCCAAAGAGTAACACAGGGCCATAGTCTTGGGGGTTCCACCAGTTTCTATCCAACTAGTAATTCTGGTCACTTTTGTGTTTTTTTAATTTTGTTCCACATTTTTCCTCCCACTCTATCCAGGATCTTCAGTTTCGATCCCTTGCTAAGTGGTTGTATGCCATTTCTACATGCAGGAAGATTCAGTAACTTAAAGATGTTCATTGTTCCAAGAACTCATCTATCAAATTTCAAAGTTCCAACAAGATTTTTCATGAAACTTGACAAGCTGATGCTAAAATTCAGACGAAAAATTCAAGAATAAAGAATATCCAGACAGTTGTGAAGAAGAACAAAGAAGAAAAACTTATCATCCTACAGGTATCAAGATTTCTTACAAAATTATAGTAATTAAGAGTCTAGTATTTGTGCAGAAAGAAGCAAACAAATCAGATGGAGAAAAGTGAGACCCAGACACAAATCTGAGAATATAAGGAAACTTGATCTAAGAAAGGAGCTCTGATCGCATAGT
>NW_006922125.1:43028-47472 GCF_000298275.1 Orycteropus afer afer
AAGGCTCAGGGGTCCAAGATTATCTTCTGTGTCTGTGTTAATTGGTTTCCCTTTTCTTTGTTGAAGAGGGTCTGTGCAGTCCTTCTGCCTAGTCCACCATCTTTCAAACCATTTGTTAATACCAAGTCCCAGAAAAAAATGTGAGGGCACATAAACTGTCACACAGCACAGGGGGAATTGTGAGTTTGTCCACCCACTTTAGACAACAATTTAGTAAAATCTAGTGAGCACTGGTCGTGCGATGGTTAAGCACTCAGCTGCTAGCCAAAAGGTTAGTGGGTCAGACCCAGCAGACACTCTGCAGGAGAAAGATGAGGCAGTGTGCTTCCAAAACAATTTACAGCCTTGGAAACCCTATGAGGCAGTTCTACTCTGTCCTATAGGTCGCTATGAGTCAGAATCAACTCAATGAATGATAATGGGTTGTTTGTTTGTTTCCAGTAAAGTTGAGAATATGTATATCCCTGATCCAGACATTCAACTCTTAGGAACCTAAAAGAAACACTGGAGACACATTCATGAATATTAATTGGACATGGTTTGTAATGACTAAAATTGATGGGCATAAACATCCATCCTTTTGTTTTCCAGAAGATCTCAGGTTTTCAATTTCTTTTCTCTTTGAATTTATAAACATCTTTGACCCCTTTATTGCAGGAGTAAGATGTGGCAGTCAGTGCAATCTCAAGACAAGGATCTGAGGAAAATAGTTCCAATTCTATAGCTCTTATTTTTAGCAAGTCATAGTAAAAGAAAACCAAATAAACCTACAGTGTTTAGTTTAAAAAGGAGGAGGTAAATCAATTGCAAGTGGAGGAGAACGACACGTACCAATAGGGACAGGTCTGAAAAATTAATTTGAAATGAAAAAAGAAAGAAAGCTGTAATGTGATGTCATTTGTATGGAATTTAAAACATAGAAAATATTACCATGCATTTTTTATGGATACACTCCTATATTGTTGTTTTTAGGTGTCCTCAAGGCTGTTTTGACTCATAGCGACTCCATGTACAACAGAACCAGACACTCCCTGGTCCTGCACCATCCTCAGAATCATTGCCATTCTCGAACCCACCATCACAGCCACGATGTCAGTCCATCTCATTGAGGGTCTTCCTTTTTGCTGACCCTCTACTTTACCCAGCATGATATCCTTCTCCAGGACTGGTCCCTTCTGACAACATGACCAAAGTATGAGAGACAAAATCTAGCCATCCTTGCTTTTAAGGAGCACTCTGGCTGCACTTCATCCTAGACAGATTTGTTCATTCTGGCAGACCATGGTACATTCAATAATCTTCGTGAACACCACAGCTCAAATACATCAATTCTTCTGTGGTATTCCTCAGTCATTGTCCAGCTCTCACATGCATATGAAGCTATTGAAAATACCATGGCTTGGGTCAGGCACACCCTAATCTTCAAAGTGAAGTCTTTGCTCTTTAACACTTTAAAGAGATCTTTTGCAGCAGATTTGCACAGTGTAATACGTTGTTTGATTTCTTGACTGCTACTTCTATGGGCATTGATTGTAGATCCAAGTAAAATGAAATCCCTGACAACTTCAGTCTTTTCTCCATTTATCATGATGTTGTTTATTGATCCAGTTGTGATGATTTTTTTTCCTCTGTGTTGAGGTGTAATCCATACTGAAGACTATAGTCTTTGATTTTCATCAGTAAGTGCTTCAATTCATCTTCACTTTCAGCAAGGAAGGTTGTCATCTGCATTGCAAGTTGTTAATGAGTCTTCCTCCAAACCTGATCCTATATTCTTTGTCATATAGTTCAGCTTCTCAAATTATTTGCTCAGCATACAGATTGAATAAGTATGGTGAAAGTATACAACCCAGATGCACACCCTTCCTGCTTTTAAACCAGGCAGTATCCCCCTTTTCTGTTCAAATGACAGTGTCTTGGTCTATGTATATTTTGCCCACAGAATCCGTCAGTACTGCAACTTGAGGCTTGACATTTTTCTTTAGTTCTTTCAGCTTGAGACATGCCAAGCATGTTTTTCCCCTTTGATTTTCCAACCCTACCCCTTTACACATTTCAGTATAATACTTTACTTTGTCCACTGGAGCTGCCCTTTGATTTCTTCTGTTCAGCTCTTTTACTTTATCATTTCTTCCGTTTGGTTTAGCTACTGTCCTTTCAAGAACAAGTTTCAGAGTCTCTTCTGACATCCATTTAGGTTCTCTTCCTTTCCTGTCTCTTTAATGACCATTTGCCTTCTTCATGTATTGTGTTCTTGATTTCACTCCACAACTTGTCTGGTCTCTGGTTCAATACATCAAATCTGGTCTTATGATGGTCTTTAAATTCAGGTGAGATGTACTCAAGGTCATATTTTGGCTGTCATGGACTTGTTTTAATTTTCTTTTTCTTCAATGTAGACCTGCATATGAGCAACTGATGATCTATTCCACAGTCGGCCCCTGGCCTTGTTCTGACTGATGACATCCTCTCTTTCTACAGAAGCAGTGTATTTAATTTCTGTGTATTTCATCTGGTGAGGTCCTCATGGATAATTACCATTTATGTTGTTTAAAAAACTTATTTGCAATGAATAAGTCATTGGTCAAGCAAAATTTTATCATGTGGTCTCCAGCATCATTTCTATCATTAAGGCCATATTTTCCAACTACCGATGCTTCTTCTTTGTTTCCAACTATTGCATTCCAATCACCAATAATTATCAATATATCTTGATAGCATGTTTGGTCAATTTCAGATTGCAGAAGTTGGTAAAAAAAAAAATTCATCTTTGGCTTTAGTGCTTGTTGCATAAATCTGAATAATTGTATTAACCTGTCTTCCTTGTAGGTGTATGGGTATTTTCCCATCACTGACAGCATTGTACTTCAGGATAGATCTTGAAATGTTCCTTTAGACAATGAGTGCAACACCATTCTTCTTCAATTTGTCATACCTGGCCTAGTAGACCATATGATTGTCTGATTCAAAATGGCCAATACTAGTCCATTTCAGTTCACTAATGCCTTATATAGGAGCTCTGGTAGCATAGTGCCTAAAGCACTTGACAGCTAACCAGAAGCCTGGCGGTTCAAACCCACCAGCCATTCCTCGGAAGGAAGGTTGGGCAATCCTACTTCCGCAGTGATAGCCCCTCGTTAACCCAAGGAGGGGTCGCTATGAGTCAGGGCCGACTCGACAACATATAACAACAACAACAAATGCCTCATAAATAGATCTTTATGCATTCTATTTCATTTTTGGCAACTTCCAATCTTCCTAGATTCATACTTTGTCCATTCTCTGTTACCATTATTAATGGATGTTTGCAGCTGTTTCTTCTCATCTTGAGTCATGCCACATCAAGAGTTGAATACCCCCAAAACTCTACTCCATCCATGTCGTTGATGTTGCCTCTACCCGGTCATATGTTGAGTGTCTTCCAATTTGAGGGGCTCATCTTCCAGCACTAAATCCCACAATGTTTCCCTGCTATTCATAAGATTTTCAGTGGATTTTTTGTTTGTTTGTTTGTTTTTTTGGTAAGTGGACCTAGCCGTGTCCTTCTTCTTAGTTTGTCTTAGTCTGGAAGCTCCACGGAAACTTGTCCACCATGGGTAACCTTGCTGGTATTTGAAATACCAGTGGCATAGCTTCTAGCACCACAGCAACACACAAGCCACCACAGTTTGACACACTGATAGATGAGTGCCAGTCATGTGTAGTAGAGATATAAAAACATAAACTTGGAGGATACACATCAACTTGAGGATAGTGGTTGCCCCAGGGGATCAAGAGGAATGAGATTGGGGATGAAAAGAATTTTTACTGTACCTATAGTGTTTCATTTCTTATAATAAAAGCCCTTAAGCAAAAATAAGTAAATAATGTCTGATCTATATGCTAGAAGTGACGCAAATGCTAAAATGAATGAGATTGACTTGTATGGACAGATTCAAGAAAGTCTCCAAGATACATTAAATGAAAAAGCTCTGTAAAATTAGTGTGTGTTGTCTGATCACTTTTGTATAACTATAAATGTGTGTGTGTCTGTGTGTGTGTCTGTGTGTGTGTTCTGGCATAAGCATAAACATTTTCTTCAAGCATTATTAAAAAAAAAAAAAAAAACATTGTAGTTACCTTTGTGGAGAAGTCTGGAGTGGGAAGAGGCTTACATTACACTGTTTCCATTTTTACCATGAGCAAATTATGTATTATTCATTAATCTTAGTTTCTGAAAAATCATGAATTTAAAACCAAAGACCTGACACATTGTGTGTTCTCTAGATTAGTAGTCTTTGTGTATTGAAGAGTATGTAACACTTAAAGGATTTTCTTTTAATCAAACTTCCTGCTGAGCCTGAGTGACCGGCAAGGTGGCAATTAGAGAGGAGGTATCACTTTGGTGAGCTGTCCAGTTCAAAGATTTTTTTTCATTTTCCCCAAGGCCAAGAATCATATCTGA
>NW_006922125.1:50256-67770 GCF_000298275.1 Orycteropus afer afer
TTTTGAGATCTGGCAATGTGAGACCTCCTACTTTGTTTTTCTTCTTCAGTAGTGCTGAGACATCTTTGCATCTTCCTTAGTACCTAGTACAGAGCCTCGCCCATCTTAGTAAATTATACATTTTTCCTCCCTCCCTGCTTTCCTTCCTTCCTTCCTTTCTCCAAGCAACAAATGTTTTTAGATACTAACTATATTTCATTGTAAACATAATACTAGATAGCCAGGGATTTTAGACTGCTGTTTGTTTCTATGGGAAATGTTAATCGACACCAAATAACCAAATCACACATGAACCCATTTTTATGTTAGAGAATACTAAGGAAAATGATTTTATTCCACAAAATACTTGTGATAAAATTAAATAAGCAGAGGACAGTCTTAATGACAATGA
Source organism: Orycteropus afer afer (assembly GCF_000298275.1). Taxonomy (NCBI): domain Eukaryota; kingdom Metazoa; phylum Chordata; class Mammalia; order Tubulidentata; family Orycteropodidae; genus Orycteropus; species Orycteropus afer. The sequence continues at coordinate 50,648 of NW_006922125.1, forward strand.
CAGTGATGTTACTATCTCCTGAAGCCATTGCCTCCTCTCCCTTTCCAATGGCCACAATTCCCTCCTGGTTTAAACAACAATCTCTTCACCAGTCTTTCTTCCTGGCGTCTCATCCTTTGTCTATAACTTATCATTTGTGTAGCTACTAGAAGTATATAGCTTTCTAAAGCACACATATGACTATGCCTCTTCCCTATTAAAAAAATCCTCTAATGGCCTGGCACTGACTTCAGGATAAACCCCAAACTCCGTAAGATGGTGGCCAGAACTCTCTCTCCAACATTTTCTCCTGCCACTCCGAAGTGGAACATTTTATTCCCTCTGACTGAAACTCTGTCTCTTTGTTGGCTTTGAAAAACTTCTGTTTATTCTGCAAAACACAATGCAGATGGAAGGTCCTCCAATAGGCCTTTGCTGCTTCTACCTTCCCATCCAAATTGATCCCCAAACTCCCTTCTCTGTGTTACATTTACATCTTATACGAGTCCTATTGTTGCATTTGTCAACTGCAATTCAGTGGATTTGTTTACATGCCTGTCTCTGCTACTAGACACTGAGCTTATAAGACTCATGGAGGTAACTTTTCAGCCTTTCTTCCTCTTTATATACCCAGCATTTAGAGTGCTTCTTGACATAGAGGAAGGGCCCAATATTATTTGTGCTCTTCATAAATGAATGATGACAATGATGATGGACTGGGATAATAATAGAGTTAAAGGTCATATCTCTGCAGAGCTCTGTTTTATAAGATGTGCACACAGATACCCAGGAAGCAGAGGAGAGGCCTCCCTGAGGTTCCACTAACCCTACCCATTGCTGCTGAGTCGATTCTGACTCACAGTGACCCTGTAGGACAGAGTAGAACTACCCCATAGAGTTTCCAAGGCTGTAAATCTTTACAGAAGTGACTGTCACATCTTTATCCCACAGAGTGGCTGGTAGGTTTGAACCACCAAGTGCTTAACCTCTATGCCAGTTTCCACTACTCCCAACCAAACTCCTTCCCATACAGTCTGGAAAACAGTGAAAGCACATAAAACCAGCACCTAGGAAACTTACTCAAAAGGCAAAAGACAGCATGTCCACCCAGGATGGAAATATGACAAGGTAACTGGCTTGAAAAACTGCCTCTGACAGCTTATGTAAGAGGACTTTTAATTTGATTATAAAAACCAAACTATAACAGTTGTGCTTTTAATTAGAATATGGAATTCAGTTAAGATTGACTGGAGGCTTTGGGGAAAGGGGATTCAGATGTTTTCAGGCTGTTTAACGATGTTGGCAATGAGCAAGTACTTTCCTTCTAGCTGTAGGAGTACAGGTGCCTTGGACTTGAAAAGAAAATCATCCTCAACTTCTATGATCAGCAACATCTTTAACATGCTCCTCAAATATGACATTAGCATGTTCTAGTTGATAAACATGTTTCCCACACACCATCTCGTTTGAGTCCCTCAACAACCATGTTGTTAGCTGTTATGGAATCGGCCCCTGACTCATGGCAACCCCACGCATAACGCAGTGAAAATCTACCTGGTCCTATGTTATTCCCATGATCAGTTGCAGATTGGACCTTAGTGATCCATAGGGTTTCATTGGCTGATTTTCAGAAGTAGATTGTCAGACCTTTTTTCTTAGTCCATCTTAGTCTGGAAATGCAACTGAAACCTCAGCATTGTAGCAACATGCAAGTTCCCACTGACAGATGGTTGGTGGCTGTGTATGAGGTGCATTGGCTGGGAATTGAACCCTGATCTCTAATATTGGAAGGTGAGAATTCTACCACTGAACCAGCACTGCCTCTGTGAGGGCAGCAGGGCAGGGATTATTGGGTCAACAATATTGTTTAAAGTGGAAGAAACTGTGATGGGTGAGAACAAGAGACTCACACCAGATTACACATGCATTGGAAGATCTAGGGCTAGAACCTAGATAATCTGTCAGTAGTTTCAATACTCTTCGTGTTGGATGGACACTCCCCAAGCTATTGCTTGGTGCTTTCAGCAGCCTCTGGAGACTGGCCCGAATGGATCGTGGCTCAGACACATTTGACATGTCAGATACACCAATATCCAATTTCACACCATTAGTCAGCAGTCATCAAATGGAAGTTCAGGATGTCATGAGACTCCAACATTGATCTCTCAATTAAAAAGCAAAGCTCCCCTGAGAGCCAAACTTAGAGATAATTGGTTTTCTTGTTTGAACTGTATCTACAATTCCCTGCTTGCAGAAGTTTGCTAGAGTGTTTAAAAGATAGATGGATTAGCAAGAATATGCCCTTTCTGAACACAAAGCAGGTCACTGCAGGAGCTAAAAATGCTTTGGCCACAACCAACTAAAAATTAAAAGTGCCTTTAGGTGACATACTTCTAGTTCTTCCTTTTGGAAGACTTGTGGCCTCGGAGGTAGCTAGGGAGAAAAATATAATTTCTCAGGTATAAAAGAAAAGGTTGGAAAAGTTCCTAAGGTTCTGTTGGGTCTTTTTGAAGAACACATAATAATGTATCGGTCATGCTGTGGTTGGATCTACTGCTGGACACACAAGCCAATAGTGGTTCAGCAAACCAACTGCTGCATCAACCCACGATGATCTCTCTGCCAAGTTTGTTGGGCTCCACATCCCAGATGGAACAAGAAGACAGGTTCTGAGGAAACAAAGTGAACATCTCAACCATAGGCTTGTCGTGGCCATGGAGGGATGGCTTAAGTCTACAAATTCAAATAGAGGTAAAAAGATGAGGTAATTATCTTAAAAAATCACTATTTCTGTCTATTTTTATTTCCCTCTCATCTTCTAAAGGACGACTTTCCTTTCCTGCATGAAGATAATGACTCCATTTCTGTATTTTCCCCCATCCTATTCCTTCCAACCTCTCCCTGAAACCCTCTTCGTTCTATTTCCTTCTCTCTAGATTTAGCCTTTTTGTCTAGAAATTTGGTCAAGTTTAACATTTACTAAAAAGCAAAAACAAGAATAAAAATATGTTCCCTCTCTCCTCTTTTCTATCTCTAGCTCTTTGGCTCTCTCCTCTTCCCCTTTACTTCACCAATAATCTTCTTGAAAGAATAACTCACTTTTTTTTTTTTTTTTTTTACTTTTCCCTCCCTTTCTCATTGCAATCTAGATTCTTGCCCTAGCACTCCAATACTCAATGGCACCTTTTAACTACTATTTCTGATAGCCTCATCCCTCCCTTGGATTCTGTGACCTCATTCTGTTGGGTTTTTCTCACATTTCTCTGTCTGGAATTTCTTTATTCCTTTTCTGATTCTTCTTTCTCCAGTGATGTGGGTACTCCTGGCTAGCCAGTTCTCAGCCGCCTACTCATTTTGCTCAACGTTAATTCTGAAGCCAATGGCCAAATGATCCTCAGGCTCCTGGACCTTTGTACAGGTTATTTCCTTTGTCTGGAATGTCTTTGCTCTCTTCTTCTCTTAGAAAGGGACTACTTTTGCTGGGCACTGGCATATCTCTGAAACATAGGTTACTTCGTCATGTCCTCCAAACTCTTTTTTTCCTAGAGAAGGCTTTTGTTACTTTACACTATGGAAATCTACCTCAATTTCTTACATTTGTTGTTCAGCTGAGATGCTGGCAATCTCCATAGGCTACTATTGTCCAGTTACTTGACAACAACTCCTGGCCCATAATGTAATTTGGACCTTGTAAATTCACATTTGCATCAACATGCATAAGATTAACTTTTCAATCTCCAGGGGAAAGAGTTATCATTTAAATATAATACATTGGGCTAGTATAGTAATCACCATTTTCAGTTTTTTCATCTGTAAAGTCAAATGAGAAAAATCAGTATCTATTTCCAAATATCTTATGAGATAAAGGATTAAAAGTTATGATAGGTCTAAAAGTTTTTTTGAAAGGTATTGAGCTTTAGACATGTAAATTACTAAATGGAAGTAAGTCTTACACTAAGTACTTAAATATTAGACATTAGGATCCTTGCTCAAGCCATAGAAGGAAGAAGAAAAAAAAGAGCAAAAAACATACATAAGAGAATCTCATAACGAAAGGAGTAAGAATTGGCAAATGAGATTTGGGTGTCACTCTTGCTCTGTTTCTAATTGTCCTTGTGATCCTAAGAAAGATACTTTGTCTGGATTCTCTTTTTCAATTATAAAATTGAAGGGTTGAGTCAAATTATCCTTTCAAAGTCCTTTCCAACTTTAACATCACATGATCTGGATAATCAGTGGAAGGAAGTGGGAGATAACTAACATTTATCATACAGTCCTTCATTATAACTTTTTGCATTTGCAAATATCTCCAACTCTTTTGCCCCTCGTTGCTTCCACTGTTTTCACTTAGCAAAACCCCAAGCCTGATTGAAATCCACTATCTTCTTACTATACCCTGTTGTTCTTATGTGCCATCAAGTCATCTCCAACTCATTGCGACCCCTCCTTGGGTTTCTGAGGCAGTATCACTACAGAAGTAGATTGCCCATCCTTCCTTCCCAGGAGTGGCTGGTGGGTTTGAACCGCTAACCTTCTGGTTAGCAGTCAAGTGCCTTAGGCACTATGCCACCAGAGCTCCTATATTGACAAAGAAGTGCACACAAGAAAGCAGTCAGGTTTCACTTTCTTAAATTCATGATCTCAGAAATCAAATTGACATTCAATTCGGCCTGGAAATCATACTATTTCTTCTAGTTAGATAGTCTCCTAAATTCCATATAACTATTTTACAGTTATTCCTCTGCCCTTAAACCTTCCAAATGGTCTCCCTTACACTCACTCTTACTTGATTAATTTTTTCATGCATCATTGAGAAAACAGAAACCATTACAAGCAAACTCCCTCATCTTTCTAAGACTAAGTGTTGCAGCTTAACTGTAGCTACATCTCTTTTCTTTGGCCTTCCTCCTGTTAAAAAGAGAAGTGTTCTTGCCCTTACCAAAGCTTAACCCCTCCCTTGTGCCTTGTCCCCTCCCTTCTCACTTTCTAAATGATTTCATTTCCAAAATTAGTTGCTCACTTTCTTATGCATCAACATCCCCGCTATGCTAGATTGTTTTCATCAGCATACAATAGGCAGGGCCAATGGTCATTTTTCCATAGTTTACATACAATTTATCTGCTCCCTCTCAGTCTCCACCATGCTCTTAGGCATGTTACCAAATACAGGAGATGGTTCTTTGTCTTTTTCTTCACTTCACAACAGCTTTTAACGCAATCAACAATTCTCTTGAAACATGGCTATGGTTATTCTATTTCCTCTCGAATTTCCTCCTACCTCATCTTTTTCAATCTCCTGTTCTGGCTTCTCTTCTTCTTCCAGATCTCAGTGAAAGAGGGTCTTAGAGTTCAGTATAGGGTACCTTGCTATTTCCATAATCTCTCTGTAGGACATTTTATCCATTCTCATGGCTTTGAATATTATCTATATTTTGATAATTACTAAATTTATATCCCAGTCCAGCCATCTCCTCTGAGTTAAAATCAAAACCAAACCCACGGCCATCGAATCAATTCTGACTCATAGGGACCCCTATTGGATTTCCAAGGTGGTAAATCTGTACAGAACTAGATTACCCCATCTTCCTTCCACGGAGTGACTGGTCGGTTTGAACTGCCATCCTTCTGGTTAACAGTCAAAATGCCTTAGGCACGGAAATCCAGCTGTCTGCTTGACCGCTCCACTCAGAATTTTCACAGACTCCTCAAACCAAAAACCCAGGAGTCATCTTTGCTAGTTCACTTTTCCTCACATCTAATATGTTACCAATCCCTGGCATTTCTACCTCCACAATGTATTTTGAATCTGTCTTCTCTCCATCTTTTCTGCAACCACAGGTTTACTGTCATCCCTCACCTGGTCCGCTGAAATAATCTTAATTCAATCTATGAGATTCCTCCCTCTAATTCATTTATTATACAGCCTCAAAGTGATTTTAAACTGCAAATTTTATCACACTGCTGCTAGCATGGCCTACAAGGGCCTGAATAATCTGATTCCTTTCTAATTTTCCTACTCATGCTCTCTCTGTCTCCCATGCACTGATCTTCTTTCAGTTTCTCTAACACTCTAAATCTTTCTTTCCTCAAGGCCTGGTCTTTCTGCCTAGAATGCTCTCCCTCATTCCTATAACCAATGCTTGCAGGACTGTATCCTTCTCATCTTTCAGATTAAACTTTCCTTGACCACCCCAACAACAACAAAAAAAGCCCAAACATACATATATACTTGCACACCCACACATGGAACAAAGTATATTTCCTATTTTTGGTTATTTTTGTTGCATTCATAACTCAAACTACGTTATGGATCTCTTTTCTCATTTTCAGTCTTTCTCCCCCACTAGGATCTTAATACCATGAGATGGACGCAGTGTTCCTGATTGCTAAAAAAGTGTTGGCTTCTTCATTGCTTTCTTCTAAATACTGATCAAAGAATTTGACACATAGTAGGCACTTAGTTTGGAAGCGAGAATGGCCAGACTTCATCCCACCTACTTTGGTCATGTTGTCAGAAGGGACCATTCCCCAGATAAGGATATCATGCTTGATAAGTTGGAGGGTCAGCGTGAATGCAGAAGGCCCTCAATGAGATGAATTGACACAGTGGCTGCAACGATGGGCTCCGGCATGGCAAGGATTGTGAAGCTGTCACAGGACCGGGCAGTGTTTCATTCTGTTGTACATAGGGTCGCTGTGAGTCAGAGCTGACTCAGTGGCACCTAACAACAACAACAAGAGACACTTAGTTAATATTTGTTGAATGGGCGAGTTAATGTAGTAAATGTCTAATATGGACCAGGAATTATTCAGAGCATGTTACACAGAATTAATATGCCATTCTACAGGTGGGAACTGGCAGAGAAATGATGTGACTTTCTCAAGGTCACATAGCCAGAAAATGGCAGAGCTGGGATATGAATTTAGGTATGTCTCTTTCCACTATATTATAACCATCTTCTCATTATTACTACTTCACCCTCACTCCACTATGCCTCCTTTACTAATGTTTTGAGAATTTACTATCAAATACATTTTAAAGATTAGAAATTTTTAGTATTATGATATTGAATGCAATATACATAGTGAAATGCAAGACATGTAATTAATTTAATTGGCATGGAATTTTGAAAGCAGGTAGCATGTGATCATATTGTTCAGTGCCATCGAGCCAGTTCTGATTCATAGCGACTTGTGCACAACAGAACGAAACACCGCCTGGTCCTGCGCCTTCCTCCCAATCCTTGCTAGGCTTGAGCCCATCGTCGCAGCCCCTGTGTCAATCCATCTCACTGAGGGTCTTTTCCTTTTTCACAGACCCTCTACTTTACCAAGCATGACATCCTTCTCCAGGGAATGCTCGCTTCTGAAAACATGACCAAAGTGTTGTTGTTGTTGTTATTGTTATGTGCCATCAAATCAGGGAGGCGAAGTCTGGCCATTCTCACTTCTAAAGAGCATCTCCGCTGTACTTCCACCAAGACAGATTTGTTTGTTCTTCTAGCAGTCCATGGAGCACTCAACATCCTTTGCCAACACCACAATTCAAAGACACCAGTTCTTCTTCAATCTTCCTTATTCACTGTCCAGCTCTCACATGCGTATAAGGCGATTGGAAATATCATGGCTTGGGGCAGGTGCACAGTGACATCTTTGTTCTTTAACACTTTAAAGAGGTCTTTTGCAGATTTGCCAAGTGCAATTCATCATTTGATTTCTTGACTAGACTTTATGTGATTTCCTCATAGGGGATTCAGAATTTTCATTGCTAATGCTAACCCCGGAGCTTTGGTGTGTAGTGCCTAAGGCATTTGACTGCTAACCACAAGGTAGAAACAACCAGAGTAAGATCTTCAAGGATCCTCTCATTATTTCTCGAAATAAATACTTGAAAAATGGACATGTTAATGTCATAGTCACAGTTTCAAGATCCTATACATTCTATATAGGAGCTCTGGTGGTGCAGTGTTTAAAGCACTTGGCTGCTAATGAAAAGGTCAGCATAAAAATCTACAGCCTTGAAAACCCTATAGGGCGGTTGTATCTACAGACTCACTATGAGTCAGGATTGACTCCATGGCAGTGGATGTTTTTGATTATACATGTTATATGTGATGGGGGCATTGAAGTCATGGATTAACTCTCCTAATGGTTCCTGGATGACTGTGTGCAAATTTATTAAGTTTTAAGAATTCTGAAGTTCTGAAAAGAAGTCAATTACATAAACAAGGCTGCTTGGAATGTATGAGGCCTTTAAGTAGTTTGATTCCCCTTTGCCCTAAAAATAGCAATTCATCAATGGTCATTCTTCATATTTTAATTTTTTTAGATCCAAATTATGACTAGCACTAAAGAAGAAAATATGACTCAAATTTCAGAATTTATCCTTTTGGGTTTTGGGGATCTCCATGGACTTCAGTTTTTTCTTTTCAGGATATTTCTAACCATCTATGTGATGACTCTCTTTGGCAACATTGTGATCCTAACTGTGGTATTAGCTGATCACTCCCTCCACACACCGATGTATTTCTTTCTTGGTCACTTCTCCTTCCTAGAGCTTGGCTACACCACTACAATTGAACCCATGATGCTAAGGACCCTGCTCTCAGCTCATGAGCCCATTTCCTTCTCTGCCTGTGCTTGTCAGTTTTATTTTTTTGCTGCCCTGGTGGCCACAGAATGCTTCTTCCTGGCTGTCATGTCTTATGATCGCTACATAGCCATCTGTAACCCATTACATTACACCACCATCATGGACCACTGGGGTTGTTTACAGCTAGCTGGTGCCTCTTGGATGGCTGGATTTCTAGCACCTGTCCTTCTCATGGTCCTCATATTTGGGCTAACATTCTGTGCTGCTAATGAGATTAACCACTTCTTCTGTGATTTGAAGCCCATCATAAAGCTGGCTGGTGCTGGTACACAAGCAGCTGAGATGACATCTTTCATATGCACCTCTTTATTTGCCCTCAGCCCCTTCCTTCTGACCTTGGCTTCTTATACTCATATCATCTCCGCCATTCTGAGAATTCCTTCTACCACGGGGAAGCAACGAGCCTTTTCCACCTGTTCCTCCCACCTGACAGTGGTCACTCTATACTATGGGACCCTAGGCATAGTCTATGGTTTCCCATCAGAGCCTCAGTATGAAGACTTATTAAAGGTGCTTTCTCTTCTGTATACGGTGCTTACCCCTGCCCTAAATCCTATAATTTACACTCTAAGGAACAAGGATGTGAAGGTAGCTTTGAGAAAATTGTTGCAATAAGGAATGTAGACCTGGTCAAAAGACAGTTTGAATTTCCTAATGGCTCTTGGTACTTTCTGAAAACTCCAGCAGAATGGAAATCTTTGTGTAGTGTCAAGATTAGTAACTGTGAGATTGATTAATTTTTCTTTGTTTGACCAACTTTCCCCAACATTAATGAACAGGAAACGTACTAAGAATAATAGCTTTTGTTTGTTTAACATTTTCTGGGTGCCAGGCACTGTGCTAGGCCCTTTGCATGCATTATTTTGCTAAATCCTCACAGCAACATTGTGATGTAGTTACTGCTATTATCCCCATTTTACATGTAATGCAAGCAAGGGTCAGAGATTAATTCACTTACTCACAATCATCTAGCTAGAAAGTAGGAAAAACAGAATCTGAATTTGAACCCAAGGTTTACCTAGCACCAAACTCACAATGATCCCATCAACTGAAGGTATCTCAGAATCTTGGAGGACCCAAATGGTTGTCTTACACTATAGAAGACATTTCTGAAGATGGCTTCTCCTATATGTGAGGTAACAGGAAAGAGAAAAGTAATATAAAGTCTTAATAAAAATGTGTGAGGTGATATATGAAATATCTTCTAGCATTAAAATTGATTTTGCTTTTTTAATGTAGGTGCTTTGTGAAAACAAAAGATTAAAAGCTATCTAAGTATTCATCAGAATCCCTGGGTGGTTCAAACGGCTAAGCGTTTGCCTACCAACCGAAAGGCTGGCAGTTCACATCCACCCCAAGGCACCTTGGAAGACAGGCCTAGCAATCTGCTTCTGAAAGGTCACAGCCTTGAAAACCCTACACAGTGAAATTCTTCTCTGCACACATGTCCACACATGATGACAACCGCTAACAGTAACAACAAATTTTCATTTGTTGAATGAACCATAGGGGACTGGTTCAATAAATTAAAACACATCCACACAGTGGAATACAATGCTGCCATAAACAAACAAATAAACACAAACAACAAATAACAAGGCAATTCTACATTTCCTGATATGGAAAGATCTCCACAAAATAGTGTTAAGTGCTTAAAGCAAGATGTAGCACAGTGTATATAGCATGGCACCATTTGTGTTAAAAAAAAAAAAGATAAAAGAAAATATATTTACACTTAATTGATTGTAGATCCATAAACTATTCTAGAATGGTACACATGAAATTGGTGATATCAGTTGCTTCTGGGTAGAAAAACTAAATGGAGGGGAGATGTATCTTTTGAGATGTCAACTATGTACATAAATTACCTATTGAAGAGTCCCATATTCCAAACCCTAGAGTTGTAAGTCTTGAAGATTTATAGGGTTCAGGATGCACTGGGGGGAAAAGAAATTTGGCCAAGAAGGAGGAGGGATATATTCACCTGGAAAATTTAAGAGTTATTGCATCCTCCACAACACCAGCTGCCATCTGCCAATGAGGAGGCAGCATGTCCATGGAGAGCAGCAATTAGATCTAATTGAGTTTCTTCTTTTTAATACCTGAGACAGGGCTCATTGAGATCAGGCAAGGAGCTCTATTAAAGGCAAGCTGTTCTCTGCATATCACTTAATTCAAAGAACTTAAGGAGGCCGATTGCATACCATGCTCTCCAAGGAGAACTGAAGCTCAAAATGGTTGTTTGTGTAAGATAAGGGACTTTCTTCTTAAACCATTATGCAAATAAGAAATTCTTGATGAAAAAAAATGCATTAGGGCAGGAGGGCAATGCCGTGAGAAAGGGTAGATAATTTTGCACAAATTACAGTTCAACTTGGCTTACAATAAGCCAGGCAGCTGGACAAAAGTGAGATATTTGGGCAAATATTTTTACTATGCACAAGTCCAGGTACCGACCTATATTTTTTTGCTGTTGGGATACTACTTTAAATAGTGGGCTCATACCTCTTTTGCCATGAGACTAGAAGAACTGGATGGTGGCTAACTACCATCATTGAGTGTTTTGATCAAAGATTCTATAGAAGAATCTTGATCAAAAGGGGAAGAAATTTCAAATGCTCATGGAATCCAGAGCCATTGAGACTAGAAGAATCCCTGAAACTATTGCCCTAAGATAATCTTTAAACTTTAAACCAAACCTATCCCCCAAAGTCTTTATGCCAACAATAGTGTAGCTTAATTAGTAGAGTATATCTGCCTTGAGCATTGTGCTTTTTTGAGGAACTATCTGTAAAGGATCAAATTGACAACAGTAACTTGAAAGAGTAGATAGGAAGCTTAGAGGGCAATGAGTTTATGTTAATGGTGGAGAAAGAATTCAGGAAAAAAGAGGATGAGAATGGATGCACAACTTGACGAACATAATCAATGTCACTGAATTGTGCATGTGGAAATTGTTGAATTTGCGTATGCTCTGCTGTGTATATTTTCAACAACAAAAAATAATAAAATAAATTATTTTAAAAAAGGAAGCTCACCACTAAGACTAGCTTGTGGGTCCTGACACTATGGCTTTAAGCAAGTTACTTAGCTTTCCTGATCTTCAAAGCACTCATGTGTCTAATTTATATCACAAGATTGTTGTTGTTGTTGTTATGTGCTGTAGAGTCAGACCCGACTCATAGCGACCCCTCCTTGGGTTTCCGAGGCAGTATCACTACAGAAGTAGATTGTCCCATCTTCCTTCCGAGGAGTGGCTACTGGGTTGTTATGAAGGTTAAAACAGATGATGTATATAGAACTCTTGGCACATAGGAGCTACTCAGTGCATGTTAATGATTATTTTGTTATCATCATCATCACTGGATGCCACTGAGCTCTTCCCTGTCTTGACATAGTATAGAAGTATGGACTAGAGAGGCATCTGAACAACAGCAAGAGGGTGTGATGATTGAAAGCAGAGACTAGAAGGAGAGAGACAAAGCTCTGGGGCTTCTCAGTTATGCCAGGACCTTAGTTGATAAAAATACAAGATGGGCACCAAAGTATATCATATGTTAGTTGGCTGAGCAGCCTTGGGGAAACTTTAGACCCTGCTGTTTACCTATTGAGGAGCTCTGGTGGCATAGTGCTTAAGGCATTTGACTGCTAGTGGCAGCCCAAACAGTGAGACCACACTGGATCTATGTTACTCTTTCTGCAATTACAGTATCCCTTCTCTCTTTACTTAAGTGCAGTGTTTCCCTTGCTAAAATCCTTCTGAAAACAAGTGACGTCAAGGTAAATGAAGGGAGTGTCTAATAGGAGTAGAAGGCAAGCAAAAGGGAAGTGGACCCATTAAAATGCTAAAAATTTGGCCCCAGTCTACCACTCCAACTCCACCATGTGCAATCATACTTACTATGTGCTCTAGATACCCTGGGATCTTCTTTCAGTTTCTTGAATCTATAAATTCTTTTCTGCCTCAGGTTGTTTGCATATGCTATTCCCTCTGCTTAGAATGCTCTTCCTCAAAACTTATAGTTGATGCATTCTTTTCTTCTGTTCTCACCTTAAATTTGACATCAGATAGACCTTCCTTGGCCACTCTATCTAAACTAACTTTCCCACCAATACAATCATCACCACCTAGTTAGGCTCTGTCTCAAAATCTTAATATTCTTGTTGTTATGTGCCGTTGAGTCGGCCCTGACTCATAGCGACCCCTTCTTGGGTTTCCAAGGCAGTATCACTACAGAAGTAGATTGCCCAACCTTCCTTCCAAGGAGTGGCTGGTGGATTTGAACCATCAGCCTTCTAGCAGTCAAGTGCCTTAGGCACTATGCTACCAGAGCTCCTATCATTCTTCTTAGCACTTATCAAAATAGTAATTATGTTATCACTTGTGTATTTATGGGGAGATCTGGTGGTACAGTGCCTAAAGCATTTGACTGCTAACCAGAACACTGGTGGTTCAAACCCATTAGCCGCTCCACTTCCTAGTGATACTGCCTCAGAACCCTAGGAGGGGTCGCTATGAGTCAGATCTGACTCTACGGCAGTGAGTTTGGTTTATCAGGTTTTTTTTTTTGTATTTATGTTTTTCATATGTATATCCCAGAACCTCTGTATCTGTTTCATAGTGAGCATTCAGTATATATTGGAAGACTACATTTATTGGTTTCTCACCCCCTGATGACTTATGTTGGCATTCCTTGATTGTGGTTTTGATAGGTGAGTGGCTATGGAAATTTTAAAACATACCCATATTCCTGCCATCAGGAGACGTCCTCTCCCTCTGAATTTGGAAAAGCTGTGACTATTGTGACCAATAGAGCATGACAAGATCACTAATAGAGGGTATCCTGGACACAATGGTACTACTCACAATGGAAAGAGTGACTTCCAAGTCTGCATCATGAAAAGTGAAAAAGCATTTTCCCTGTTTCCTGTAAACTTGCTTTTGGAGCACTGAGATACCATATAAGAAGCCCAACTACCCTGAAGCCACCATGCTTTGAAAAAGACCAAGTCATGTATAGAGAGGTCATGTGGAGGGGTTCTAGTTGGCAGATCCTAGGGAGACAGCAGTTATGTCTATACTGCACAAGGTCTGTAGGGTCAATATCATATCTGCAAATTCTTTGATACTCCTTCCATTAAGAGTTGTGATTGATGCCCCCTCCCTTTAAATATGAAAGGGCTTGTAACTGCTTTGACCAGTAAAGCATAAGAAGGCCACTAACAAGGTAACAGTCACAGCCACCTTCAATTGCTAGATATGTGAGTGAAGATGCCTCTAAATGATCCCACTTCCTAGCTTCTAATTCCTCTCCAGTCCTAAAGTATTCCCAGCTGAGGCCACAGGCATTGTGAGGTAGAGACAGGCCATCCCTGGCATGACTTGTTTGCATTCCTGATTCAGTCTATGATCATCATACAATTGTTTTATTTCACTAATTTTTGAGGAAGGATCTCTGGTGGCAACGTGGTTAAAACACTCAGCTGTTAACCAAAAGGTCGATGGTTCGAATCCACCAGCTGCTCCATGGAATAAAGATGAGGCAGTCTGCTTCTGTAAAGGTTTATAGCCTTGGGAACCTGATGGGGCAGTCCTTCTCTATCCTATAGGGTCCCTGAGAGTTGGAATGGACTTGATGGCAGTGGGTTTTGAAGAAAAATTGGGGATTGATATGTTATGGAGGAGTGGCACTGGAACAGTGGCCATGGAATCCGTGTCATTTTAATTTGCCTCCTAACCTACACTGGAATATATATGTATGTGTGTGTGTGTATATATATATATATATATATATATATATATAATGACATATATGACATTCCTACACTCATATCAAGACCCATTTCTCTGAAGAGAAGCTTCTTTGAGCCTCCCAAGCAGAAGGGAGCGTTCCCTCCTTCCTGGCTGCTACCACTGGGTCCAGGCTACCTCTCCATTAGCGCCTTCTCATATTTAGTGCGTATGTTCTGTTTCCCCTACTAAAACAAGAATTTTGGGAGAGTATAACCCTTGTCTATTTCACTTTTGTCTCCCCAGTGCCTTGTGCTAGAAATTCAATTAATACATTTTTAGTGATTCAATGAATGTTTCTCATGATTCTTTTCATCTGGTCTGGCTTCAGCCTTCTTTTAATGCCAGGTTTCACTGTGTACCCGGTCAACACCAACTTCCCTTTAACAAATATGGAATATAGATGAGGGTCTGAACCATCTGTGCTGTTCTGTTTGATTTAAGGTCATCTGTGGCTTCACTATCCCAAAACTTCATCACTAGCATCTCATACATTCATTTCCTGCAGTTCTGCTCCCTACAGAAGTAAACACATGGAGCAACAGACACAGTAATGAAGAAACCAAGGCTACAGCTAAAAATAACGTCAACTATAATAATAATTACAGCTAACAATTAACGAAAACATACCATGCTCCAGGCAGTGTGCTAATGCTTTATATACGAGATCATCACAACATGAAATCTTCACAACAGCCACATGAGATAGACACTATCATTGTCATCATTTTACAGATCAGGAAATTGATGTTCAGAGAAGGTAAATATGAGCATTTCACTGCTAAGAAGTTGTGGCACCAAGGTCTATCTAAATTTAAAACTTAGTCTACTGCATGTATTCCTATCAAAATGCTGGCTTTCTCAGGTTCTAAAAAAACATTTATTGTTAATGGAAAAAGAAAAGAAACACATGTCTGAATTTTAAAGGCATTTCAGGCCACTGATAGATAGAATGGAGGGGAGGATGTTTTGAGGGCTAGGCTGGAACAAGATTTTCTTTTTAGTGAGAATCTATCCCCCTAAGGACAGCTGTGAAGATGATCATACTAGTCATTTCAGGGGATCAGGGGCATGATGGGGTCAGTGTTTGATTCAGCCATTCACCATATCCTGAATTTCACCTGCTCCTGGAATTCCAGCTATTGGCAGTTAGAAAATATCTCCTCCCCTTTATTGCTACCACTAGGCAGGAGTTTCTTCTTTGTCTCCACCTCAAATCCCTGAGGAAGAGGATAAGAGCACCTCCTAAAGTTGGCAGAGGTCTAGAGAAAGATGACTCTTGCTAGGCACTTCAGATGCAGAGTCAGGGAGGTGGCAGCCAGAGGTAGCTGCTGGTCTGGAACATCCCAGATTTCATCTTCTAATGTTAAAAAGTGCCTGAAGAAGGTGATGATTAACACCACTGGGTATCTGCACTGCTGATATGGAGGCAGATGAAGGACATACAAAAGCCCACATGCTCAGGAAAGAAGCTAAGAATTTGGTTTAACTGTGTGGAAGTAATTCTATTTACAGACATTTATGGGAACTATTTACAATTTATGTCTAATTGCCATCCAGCACAATAACAATTATGCATATCATTAAATATATGCCAGATTAATTTTGTTATAAATTTTTTATTACAACAGCAAACCCTATATGTTCATGCTCTGTCTTTATAATTTGTTGCTGAGATTTCTCACAATTTAGGAAAAAATGAGAGAGAACATTGACTGGGGGGGGGGGGAAGGGGGGGGGCAGGTGCAAAGCCGGCTGCCTGGGTTGAATATTTACTATGGGTAACGCACAAAGTGGATCATCAACAAATGCATAAATCCCAGTTGCTTAACTCTACCAGAGATTTGCAGGCAGCTCCACAATCTTTTATTCATTTATCGTTCATTCTTTGGCTTTAGTCATGTCCACAGTATGTCTCAATTTTTTTCTGGTCTCCTTGGCCTTTCAATCTGCCCTCCTCTTGACTTTTGCCCAGTGGACAAGGATGACCTCATCCTAGTCTGTGCACATCAGGTCAGGCAGCTCCCCTCTCCTATAGGGCCTTTGGCCTCTGACAAATAAGTATGCCCTTTCACCAGTGCTCCGGCCCTTCACTTCCCATCTCCCAGGAACCAGTTCTCTGCTACTGCATTTCATTATCTTTGATCTTTCCCCCTACCTTGTGCCACGAACACAATAGGCACTCAGAAAATCTTTGGTGAAGTTACCTTCAGACACATATGGTGCACATGAATAGGACACATGCACACACACAACTGTCTCTGCTATTCCTCTAGCTACTACCTTTTTCTCCTCTTGCTTGTACTTATGATACATCTTATACATTTCATTAGATTAGAAATTCATTGAGGGCAAGGGGCTTCTGTGTTTTGTTTTGTTCTGATTTCTTAGCACAGTTTGAAGCATCCAATAAATGTTGAAAGATCTTCACTCATGAATCTTTGCAGGCTGATTCTTCTGTACAGTGAGGAGCATATCTGACTCTCTCTTCCCCAGCAGGTTCTTAGAGAGGCTGAGTAGGGTAGTAGAAAGTATGTGGCTTTGGTATCGGACAGACTTAAGTGTAGTGCCTAAAGCACTTGACTGCTAACCAGAAGGCTGGCAGTTCAAACCCACCAGCCACTCCTTGGAAGGAAGGTTGGGCAATCTACTTCCATAGAGATACCTCCTCGGAAACCCCAGGAGGGGTCCCTTTGAGTC
>NW_006922125.1:67870-78674 GCF_000298275.1 Orycteropus afer afer
AAATGGGGACAATAATAGAGCCTATCTTCATGGGCTATTGTGAGGATACAATGGCAGGCTGATGAAAAGGGCCTGACACACTGGTAAGGATTCTTATCAGACAGAAACCTTTTGCACCAGTGGTTCATTCTTAGCTCTAAATCAGTAGTTCTCAATCCTATGAGACCTAATACTCCCTCTTAATAACAAATATTTTGTGACTCTCACTCTCCTGAAATGAAATTCATAGATAATATAACCTCCCTGCATACATAATTTAAAAAAAAATCAATGTAGTGGCCTAACTGAAAGATAAATGCGAAATAAAAAGAAACCAATTTATAATAAAATGATATGTATTTCAATATACAAATGCTAGGACACGACTACATCAGACAAAATAATGAAACACATGATTGCACCACCTTATAATAAATAAGCTTATATTTAAGAAAAATAAGATTGAGAGGCATTGCATATAAGAAAGGAAAAACATAAAAAGCAGAGGCGCAGAACAGCAGGAGGATAAAAGCTATTGTTAAGATAAGGCTGTTGTTGCTGGGTGCTACCAAGCTGATTCCTATTCATAGTGATCCCATGTGAAGAGTAGAACTGCGCCACAGGATTTTCTTGACTGCAATCTTTATGGTAGCATACTGTCAGGTTTTTCTCCTGCAGAGGCACTGGGTGGGTTCAAACCAAGAACCTTTTGCTTAGCTGTCAAGTGCTTAATTCCTGCACTATCAGGGCTCCTTACAGTCAAATTAAATTCATATATTATTAATAGTTTTTCTCACCTATATTATTAAGGTCCTGTGGAATATTTGAAATGTGTCTACAATATAGGAGAAATCTTTATGATATAGAATTATTCCATTCATTTCAGAAAAACTACCGTCCATGGTCCCTATCCACTATATATCAACAGCACTTCCCAAGCATTGTGACAACCAAAACACCTCCACAATTTCGCAAATACCTCCTAAGGGGGGAACTTATATTTTTGAGAACTGATGCTCTAGACCATGCTCATTGAGGAAATGCTTAATTCTACAATTTGCTTTCCTCACTGCCTGTGAGTCAAATCCAACTCATAGCAAGCCCTCCTTGGGTTTTTGAGGCAGTATCTCTATGGAGTGGCTGGTAGGTTTGAACCGCCAGCCTTCTAGTTAGCAGTCAAATGCCTTAGGCACTATGCCACCAGAGAATCTCCATGGGTTGGAGTTTCCTCTCTTTGCAAGGACCTTCTAGGGACTCTGAGACACAAGGCTGAGGTTCTGATAGTGGTATCAACCAACTATAACCTTGGTGCTGCTACATGCTACCCTAGCCCTGTTTCTTTCTCTTAAAGATCTATTATCAGTTTAGCACGATCTCATTGATGCTTCCCATTCAGTTTTTGGCCCATGAGGTCATGTCTTTCTCAAGATACACCAACTAGTTAACTCATGGCAGCACCTGGGTAGAAATTGAATGTTGCCTAATGGCCATAATGTCCTTTGACTACCACGTAGGTTTCCGCCTCTCTTCTTTACCACCCCGCCATGCCTCTGACCAGTCTGACACCAATTCTTTGGTATCCATATTATAGTTTATGGGTTTGCTTGATTCTATCTTGATCGTTTCTTAAGTACCAAATTTTTACTTTAATCTATTTTGATATTAATCTGTCCAAGATGTACTTGCTTTATTAAAGTGATGGTTGCTGAATGTTATTGATTCTTTGATGTTCCATGGATATTGTTCATTTGACATTGTTCATTTAATGTCTTTTATCCAAAATTTTATTATGAAAATTTTTATAAATATCATAGCAAAGTTGAAAATATCTTAAAATAAACCAACCAAACACTGCTGTGGAGTTGGATCTGACTCATAGCGACCCCTCCTTGGATTTCTGAGGTAGTATCACTAGGGAAGTAGATTGCCCAACCTTCCTTCCAAGGAGTGGCTGGTGGGTTAGAACGGTCAGCCTTCTGGTTAGCAGTCAAGTGCCTTAGGTATTACGCTACCAGAGCTCCCCAGGGGATCAGATTAGATTGTCTTTTTCAACAACTGTTTCTGGAACAGCCATTGACAGTGTTGTAGGTCACAGTTCTACTGCGATACACATGGGGTCTCCATGAGTCAGAATTGACTCGACAGCAGATGCTACTGGTTAGACCTTAGAAAACCTGACTCTTCATTTATGTTTGGGGAACAAATGAACCAGTGAGCAGGAGCTTTTTTATTTATTACAATTTAACTTCTTATATTGTTGAATAAACCAAGGCAATCAAAGTATATGGCTTTTAATTTTACAGAATGACTAACTGAAAAAGATAAGGGAATTTTACTTTTTTTCTGTCAATTTACTGCTGAGTTATTTCACATTTTCAAAGAAATTCATGTGTCAATGCCTTGTTATATGGTTTCAGATCAGCAAATAAGATAGGTTTCTCAATTTGTTTTACAAAATAGAAAAATCTTACTCTTGTACAGAATAAACAGCAATAGATGAGTGATCAATGGTATGCATAAACGCAGATTCTGAAGTTTATTAAATCTGATCTATTCAAGGGAACACTGATGGAGCATCCACTCTTTGAGAGATGTGGTGTTGGGGGGTGGTGTCCTCGGCAAAGCCAGGCATACCCCCCCTCAGAAGATGGTGGCACCCAGGAGCAGCAATCATACAGGAGTGAGGAGCCAGGTTTTCTAAGGTCTAGCCCGTAGCATTTGCTGTCAAGTCAATTCTGATTCATGGCGACCCCATGTGTGTCACAGTCGAACTGTGTCCTACAAGACTGTCAATGGCTGAGCTTGTGGAAGTAGATTGCCAGATCTTTATTCCAAAGTGCCTCTGGGTGGACTCGAACTGCCAACCATTCTCTTCCTGATGGACACATAAGTTGTTTCCCATTTGTTCCTAGGATTAATAAAACTGAAATCAGCATCTTTAAACACAAATTCTAGGGCAAACATGTGTGTTTTCTAATCAGGAAGATATATCAGGTGAACATTAGGTTAAAGTGGAAAGAGTTTGAATAGTTTAAATTTTTATAAATATTGGCAAAATTTATTCCCAAAATATACCAGTTTGTCTTCTAACAAATTAACTCATGTGAATATTCTACACTCTCACAAATATTTTTATTTCATCATCTTTTGAATTTTGGTCAAAATTATGGATGGAAAAACAATGTCTCAATGTTGTTTCAATTTGCATCTCCCTGATTTCTAATTAGGTTACACAGAACATTAACTTAATCCCTCACACGTATGAAACCAGATGTGTGCAGTGGTGTCCCAAGTAACAGGATTCTTCTGGTCTTCATTGAAGATCCTGAAATGTCAACAAGACATTTTCCCTTTACTTTGAGAAGCAAGGCTTCGGTCCAAATGACTGGGAGTCAGGGAATGGGATCAGAAAGGGGACCTTCAGCTAGTGAGGACATAGGGAGGATCCAGGGGAGAGTGACTGCCAGAGTCCATGAGAGACTCACAGACACAACCAAGTTCAGAGAGGGCCAAGGCAGGTTGACGTTCAGGGCTCCAGATTCAGAGTTTAACACAGGATGGAGAAGGGATCAGAAGAAGAGGTGGTGGGGAATCTGGGTGGAGGGCACAGGATGACTTCCGTGAACAGGCTTGGGAAGGGT
The DNA here is from genome assembly GCF_000298275.1 of Orycteropus afer afer. Lineage (NCBI taxonomy): Eukaryota > Metazoa > Chordata > Mammalia > Tubulidentata > Orycteropodidae > Orycteropus > Orycteropus afer. The sequence goes on from NW_006922125.1 coordinate 71,491, forward strand.
CTGAAGCATCACTGCCAGCTGGAAGTCGAGTGTGGTCTGAGTGGGCAGGTCTACTGCACGAATGGACCAGGGCCATGCCAGACATGCCACCCTCTCCTGGAATCCCCTTGACCTTCCACCCTCTCTCCCTGACCTACTGCCCTTCTCCAACCTACTGCCCTCCCCCTCACCCACTGCCTTCCCCTGACCCTGCCCTCCTCCAACCAACTGTCCTGACCTGCTCCACTGCCCTCCCCTGACCCACTGCCCTCCCGACACCCTGCCCTCTCCATGAACTTCTGTGCTCCCCCTCACCCACTGCCCTCCTCCTGACTCACTGCTCTCGGTTAAAGCATTAATTATTCATTTGTCTTCAGTGTCCAGTCCTCCCCCAGTCCTTATCCCCACCATCTGGCTTACTGTGGACCTGCTGGTCTTGCCCCCAACCCTGGAGGATCCCACCACCCTCCCTCCTCACACAACTGCCTCTCACCTTCTTTTGTCCCTCCCCACCATCAGAGTACTCACACACACACACACACACACACACACGTCCTTTTCACAACTTGTCATTTTATTTTAATCATCACTGTTGGTGTACCCGGTTGCCGTAAGACTCAGTCTCTACTCACTTGCTAACTTCTCAGCCTTCAGACCTCTGGATATTTGGCAAAAGTTTTGAGGTCTCTGTGAGCTCTGGTCATCACTTGATATGGTGGACCTTTCCAGGGACTTGGCCCTCACATGGCTCATTTAGATTCAGGTTGACAATCCTGTGATGATGGTCGGATAGTGTTGGCCTTTAGCTTTCCTGGGCATTCTTGGGTGGGCAGAAGTTTTTGGAGGGGTTTTTTTTCTCATACTTCCTTGAGGGGGTCTTTTGGCCCCCGCAGTTGTCTTCAACACCTGGAAAGGCAAACTATAGGGTGACCACAGAGAGGCACTGTTTTGGGGAAGGGGATGGAGAATGGATGGGAAGGGGCATTTTTATGAGAAGAGATGTGGGCTGAGGGGTTTGTGCCAGGCAAGGACAGGGAAGGAGTCTTGGTGAGATTAATGGGGAAGAAGGGGCGGAGCTTCGGTAAGGTCAACTCACCCTGACACTGGACCTGGCTTGACAGGGGGCCTTTCTCTTCCTCCCTTTGGTGCTTGATGTTGATTGGTCAGTATCTGTGGTAGACACTTGAGGTTTCTTGGTTGTCCTTGCCATGTCAAAGCCTTTTAGCTGTCTGCCTTAGGCCTCCTGACCCTCCTATATATATATTCTCACTGGACAATGAGGAGCCACACCCTTCAGCTTTGTTTTGTCAGCAAGGCACTGCCCAGCCAATGGTAGCCTGGGGGGGAGGGTTGACATAAAAAAGCATAGCCTGACACCTCTTGGGAGGGGGTGGTCAGGTCAAGATGCTCTTGCTGGAGAAAGGAGGCATTTCTTTTGGACCCTAAAGAGCCTTACAAACTGATCTGCCACCCCTCTTCCTCTGCCATGCTCAACTCTGGAGGTGCACATGGCAGGGAGAGTGTGTTTCCTCCAAGACCTTCACCATGGCCCCCCTCCATTTGGGGGTTCATCCTGTTCTCTCCTACCCTTCACCATTACCTAGTATTTTGAATGTCTACTTAAAATACCTCTAACATAAGGCAGCATATTGCAAGTCTCAGCAGAGAGGTGAATCATCCAACTTCTCTCCAACTAATTTCTCTAACAAATTCCATTCATTTCTTGGCTACCACCTCCATCCCACCTCCTCTTCCCAATGTCCACGTGGCCCTCCTTCATTTTCTGTTGTCCAATCCGGAATTACTGCCTTGACTGCCATGACTCCCGTGAATAAACTTGCTGCACCAAGTATCTTAGTCTTGTTTCAAATCTGGTGGTTGTGTTCATCCACACCTCTGTGGAGTAGTCCCCAGATGGGTTTTAACAGTGTGGGGGATGAGGCAGCTATTCATTTGTTGGAAGCTGTGCTGGATGCTTGGCTGCCAGGAACTGTACCCACAGACAGAAGAGTGCATGTTCAGGAATGAGGACACAGGAGTGTTCAACATTGTATTTGAGGTTCTGTCCAGTGCAGGAAGGAAAATAATACCAGTAATTTAAAATATCTTTTAGATTGAAAGGGAGAAGTAAAACTGTCTTTACCCATAGACCAGAAGAAAGTGTAGCAGAAAATTCTACCAATCTAAAAATTGCTTCTAGAAGTAAAAATTGAGTTTAGCAAGGTTGCAGGATACAGGATCTGTATGAACAAGTTAATTGTATCTTTACATTCTAGCAATGAATAAGTGAAAATTGAACTTATAAAAAGAAACCTGCAACTTAAAATAGCATTGAAAATATGAAATACATAGGAATAAATCTGTTAAAAGATGTAGAGGATCTATGCACTAAAAAGTACAAAACATTGCAGAGACAAACTAGTGAAGAACTAATTGAAAGGAGATATAAACCTTGTTCATGGTTTGAATGGCTCAATATTGTTAAGATGTCAAATCTTCCCCAAATTCATCAGTAGATTCAATACATTCCCAATCACAATCCCAGAAGACTTCTTTAAAGAAATTGGCAGACTGATTCTAACATTCATATGGAAAATGCAAAGGACCTAGAGTGGCTAGAAGAACTGTAAAAAAGACAGCAAAGTTGGGAGTGACACTACATGATTTCGAGGCGTATTATACAGTGAGAATAATCAGGACAGTGTGGCATTGGTATAGTGATAGAAATACATGAGTGGGAGAGAAAAGACTCTGGAAAGAGACTCACACTTTTTCACATACCTCCACAACTGATTATTGGGAAAAATGCAAAGGGAAACTAGGGGATCAGATTGTTGTTATGTGCTATCAAGTTGGACCCGACTCATGGCGACACTTACTTGGGTTTCTGAGGTGGTATCACTACGGAAGTAGATTGCCCAACCTTCCTTTTGAAGAGTGGCTGGTGGGTTTGAACTGCCAGCCTTATGGTTAGTAGGCAAATACCTTAGGCACCACCTATAAATCCTCAAGTTAAATTCTACGAATATTTTACTTGATTTATCAGATAACCAATCCAACCATCCCTCTATCCATCCATCAAGCCCTCTTATATTTTGATGCAGTTCAAAGTAAATTGCAAACATCACTTCTCCATAAATCCTTCAGTATTTACATTAACTAACTAGCATTAAATAGTTATTTATAGGTTTTATTTTGCTGTAGAATTTACATATAATGAAATAGAAAAGCCTTAAATCTACCTTTGCTGAATTTTGACAAATGCATACATGTGTAATCTAAATGCCTTTCAAAATACAGAATATTCTCATCACCCTGGAGTTCTCTCATTCCCCATCCCAGTCAATCTTTTCCTCCACTTTCCCAGAGGCAGACACTTCCCCACACACACAATAGATTAATTTTGTCTGTTCTGGAACTTCATATGAATATAGTAAGACAGTAAGTACTTTTATATATGAGGTTTCTTCTCAGGCAAAATAATGTTTTTATATTCATCCATATTGTTTCTTGTAGTCTATAATTTGTTCATTATTACTGCAAATTGAATTCAATTTCATGAATATATCACAAGTTATTTATCCATTCTCATATGGATAACCCCTTGAGCTGTCTCCAGTTTGCGGCTATTATGATTAATTCTTTTATAAATATGCTTACACAAGTCCTTATGTGGATATATATTTTTAATTTACCATGAGTAATTAAGTAGAAATGCAATTGCTTAGTCATAGGATAGTTCAGTTTTATAAGAAACTGCCAGTCCATTTCCCAAAGTGGTTGTATTGTTTCACACTCCCACCAAAATGTAGGGAAGTTCTGATTGCTCTACATCCTTGCCCATATTTAGTGTTGACAGTTTTCTTAATGTTAGCTGTTTGGCACTATACCATACTCACTGCCATCAAGTCAGATCCGACTCATTGTGGCCCCTTCTTGGGTTTCCTAGGCGGTATCACTAAGGAAGCAGATTGCCTAGTATACCTTCCGAGGAGTGGCTGGTGGGTTTGAACCGCAAGCCTTCTGGTTAGAAGTCAAAAATGCCTTAGGCACTGCGCCACCAGAGCTCCTTAGCTGTTGGTGGGTATGTATTAATATCTCTTTTGATTTCAACTGGCTTTTCTTTGATGAATACTGATATAAAGCTCTTTTTCATGTCAACTTGCCATTCATACACCTGCCTTTGTGAAGTGACTGTTCAAATCTTTTTCCTTCTTAAAAATTATTTTGAAATAAGTTTAGATTTATAGAAGAGTTGCAAGAATATTACAGAGAGTTACTATTACCCTTCACCTAGCTTCCTCAAATCTTAACACATTAGTAATCATCATACATTTGCCAAAAAAAAAAAATAAATAAATAACATTGGTACGTTACAATGAACCAAACTACAGACTTTGTTAAGATTTCAAGAGTTTTTCACTGATGTCTTTTTTCTATTCCAAGATCAAATTCAGGCTGTCACATTATATTTACTTGTCATATCTTCTTAGCTGCTTCCAATCTTTAATAGTTCCTCAGTTTTTTTTTTTTTTTTGTCTTTCATAATCTCGATCCCTCAATTTGGGTTTGTCCGATGTTTTCTCTACATTAGACTTGGGTTATGTGTTTTGGGGAACAATACCATTGAGGTGAAGTTTCCTTATCAGTACATCATATAAGGGGCTGCAATGATATCCACATAACTTATCCCTGGTGATGTTAACCTTGGCTACTTGGTCAAGGATTTATCTTCCAATTTTCTCACTGTAAAGTTATCTTTTATCCCTTTTCATACATTTATGTTAAGAGCAGATTACCAAGTCTAACCCACACTTAAGGGGAGGAGAATTAAGCTTCACCTTTTAGAGGGAGCAGTATTAAAGAATTTGTGGATATGTCTTAAAATAACACAGAAATTAATATATACTTAGGGGGAGATACTGGGAGGTTATTCAAATATTTTGCTTCTCATTAAAATTTCACCCACTAATTTTATCATTCATTGGCAGATCTTGCCTGCAAAAATTATTCCAGTGGTATTCTGATGACGATTTTCTACTTCCTTCATTCTTTCTACCTTTATTAATTGGAATTCTTCTGTATATCAGTCTAGACTCACGGACAGTTACTTTATTCCGTGAGCTATAACACAATATTAGATTGTTTATTTTGTTGCTCCAGTTTTCCAGCTTTGGTCTTTTCCAGGTTAGTGTCTGTACTCTTTTGACATGGCACTACCATTTTGTTTTTGTTTGAAGTACTTTTTGGCACTAAAAGATGCTCCAGACTCATCTCGTAGTTTTCCTTTCTCAGTCCTAGAATCAGCCACTTCTCCAAGGAGTCCTGGTTCCTTCATTGTAGAATAGTATTTAGAAACCAAGTTCTAGGCATTGGTGTTCTCATTGCTACTAGAGTGCCATTGCTTATGGGTCTTCTTGGGAAACATTGCTAGCAACCACTGATCTGCCTCCTAAAATCTAATTTTTTTCTCACATTTCACATGAATGGAATCATACATATGTAGTATTTGTGTTTTCTTTAACTTACCAAACTTACTGCAATCAAATTGATTCTGACTTGTAGCTATTCTATATAGGACATAGTAGAACTGCCCCATAGAGTTTTCAAGGCTAGAAATCTTTAGGGAAGCAGACTGCCTCATTTTTCTTCCACGGAGTAGATGGAGGATTTGAGCCATCAACCTTTTGGTTAGCAGTCCCATGCTTTCACCACAGTTCCACCAGAGCTCCTTCTTCTTTATCTTAGCACAATATTATTGAGGCCCATGCATGTTATGACATGCATCAGTAGTTTGTTGTTTAAATTGCTGAACATTGTCCGACTGTATGGATATACCACATAATTTTTTTCACTCACCAGTTGATGGGCACTTAGGGTGTTGCCAATTTTTGGCTTCTATGAACAATGCTGCTAGGAACATTCCCAAACATGTCTTTGTCTGGGCATATTTTTATTTTTCATATTTGGATTCCTGTGAGTGGCATTGTTTAGTCATATGATAAGTTTAAGTTAAACTTTAAGAAACTACTAAATTGTTTTACAATTGTTTTACAATTTAGATTGCATTTTGCATTCTCATCAACAATGGTTGAGTGCTCTAATTTCTCCACATCTTCATTAACACTTGGTATAGTCTATTTTTTGGATGTAGACATTCTAGAGGGTATGTATTGGTATTTCATTGTAACTTTAATTCACATTTCCGTAACTAATAATGATGTTGAGTATCTTTTCATATGCTTATTGGTCATTTGTATAATTTATTTGGTGAAGTTGTTGTTTAAATTTTTGCTCAAATATTTAATTGGATTGTTTGTCTTATTATTGAGTTAAAACAGTCCTTCAAATGTTCTGGATAAAAAATGTTTTATTGAATATGATATGATAATATTTTCCTACAGTGTAGGCTTAGCTTTTCATGTCCTTAGTGGTGTCTTTTGAAGCTCAAATGTTGTTAATTTTGATGAAGTTCAGCCTATCGTTTTTGGTTTTTTTTCTATTAGGGATCATCCCTTTGGTGTTGTATCTAAGAAACCTTTGCTTAAACCAAGATTTAAATTTTTTTTTCCAGAAATTTTGCAGTTTTTGTTCTTGTACTTAGGTCTATGACCTACTTTGGTCTAATTTTTGTGCATGATGTGTGTGAGGTAAATATGTAAGTTCTCTTCTTTTTCTTTTCCTTCTCCTTCTTCCTTTTTTCCCCATTTTCCCTCCTTCTTTATTCCTTTTTTAAAATTTATTTCTTTCTCTTTATTTCTTTTTTTGAAATCCAATTGTCCTGGAATCATTTGTTGAAAACATAATCATTTCTCTCATAGAATTGTCTTAGAATTTTTGTTGAAAATCAATTAACGGTAAATATAAAGACTTATTTCTGGACTATCTATTCTCTTTCATTGACCTATATGTCTGTCCCTGTGTCAATAACAAACTGTCTTTAGCACCATGGTTTAATATTAAGTTTCAGTATTGGGTTTCATAAGTCTACCAATTTTGTTCTTCCTTTTCTATATTGTTTCAGATATTCTAGATTCTATCATTTTGGTGTACATTTTTTAAGATTAGTTGGACAAGACTTAATATTATGAAAATGTCAATACTATCCAAAACCAAACCAACGTAAAGCCACTGCCAGAGAGTCAATTCCAACTCATAGCAACCCTACAGGACAGAGTAGAACTGCTCCAAAGGGTTTCCAAAGC
>NW_006922125.1:79589-81666 GCF_000298275.1 Orycteropus afer afer
AGTGGAACAAACTCAAATCGTTTGGGGAAGAAAAAGGGAGGGGGATGAGGTTTGCTGGTCTGATAAAGCCTGGTGGAACCACTGAGACTATGGCCCCTACCTGTTCTTCAGGTCTGGAATTGAACCCACACCTGTGGTTTCCAGCCAAACAAAAGACAGGCATATGAGTTGAACATTTACCTCAGGTAGATACACTCCTTCGAGAGAACAATCATGGGAGAAAGAAAGGCTATTTATGCACTGGGAGACAGTTCAGGGGGCAAGACTGCATAGAGGGATGGACACAGGGAAGAGGTAACTATTGGGAGGAAGTAGGAGGGGAGCTGTTTCATTGGGGTAAATTGTAGATAATGTCATGAGACAACGTGAGTGTGAACTGCTGTATGGAAAGTGAAATTTGCTCTGTAAACTTTCACACAGATCACAATTTTTAAAAAATAAATATATAGTAGTAATAAAACAAAATATCAAACACAAGAATATGAATAGCAGAAAACAAATTACATAACTTGGACCTAATAAAAGCTAAGTACATATAGTCACCAAAAGATTTTATTAGAAGAGTAAAAAGACAACCTACAGACTGAGAAAAAAATCATTGGAGATGACATATCTGATAAGGGTCTAATCTTTAAAATATAGAGAGAGAGAGCTTCAACAACTCAGCAACAAAAGGACAAACAACTGAAATAAAAGATGGACACAATATATAAACAGACATTTCACCAAGGAGGACATTTATTAAGTGGCCAATAAACACATAAAAAAGATATTCATGATAATTAGCCATTATAGAGATTAAACTCAAAACTACAATGAGATATCATCTCACTCCTACTAAAATGGAACTGATCAAAAAACAGGAAGCAACAAATGCTGATGAGGATGTGGAGAGATTGCAACCTTATACACTGCTGGTGAGAAAAATGTAAAACCACTATGGAAAATGGTATGGCACTTCCTTAAAAAGCTAGAAATAGAACTACCTAATGATCTAGCAGTCCCACTCCTAAGTAATGCCCAAGAAACTTAATAGAAATGACAAAAGGCATATGCAAACCTATGTTCCTTGCACCACTATCCATGATAGCAAAAAGATGGAAACAATTTAAGTCCCTATTAACAGATAAAATGTGGGTACATACATACAGTGGAATAGTATGCAGTTATAAAATATGGTGAGTTCTTGAAACATGGATGAATCTGGAGGACACCATGCTGAGAGAAATACATCAATCATAAAAGGACAAATATTGCATGGTCTCACTTTTATAAGAAGAAAAGAATAGGTATACATACAGGAATCAATGTTTATTGGTGGTTACCAGGGTTTGGAGAGGGATGGAGGGTGAATCACACCCTAGATAGTAAATACTTGTTATTTTTGGTGACAGGAAAGGCAATATTGAATGTATGTGAAGTGTGCACAACTTGACCAAGGTAAGAGATGTACATATACAATTTTGCAAAAACAGCAGTAACAATAAAAAAATGTACATGGATACAAACCTAAATACGTATGCATATATGTGTATAGGAAAGTATATGTGTGCATGTATATGTGTATCTGTTGTCATATGTGTATATATATTAATCTAAATGTTGCATATATATTCATATATATAACAAAGCACATAGAGAGTAGAATTACAGATACATACTAGACATAACCAAATACCTCATGGATAGGTTTACTGGGTTTGAAGGCTTAGAACCATAGTGTTGTGGAATAACTTGGTTAATTGGTATAGCATAGTTCATGAAGTTTATGTTCTACATTCTAGTTTGTTGAGTAGTGTCTGAGATCTTAAATGTTTGCAAGTGGTCATCTAAGATACAACTATTGATCTCTCTTCATTCAGAGCAAAAGAGAAAGTTGGATACTAAAAACTCAAAGAAGAAACTAGCTATAGGACTAATAGTCTATAGGAACCACGGCCTCATCTACCCTGAGAAGAGATGAAAATAGATGGTGCTTGGCTACCTACCAACTGTTCTAAACAGGGACACAATAGATGGTCCAGAATAGAATTGGAGGAAAATGTAGAATAAAACTCAAATTCTTAAAAAAAAAAAA
>NW_006922125.1:83902-85092 GCF_000298275.1 Orycteropus afer afer
CTCTTTAAACCTTCATCCAAATCACAATAAATAAAAAAAAAAAAAGAAAGAAAACGTCTTAGCCATAATCATGTACATTGAGGGAATGAGTCACTAGGTCTAGGGGCTCATTACTATAGGCTTGGGGGACACTAAGGTCAATTGGCATTACGTAGCCCACAAAGACAATGTTCTACATCCTACTTTGTGAGTAGCAGCTGGAGTCCAAAGAGGTTGTGAACGGCCATCTGAGGTGCAATTATTGGTCTCTTCCCCTCTGGAGCAAAGAAGAGTGAAGAAAATCAAACACAAGGAAACAATTAGTCCAAAGAACCAATGGAGCATGTGAACACCAACCTTCACAACCCTTAGACCAGAAGATAGATGGTGCCTAGCTAACCACTGCTGACTACTCTGAAAGGGATCACTGTAGGAGATCACAGATAGACTAGGAAAAAATTGAGGAGCAAATCTCAAAATCATAAAAAAGTCCAGGCTTACTAGTCTGACAGACACTAGTGGAACCTCTGAGACTATGATCCTTAGACACTCTTCAAGCCTGGAACTGAACTCAACCCCATAGTTCAACTTTCAGCAAAACGATAGGCCTAAAAGGTGAACAATAACACCAGTGAGGTATGCACTCGTTAGAATAATCAACCGGAAGAGATCAAAAGGGCAATCTTTGCTTAGGGATAAAGCTCAGAACGCAGAAATGGATAGGAAAGGAAGAAGGGAAAAGGTAACCACAGAGAGGAAGTGGGAAGAGTGCTATCACATTGTGAAGATTGTATTCAATGTCCCAAAACAAAATGTTTATGAATTGTTGAATGGAAAACAAATTTGCTCTGTAAATTTTCATACAAATCACAATAAAACAATTTTAAAAAATCATCTCTATCAAACCAGTCAACAGTAGCCCTAAAGCAAAGATGAGAAGGTAATGGAAATGGAACATCCAGAGTAGAAATAATGAGAATGTTGATACATTGTGAAAAATGTAACCAATGTCACTGAACAATATATATGTTGTTGTTGTTATGTGCCTTCGAGTCCGACCCGACTCATAGCGACCCCTCCTTGGGTTTCCGAGGCAGTATCACTACGGAAGTAGATTGCCTCATCTTCCTTCCAAGGAGTGGCTGGTGGATTTGAACCGCCAGCCTTCTGGTTAGCAGTCAAGTGCCTTACCGACTATGCTACCAGAGCTC
>NW_006922125.1:88067-88665 GCF_000298275.1 Orycteropus afer afer
GCTGCCACCCAAAAGGTTGATGGTTCAAATCCACCAGCCACTCCACTGAAAAAAGTGAGGCAGTCTGTTTCCATAAAGATTTATAGCATTGGAAATCCTATGAGGCAGTTCTACTCTGTCCTAAAGGGTCACTAGGAGATGGAATTGATTAGATGACAGTGGGTTTTGGGTTTTGTTGCCTTTAACTCTTGTTCCTCCCAGTGTCTTCTTTGGCTTGATTATTTTGTGCTGACCTCCCCTTCATTGTATATTGCCTTTCCCTTCATCCAAGTTAGTATGTATGTACCCTCTAGATAGTGATTTACACTCCCTTCTCCTCCCACCCTGGTAAACTTCAAAGACTGTTTCTTTCTGTGTGCAAACCTCTTCTTAACTTTTTACAGTAGTGGTCTCATACAATATTTGTCCTTTCGTGATTGACTGATTTCACTCAGCATAATGTACTCTAGGTTCATCTATGTTATGAAGTGTTTTGCAGCTTTATCATTAACATTGCATAGTGTTACATTGTGTGCATGTACTGTTGTTGTAGTTGTTGTTGTTGTCATGTGCTGTCGAGTCGGACCCAACACATAGTGACCCCTCCTTGGGTTTCCGA
>NW_006922125.1:89885-92023 GCF_000298275.1 Orycteropus afer afer
GATCTTGGCAAAGAATACTGAAAGTATCATGGACTGCCAAAAGAACGAACAAATCTGTCCTGGAAGAAGTGCAGCCAGAATGCTCATTGGAAGTGAGAATGGGCAGACTTCGTCTCACCTACTTTGGTCATTCCCTGGAGAAGGATATCATGCTTGGTAACATGGAGGACCAGTGAAGAAGGGGAAGGTCCTCAACGAGATCAATTGATACAGTGGCTGCAACAATGGGCTCAGGTATAGCAAGGATTGTGAGGCTGGCACAGGACCGGGCACTGTTTCATTCTGTTGTACATGGGGTCGCTATGAGTTGCAGTTGACTCGATGGCACCTAACAACAACAACTCTATTCTTATTTCTAGTTTATTAAGGAAGTTGTTGTTGTTATTGTTATGTGCCATCGAGTCGGACCCGACTCATAGCGACCCCTCCTTGGGTTTCCAAGGCAGTATCACTACGGAAGTAGATTGCCATCTTCCTTCCAAGGAGTGGTTGCTGGGTTTGAATCTCCAGCCTTCTGGTTAGCAGTCAAGTGCGTTAGCCATTATGCTACCAGAGCTCCCATTAAGGAAGTAGCATAAGTAGCATAAAATGGTATTAAGGAAGTAGCATACCATTTTTCACAGCGACGGCACCATTTATAGTCCCACCAGCAGTGTATAAGGATTCCAAATTCTCCACATCCTTGCCAGCATTTGTTGTTTTCTGTTTTTCTTTTTTTTCTCACCCAACTTAATATGTGTCTGCCCTTTAGTTAGTAGTTTACCTCCTCCTTTCTACTCACCCATGGCACCCATCAAAGAATATTTCTTTTGTGTGTGTGAGACCTTTTTTTTTTTCTATTTTTTTTTTAACTTTGCTATTAATGCTGGAGTGAGATGATGTCTCATTTTTTAATTTTTATTTTTTCTCTCTCTAATGGCTAATGATTGCAAACATTTCTTCATGTGTTTTATGGTCTCCTGAGTATCTTCTTCAGTGAAGTGGCTATTCATGTCCTCTGCCTATTTTTTCAACTGGATTGTTTGTTATTTTTTTATTGATGTGTTGATAAATTTCCTTTCTATTTCTATTTTGCTGGGCATTTTTATCAAGAATGGTGTTGGATTTTGTCAAATGTCTTTTCTTTATCAATTGATATGATCATGTGTTTGTTTTTTTTTCCTTTGTTTTATTTATGTGGCAGATTATGTTGGTTGTTTTTCTAAAGTTGAACCATCCTTGCATACCTGCTATGAACCACACTTGTTCATGATTATTATTTTTTTGTATGTTTTTGGATTCTATTGACTTGTATTTTGTTGAGAATTTGTGCATCTATGTTCATGAGGGATATCAGTCAATAATTTTCTTTGTTTAATGGTGTCTTTGCCTGGTTTTGGTATCAGGGTTATACTTGCTTCATAAAATGATTTTGGGAGTATTTCATCCTTTTCTATTTTCTGGAATAGTTTGAGTGGGATTGGTGTCAACTCTTCTTTGAATATTTGGTAGAATTTACCAGTGAAGCTATGTGGGCCAAGATTTTTTTGTTGGTAGTTTTTTAATGACCTGTTCATTTTCTTCTTTTGTGATGGATCTTTTCTAATTTTCTACCTCAGATTGTGTTAGTTTGGGTAGATAATGTGTTTCTAGAAATCTGTCCATTTCTTCTAGGCTTTCAAGTTTGTATCAGTACAATTCTTCATAGTATTATGTTATTATCTTCTTTATTTCAGCTATTTCTGTTGTGACATTACCTATTTCATTCCTTATTCATGTTATTTGTAGTTTATCAATTTTATTGTTTCAAAGAACAAACTTCTAGTCTTGTTGATACTTTCTACTGCTTTTCTGTTTCATTTCCTTCTTTTTTTGCAGTACATTTTTTTAAAAAATTATGATTTAGGTGAAAGTTTACAGAGCAAAATCATTTCCCACTCAACTATTCATATACATTTTGTTTCAAGACATTGATTACAATCCCTGTGATAGTTGGAGCTGTGTGTCAACTTGGCTGGACCCCAGTTCTGTGTGGTTGTTCCCATGATGGGATCGGATGACTGTGTTCTGAGTGGCCAATCTGCCCAAGGGGAGTTTCCCTAGGGGTGTGGCCTGCTTCCAGGATATCCAGGGACTTCCTGGGAAGAGAGACATTCTTT
>NW_006922125.1:92413-93432 GCF_000298275.1 Orycteropus afer afer
ACTTCCTCCCTGTCGTTACCTTTTCTCCATCTCCTTCTTTCCTGTGCATTTGTACCTTCTGAGCTATCTCCCTGTGCAAATGCTACCCTTCTGATCTCTCATGGTTGGTTGTTCTAAAGAGTGTACCTACCTAGTGTCACCTTGTAGACAATTGTTTGACTGAAAACCACAGGAATGAGTTTAATTCCAGGCCCAAAGGGTGACTAAACGAAAAAACCAAACCCACTGCCATAAAGTCAATTCTGACTCACAGTGGCCCTCATGGGGTTTTCAACGTTGTAAAACTTTAAGGAAGTAGATTGCCTCATCTTCCTCCATGGAGCAGCTGGTGGGTTTGAACTACCAATTGTCTGGTTACCAGCCAAATGTCTTAGCCATTATGCCACTAGAGCTCCTTCAGAGGATGACTAGAGGCCATAGTTTCAGTGATATCACTAGTCTCTATCAGATAGTAAGCCTGGTCTTTTTTATGATTTTGAGTTTTGTTCCATATTTTTTTCCCCACCCATCTATCCAGCATCTCCTGCACTGATCCCTTTCTCCATCAGGCTCTCTCAGACCAGCAAACCTGGACTTTTTTTTTTTTTTAATGATTTTGAGTTTTATTTCATATTGTTCTCCAACTCTATCCCGGATCTCCTATTTTGGTCCCTTTCCAAGAGGTTGATAGTGATAGACAGGCACTATCTAGATCTGGCCTCAGGTTCATGTAGGCTGAGGTTTGCATGGTCCACTAGTTCCTTGGACTAACTGTTTCCATGTATCTTTTATTTTCTTCATTCTGCTTTGCTCTGGATGAGGGGAGACCAATTATTGCATCTTAGATGGTCACTCACAATCGTTTAAGACCCCAGTCACTACTCACCAAAGTAGGGGGTAGAAAAATGTCTTTGTGTAGTACGTTATGTGATGTTCCATGTATTTCTTCTTGAATTTTTATTTTTCCCTTTCTCCTGGTGACCATAGAAGGAGCTCTGGTGGCATAATGGATAAGGCATCTGGCTGCTACCCAGAAGGTC
>NW_006922125.1:93627-101316 GCF_000298275.1 Orycteropus afer afer
TTTTTTTTTTTTTTTTTTGGTTTGGTGACTATAGGCTTTATTTTATTATTTTCATTTTACTTTGGTAAAAATATATTTTCCCCCATTTTATGTCTTGGCACTATTGATATGTGCATAGATTACCTGTCCATCACTCACCTACTTTAACAGATACCAAATTACCAAGCCCATTTACTAAGTGATTACTTTCATACTTGAAAAAATGATATAGTTCACATCAATTCATTTTAGTTTGTTGTTTTTTTAAAAAAACAGATGTCTAACATGCAGCTTATATATGTGACAATTCTGCATTAACACTGAAAGTAGATTACACAACAGTTTTAGAAAACACATCAGTTATTGGTTAGATGTTGGATTAATGTGTTGGTTTGATTTTGTTCTTTTCTTTCTTTCTTTTCTTTTTTATTATGTTTCAGGTGCAAGTTTACAGAGCAGAGTTTGTTTTACATTCCATGTTATGTGTATATTTAGTTTCACTTCCCATTTACCATCCCCAACCCTAACCCAGACTCCTCCCCTCCCTGCCCAGTAACCCACCCATCCCCGTGGCCCTGATAGTTATGCACGTCTGTATGTCCTATATTTCCTCCCAGTGAAATGTTGCCCCTCTGGTGCACTGTGGTGGATTGCTCCAAGGGATGTATCTCCATAGAGTATATGGGTGCGTCACCCTGGGTTGAGTGGTCTGCATGTACATCTAGTTTACTATTGGGCTGAGAGCCAGCCCCTGGGAGTGAGTTTCACTCCAGGCCCAGAATGTAGCCCAGGGCCGTAGTATTGGGGGGTCTCACCAGACTCCATATGACCAGTAATTCTGGTCTTTATTGAGTTTTTTTTATTTTGTTCCATGTTTTTCCTCGTACTCTAGCCAGGATCTCCAGATTTGATCCTTTCCTGAGTGGTTGGCATTGGTAGCTGGGCACCATCTAGTTCTTCTGGTCTTGAGGGCCATCATGTCCTAGGGCTGATTGCTTCCAAAATGCCCTTGTTTTTTTGCACTCTTCTTCGCTTCTGATGCTAGACCATTACCTGCATCTTAGATGGCTGCTTGAAAGCTTTTAAGATCGCAGTTGCTACTCACCAATGTAGGACAAGTAACAAGTCTTTTATGTATTTTGTTGTGCCAATTGAGTCTGTTGTCCCCCAGTACTATGGTCCTGAGTCAGTAGATCCATTGGATCTCTCTCCCTCAGTGTCTGGCTGTCTGTGAGGGATTACATTATGTCTGTCTTCTGTTATTTCTGTAAGGATTGCAGGTATTTTGTATCACTGGTATCTGTGCAAGATTAGTCTCTGCTGAATCTATCCTTGGTCTAGAGTATGCTACCGTTCACTGACCCCCATCTGATCTTCTCAAATGTTATGTGTTTATCCGTAGCCTGGTGTTTGGTGTTAATGGTAATGCAGTATTGTGGATATACTGGTTGGTATTAGCATCTGTCGTCTGTATCTTATGTGCACAATTCGGTGTCCTCCCTTTTTCTAATGCTATCATGGTGGTCACAGACTCTTTCTATTCCATTCCTCCCTTTACCCATGTCAGCACGTGACCCCCAACTAGCCTGAAATTAATCCCTCCCCTTCCCTCCTCACCCTGGTAATCTATAAAGTGAGTTCCCTTTCTTCTTTTTTGATGTGCGCATTTATTGCTATCAATTATCGTCTGACCACTGCTTTTGTTGTGTCACATGGATTTTGGTATGTTGTGTTTTCATTCTTGTATGATTCAAGGAATATTTTTATTTCATTTCTTAATTTCTTCCATTACCTAGCTGTTTTTAAGTAGGGTGTTATTCAGTTTCTATGTATTTGATTTTTTTTTTTTCCCCTCGATCCTTCTGTTTCTAATTTCCAATTTTATGGAATTCTGATCTGAGAATATGCTTTGCAGTATTGAGTGTGTTTAATTTTATTGAGGCTTGCTTTGTGACTTAACATGTAGTCTATTCTGGAGAACTTTTCATGTGCACTAGAAAATAATGTATATTGTGCGTTGGGTGGAGTGTTCTTTATATATCTATGAGATCTACTTGGTTTATTGTGTTGTTTAGATCTGCTGTATTTTTGTTGAGTTTCTTTCTAGTTGCTCTGTCATTCATTAAAGGTGGTGTATTAAAGTCTCCTACTATTATTGTGGAGTTGTTGACTTCTCTTTTCAACTTTATTAAAGTTTGATGTATGTATTTTGGGGCTCTTTCACTGGGCATGTAGATATTTATTATCATTATGTCCTCTCATTGGATTGATGCCTTAATCATTATATAATGTCCTTCTTTTTCCCTGCTGATTTTTGCCTTAAACCCTATTTTATTAGAAATCAATATTGCCAGTCCTGCCCTTTTTTGGTTGCCATGTGCTTGATATATATATATTTCCATCTTTTATTTTTACTTTATTTTGCTTTTGTTTCCAAGGTATGTGTCTTACAGAAAACATATTGATGAATCATGTTTTCTTATCCACTTTGCTACTCTTTGTCTTGACTAGTGTACTTAATCCATTTTCATTCAATGTAATTATTGATAAACTCACTGCCATCAAGTTGATTCCAACTCATAGCAACTCCTTTTGGGTTTCTGAGGTGGTAAATCTTTATGGAAATAGTTTGCCTAGTGAAATTACTGCTCTCTCTCTCCTTTGTTTTTAATTTTGTGTTACTGATGGTTTATTTTTCAGTGTATTGTGCTGTGTTCATTTTGTTCATGGATTTTCTTATCATTTCTTTTGTTGCTGTTGTTTTAGTGTTTACTCAGGAATAAAATAAAAGAAAAAACAAGGGTAGGGGAATAGAGAAGAATTAAGAAGGAAGGAAAGAAAAAGAAAAAAACAGAAAAGTAAAGTGGCACAGTACTGGTGCAAGTATTAGCTGCCAAACATGGCTGCAGTCAAAATGCAGCACTCACTGTGTAGGAATGCACATTGCCATCCAAGGAGGGGAAGGGGTGGGTGTTGCTGACTATGGAGACAGGGGTAGAGGTGGGCACCTGTTCTGTGGGATCAAAAAAAAAAATGGGGAGGGAGAAGAGAAAGGAAAACAGCAAAGAAAAAAAAGAATAACAAAGCAGGTAAAGAAGGAAGAAGAAAGAAAAAAAGCAGCATAAAGTTTTATGTATGGAAGGAAACTTTCTTTGTTGGTTACTAGGGGTGGAGGGGAGGGGAGAAAACACTGCAAAAAATGCATTGACCCTTGTCACTTTAGTTTTTTATGTTTCACTGTACATAAATTATATTTCAATAAAATGCATTAAAAAAAAAAAAAAAGCAGCACAGTACTGGCAAGGGTGCTGACCACCAAACATGGCTGAAGTGGGAACACAGAGCTTGCTCTATAACTGAGGAGTGGTGTGGGCGAGTGCTACTAACCATGGATGAAGCAGGGGTGGGACATCCATTCTGCAGGTTTAAAAAAGTCTTAAAAGTCTCCAACTCATAGCGACCCCATGTACAGCTGAACAAAACACTGCCCAGACCTGTGCAAGCTGCAGTCCCTGCTATACCTGAGCCCATCACTGCAGCCACTCATTCAGGGCCTTCCCCTTTTTCATTGACCCTCCATTCTACCAAGCATGATATCCTTCTCCAGGGAATGTTCCCTTCTGACAACATGATCAAAGTAGGTCAGACAAAGTCTGGCCATTTTTACTTTCAAGGAGCATTCTGGCTGCACTTCTTCCAAGACAGATCTGTGAGTTCTTTTAGCAGTCCATGTTATTAGACTGACCAAAGGTGGAGGGGGACAAAACATTCTTCACCAACACCACAACTCAAAAGCATCAACTCTTCTTCCTTCTTCCTTATTCATTGTCCAACTCTCACATGCGTATGAGGCGATTGAAAATACCAGGGCTTGTGTCAGGCGCACCTTTGTCTTCAAGGAGATATCTTTGCTCTTCAGCACTTGAAAGAGGTCCTTCACAGTTGATTTGCCCAGTGCTATACATCGTCTGATATCTAGACTGCTGCTTCCATTGATATTGATTGTAGAAACAAGTAATATGAAGTCTTTGACAACTTCAATCTTTTCTCCATTTATCGTGATGCTGCTTATTGGTCCAGCTGTGAGATTTTTGTTTTCTTTCTATTGAGGTGTAATCCATACTTCAGATTGTAGTCTTCAACTGTCATCAGCGTATTGCTGGTTGTTAATGAGTCTTCCTCCAATCATGATGCCAAGGTGAGTAGTGTCACCTGAAAAGGTGAGGGAAGGGGAAGAAAAAATGGAGGGAAGAGGAAAGAACTAAGAAGAAAGATTAAAAAAATGAAAAAATGTGGCAGAGCACTGGCAGTGGAGAGGGGATTTGACTGGCTGCCAGATGGTCATATCTTGGCTCTTGTGGAATTGTTTTAATTGTCTTCAACCTCAACTTATACTTGCATATGAGCAGTTGTTAGTCTGTTCTACAATCAGCTCCTGGCCTTGTTTTGGCTGAAGATATTGAGCTTCTCCATCTCTCTTTTCACAGATGCAGTCGATTTTGTTCCTGTATATTTCATCTGGTGAAGTCCATGTGTATAGCCATCGTTTATGTTGTTGTAAAAAAGGTATTTGCAATGAGTAAGTCGTTGGTCTTGCAAATTTCTATCATGTGATGTCAGGCATCATTTCTATCACCAAGGCCTTATTTTCTACTGGTGATTGTTCTTTTTTTCCAACTTTTGCACTCCAATCAACATATCTTGATTGCATGTTTGGTCAATTTCATACTGCAGATGGTGGTAAAAATCTCCAACTTTTTCATCTCTGGCTTTGGGGGTTGATGTGTTAGTTTGAATAATAGCAGTGTTAACTTGCCTTCCTTGTAGGTGTATGGATATTATCCTATCACTGACAGCATTGTACTTCAGGATAGATGTTGAGACATTTTTTGTGACAATGAATGCCACACCATATCTCTTCAATTTGTCATTCCTGGCGTAGTAGACCATAGTAGTCTAATTTAAAATGGCCCAAACCAAACCAATCCATTTCAGCTCACTAATGCCTGGAATGTAGATCTGTATGCATTCCATTTCATTTTTTTAAAAACTTCCAATTTTCCTACATTCATATTTCGTATTTTCCACGTTACAGTTATCAATGTATGCTTGTAGCTGTTTCTCCCCATTTTGAGTCATGCCACATCAGCAAATGGAGGTTCTGAGAGCTTTGCTCCATCCACATCATTAAGGTCAACTCTGCTCTGAGGAGGCAGCTCTTCCCAAGTTGTATTTTGAGTGCCTTCCAACCTGAGGGGCTCATCTTCTGGCACTATATCAGACAATGTTTCAGGGCTATTCATAAAGATTTCCAGTAGTATATCAGTGCTTCACTGCTATTCATAAGGTTTTCATTGGCCAATTCTTTGAGAAGTGGATGGCCCTTTCCTTCTTTCCAGCCTGTCTTAGTCTGGAAGCTCCACTGAAACCTGTGCACCATGGGTGACCCTGCTGGCATTTGAAATACTGGTGGCATAGCCTCCAGCCTCACAGCAAGATGCACACCACCACAGTAGGACAAACTGACTGACAAGTGGTGGGATCTCTAATTTAGGTCAAATAAAGATGAACCCCATGAGTAGGGATTTCCAGCTTGCTGTCAGAGAGATTGAGTAATGACAGTTCCCTAAGGAATCATTTTTTGTGGAACTTCAGACTCATTCTTCCCTGTCTAGTAGCTGCTAGGCTGCTGGTTTTCACAGCTATGACAGTTGAAATTCTGTTGATTTTTAAGGACATCATGGAGTTAGGGAGATGGGGATGGATTGTGGCAAGTTAACATGTCACAACACTTGCTGTTGTTACTGACCTCTGTTCATATATTTATTATTTCTTTCTTCCAGTTACCTTGAATTTACTTCACTCTTATTATTCTAGCCTCTTAAGGTGGAGCCTTAGTACATTTGTTATAGATCTCTCTTCTTTCCCATTTAAAGCTATATATATCCTTATAAACACTTACTACATTAGACCAGGATAAATTCTGATATATTGTAATTTTATTATCATTTAGTTCATAGTATTTAATAATTTTCACTGTGAATTTATTTCTGACTCATGCATTGTTTAGAAGTGTTTTTCATTTCCAAATATGTTGATTGTCCTAGATAAAATTAGTAATGTTTTCTAGTTTAATTTTATATTGATCAGAGAACATATTCTGCAAGATTGTTACTATTTTAAATCTATTGGTCCTTACTTTATGGCTCACTATCTATGTTTGTAAATGTGTCGTGAGCATTTAGAAAGAATAAGTGTTCTGTATTTGCTGAATGGATTGGTCTATAATTATCAATTACATTATGTAATTGATCAAGCCAACGTACCTTTTCTCATTTTTGTCTAAAAGTTCTATCAAATGTTAAAAGAATTGTCTATTTTCCCCTTTAATTTGTCATTTGTTGTTTCATGTATTTTGAGTCCTGTTATTAGGCATATAAATATTTATGATATTAATAATTTACAGAATTGACATTTTTATTAAAATGAAATGTCCCACTTTATCTCCAGCAATAAGCTTTGTCATAACATCTATTTTTCTGAGATAAATATAGTCATTACAGCTTTATTATGCTCATTATATTCATGTCATATATTTTCCATACATTTACTTTCAAGCTATCTGTGTCCTTATATTTAAACTGAAACTTTAAATATCAACTGTTGTAGACAACATAGAGTTGAGTCAAGCTTTGAAATCTGTTCTGACAATCTCTGCTGTGATTTGACTTGTTTATTCCATTTATATTTCATGTAATTATTGATAAGGTAGGCATTAAGTCAATGATTTTTCTCTTTGTCTTCTACTTTTTCCCATTTGGGTTCTGTTTCTCTGTTACTCCATTCTTGATTTTTGTTAGATTATCTCAATATTCTTTATATTCAATTTTAATTTAGCAATTAACTTTATATTTATACCTTTTTGTAAAATTTTTTAGTAGTTCCTCTAGGTATTACTTTATACACACTTAAAATGTCACAGGCTACTTAAAGTTAACATTGTACCACTTCATAGAATGTGTGGAAATTGTGAAACCATATTGATAAATTTACCCTACACATACACACACACAATTTGTGCTATAGTTGGCATATATAAGAGTAAAGTAAATTCAAGGTAATTGTAAGAAAGGAAATAATAAAGATATGAACAGAAATCAGTGAAATAAAAGATGAGTTAGGAATTATTTAAAACTCCAAATTAACCAGCATGCATATAATAATATGTATTTTCTTCTAAATGTTTTACTTTACAATAGTTTTATATTCACATAAAAGTTGCAGAGTACAAATGGTTACCATATAATGCAAACCCAGGTGCCTCTAATGTTAATATCTTACATCAGGTTCATACATTTTTCAAAATTAATGAATCAATATTTAGACGTCATTATTAACTATAATTCCATATTGTGTTTGGAAGTCCCTGGTTTATCCTGATGCCCTTTTTCTACCCCAGGATCTCTTAAGGTATGATGTTGTTAGGTGCCGTTGAGTCAGTTCCAACTCATAGTGATCCTAAGTACAACAGAATGTAACACTGCCTGGTCCTGTGCCAGCCTCACAATCCTTGGTATATGTGAGCCCATCATTGCAGCCACTGTGTCAACCTATCTCATTGAGGGTTTTCCCCTTTTTCATTGACCCTCCACTTTACCAAGCATGATATCCTTCTGCAGGGAATGGTTCTTTCTGACAATATGACCAAAG
>NW_006922125.1:102376-106953 GCF_000298275.1 Orycteropus afer afer
TTGCATTTCTGGAAGTTCTCTGTCAATATACTGCTGCAACCATTTTTGAATTATCTTCAGCAAGACTTTACTTGTGTGTGATATTAGTGATATTGTTTGATAATTTCCACATTCTGTGGAATCACCTTTCTTTGGAATGAGTAAAAGTATCAATCTTTCCACTCAGTTGACTAGGTAGCCATCTTCCAAATTTTTTTGGTGTAGATGAGTGAGTACCTCCAGCATAGCATCCATTTGTTGAAAAATCTCAATGGGTATTCCATCAATTCCTGGGCCCTTGTTCTTTGCCAGTTCTTTCAATGCAGCTTCAACTTCTTCCTTCAATACTATTGGATCTTGATCATATGTCACCTTCTAAAATGGAGGAACATCAACCAATTCTATTCAGTACAGTGACTCTGTGTATTCCTTCCATCTTCTTTTAACATTTCCTGCACCATTCTATATTTTGCCCATAGAATCTTTCACTATTGCAACTCAAGGCTTGAATTTTTTTCTTCAGTTCTTTCAGCTTGAGCAATGCTGAGCATGTTCTTCACTTTTGGTTTTATAACTCCAGGTCTTTGCACATTTCTTTATAATAAATGACTTTGTCTCCTTGAGCTGCTCTTTGAAATCTTCTGTTCAGCTCTTTTATCTTGTCACTTCTTTTTCTGGCTGCCCTTCCCCAAGGAGAGATTTGTTCATTCTTCTGGCAGTCCATGGTATTTTCAATATTCCTCACCAACACCACAATCCAAAGGCATCAACTCTACTTTGGTATTTCTTATTCACTGTCCAGCTTTTACATGCATGTGGGGTGATTGAAAACACCATGGCTTGGGTTGGGTTCACCATAGTCTTCAAAGGGACATCTTTGTCCCTTAACACTTTAGAGAAGTCTTTTGTAGCAGATTTTCCCAGTGCAGTGTGGTGTCTGATTTCCTGACTGCTGCTTCCATGGGTGTTGGTATTGGATCCAAGTAAAACAAAATCCTTGACAACTTCAATCTTTTCTCCATTTATCGTGATGTTGCTTATTGGCCCAGTTGTGAGGATTTTTATTTTCTTTATATTGAGTGATGTAATCCATACTGAAGACTATAGCCTTTTATTTTCATCAGTAAATGCTTCAAGTCTTCTTCACATTCAGCAAGCAAGATTGTATCCTTTAACCATATTCAATCTGTGTCTTGAGCAAATTACCTGAGAAGCTGGGCTATATGAAAAAGAATGTGGCATCAGGATTGGAGGAACACTCATCAATAACCTGCAATATACAGATGACACAATCTTTCTTGCTGAAAGTGAAGAAGACTTGAAGCACTTACTGATAACCATCAAAGACTACAGTCTTCAGCATGGATTACACCTCACCATAAAGAAAAAGAAATCATCACAACTAGACCAATAAGCAACATCGTGATAAACAGAAAAAGACTGAAGTTGGCAGGGATTTTATTTTACTTGAATCCACAATCAACACGCATGGAGGCAGAGTCAGGAAATCACACTTCGTATTGCGCTGGGCAAATGTGCTGCAAAATACCTCTTTAAAGTGTTAAAGAGCAAAGATGTCACTTTGCAAACTAAGGTGCACCTAATCCAAGCCATGGTATTTTCAATCACCTCATATGCATATGAGCAGGACGATGAATAAGGAACACCAAAGAAGAGTTGATGCTTTTTGAGTTGTGGTGTAGGTGAATAATACTGAAAATACCATGGCCTGCCAGAAGAATGATCGAATCTGCCCTGGAAGAAGTGCAGCTGGAATGCTCCTTGGAAGCTGGAATGGCCGGACTTCGTCTCACCTACTTTGGTCATGCTGTCAGAAGGGACCAGTTCCTGAAGAAGGGTATCATGCTTGGGAAAGTAGAGCATCAGCAAAAAAGGGGAAGACCCCCAATGAAATGGATTGACACACTGGCTGCAATGATGGGCTCAAGTATAGCAAGGATTGTGAAAATAACACAAGGCTGGTCAGTGGTGTCACTATGAGTTGGAGCCAACTCAATGGCATCTAATAGCAACAATGAGTACAGACTTCAGTATGGATTACATCTCAACATAATGAAAAAAAAATCCTCACAAATGGACCAATAACCAAGATCATGATACAGAGAAAAGATTGAAGTTGTCAGGGATTTCATTTTATTTAGATCCACAATCAACATCCACAGAAGTAGCAGTCAAGAAATCAAGTGATGTATTGCATTGGGCAAATCATCTTCAAAAGATCTCTTTAAAGTGTTAAAAGCAAAGATACTACTTTGAGGACTAATGTGCGCCTACCCCAAGACATGGTATTTTCGGTCACCTCATATGCGTGGAAAAGCTGGACAATGAGTAAGGAACGCCAAAGAAGAATTGGTGCCTTTGAATTATGGTATAAGTGAAGAACATTGAAAATATCATGGAACAAAAATGAACAAATCTGTCTGGGAAGAAGTAGAGCCAGAATGCTCCTCAGATGCAAGGATTGTGAGACTTTGTCTCACATATTTTGGACATGTTATCAGTCAGGGCTAGTCCTGACTGGAGAAGGACATCATGCTTGATAAAGTAGAGGCTCATCCAAAAACAGGAAGACCCTCAATGAGATGGATTGACACAGTGGCTGAAAAATGGGCTCAAGCATAACAAGAATTGTGAGAGTGGTGCAGAACCAGGTAGTATTTTTTTTTTCTATTGTACATAGGGTAGTTATGAATTGGAACCTACTCAATGGCATCGAACAATAACAACGACTAATGGCACTGAGCAAGATTTGACACCACTACACACTGAGAGTTATCCATGATACAACCCCATTTCCTACATCTAATCAGCAAATCTATTTGACAATAGGTAATGTCAATTTTACCTCTATCTTTTAAATATTTATTCTGCATTACACTACCATGCCAAGGCTGCCTTTATATTGAATCTGGTCAACTGCAGTATCTTCTAACTGATTGCCCTGCCTTTCCTTGTCCTATTCATGCTCCATGATGCTCTCACATGCTCTCCATGATCTTTTTAAGCTCAAACAGGAAGGTGTCGTGTTTTGTTTTGTTTTGTTTTGTTTTGTTTTTACTCAAACCCTTTCATTAGTGTTTCATTTTCCCTAGGATAAATTTCACACTGGCTGTGAAAATCAAATCCTTTTCAAATATATTTCAGTTCAATCAAATTGCCCATGCAGTACTACTTCATCTGATCCTAACCACCAGAGCTAAGTCAGATCTCAAGTTGAAGGGCACAGCCCTCCAGACTACCAAGTCATCCCAAGACTTTAGACTCCTAAGAGTTTCCAGGATACCCTTACTTATGACCTGCTGGCCACAAATTCAGGGGTTCCCTCTAAATACCAGCTCAGGATACCATCTATAATTTTCTACTACTCCCTTGGGAGTAGTAATTTTCTCAGACGACTCACAGAACTTACAGAAAGAGTTATCGTTATGATAGCAGTTTTATTATAGCAAAAAGGACACAAATGAAGTGATGCACATGGAGAGGTCTGGGAGGGTTCCCCAATATGAAGCTTCCAAGACCTCAAAACAGGCACAGGCACTCTACCTTCCCGAGGCATCAGTGTCTGTCACCAACTAGGAAGCCATGGAACTTCCATGTCCAGAGCCTATATTGGAGCCTCACTACATGAGCATGATTGACTGAATCAGTCTCCAGTCTATGCCCCCGACACACACTTCCCCTGATATCAGTTACAAGTCTTTCTGGCCTGGCCAGACTCCATTACTTGCAAGATGGGTATGCTCTAGAGTCCTTATAGATAACAAAGACACGTTAATGGCCCGGAAATTACCAAGATTTTTGAGGTTATCTCTCAGGAATCAATGATAGAGACCAAATTATTTGAGTAAAGTTAAATTATTTACCCCACAGCAATCTTTGATATGGTGTCAAAAGCCCATCATAATGTGGCCTCTACCTCTCTCTCTCTCTCTGAGGGCTTGGAGGCTGCTTTTCACTTGGGTGTGACTCTATATTAAGGCACGGGCCTGAGGTAGGTGGACCCAAGGCTGAAGACTGCTTTTCCCTTGGGTGTTGCTCTATATTAAGGCAGGGGCCTGAGGTAGACAGGCCCAGGTGTTGGAGGCTGCTGTTCACTTGGTTGTGGTTCTTTATTAAGGCCAGGACCTGAGGTAGATGGGCAAAGGGCTTGGAGGCTGCTTTTTGCTTGGAGGCTGTTTTTCACTTATGTGTGTGTGGTGAAGTTTGTGTGTCAACTTGGCTGATCCTGGTTGAGTGGGCAGCTGAATGTAGTAAATCCCTGTGGCGAGATTGCTAATTAACTCCATGGTGGAATCTATTGGAGCAGCTGAGTATCTGCTTTGGGTATGAGGTCTACTTCCCATGTATAAGAAACAGCTTTGGGAATGGTCTCTAGCTATGGCACATTTGAACCCTGCATGTAGCCGTGTCATTGTTCAGCAGCCTGCCATGTTCTGCCAATTGTGGGACTTTCAATGAACTTGATTTAATGGCCTGCCATGTGGTTTGGTAACATTGGGACTGTGCCTTTTTACTTGTCAACCCTGGGCTTGTCAGCTTCAGCAGCCAGCAGCTGTCTGAGTGAAGAAAAGCCTCTA
>NW_006922125.1:107263-108112 GCF_000298275.1 Orycteropus afer afer
CATTTGACTGCTAACCAGAAGGCTAGCAGTTCCAACCCACCAGCCACTCCTCGGAAGGAAGGTTGGGCAATCTACTTCCATAGTGATACTACCTCGGAAACCCAAGGAGGGGTCACTATGAGTCGGATCCAACTCAGTAGCAGTGGGGCAGTGGTTTTTTTTTTTGTTTGTTTGTTTTTTTCATGGCTCTTTATTAAGGTCAGAACATGAGGTAGATGAGCAAGGGGCTTGGAGGCTGCTTTTTGCTTAGGGGTGGCTCTATATTAAGGCTGGGGCCTGAGATAGGCAAGAGCAAAGGGGTTAGGAACAACTAAAGGGGATGAACTTGTCTACCAGTTTGTCATCCTGTGGTGGCTTACATGTTGCTGTGAGGCTGGAGGCTATGCCACCATGTTGCAAAATGCCAACAGGATTACCCATGGTGGAGAGGTTTCAGCGGAGCTTCCAGGCTTAGACAGACTTGGAAGAAGGAAGAAGCCTTCCACTTCTCAAAAACTTGGCCAATGAAAACCTTATGAATAGCAGTGAAACACTGTCTGATATATTAATGGAAAACGTTATGAACATCCCTGAAACATTGTTCGACATAGTGTAGGAAGATGAGCCCAATCAGGTCAGAAGGCACTCAAAATATGACTGGGTAGAAATGACTCCAGAGAAGACCTTAACAATATGGATAGAGTAAAGCTTTCAGGACTTCCATTGTCTGATGTGGCATGACTCAAAATGAGCAGAAACAGATGCAAATATCCATTAATAATTGGAACATGGAATATATGAAGTATGAATCTAGGAAAATTGAAAGTTGTCAAAAATGAAATGGAATGCATAAAGATTGATATCTTAAGC
>NW_006922125.1:110552-116655 GCF_000298275.1 Orycteropus afer afer
ACTAACAAGTCTGTCCTGGAGGAAGTACAGCCAGAATGCTCCTTGGAAGCAAGAATGGCCAGACTTCATCTCACCTACTTTGGTCATGTTGTCAGAAGGAACCATTCCCTGGAGAAGGATATCATGCTTGCTAAAGTGGAAGGTCAACCAAGAAGGGCAAGACCCTCAACGAGATGGATTAACACAGTGGCTGCAGCAATGGGCTCAGGTATAGGAAGCATTGTGGTGCTGGCACAGGATCAGACAGTATTCGTTCTGCTGTACATAGGGTCACTATGAGTCGGAGATGCCTCGACGGCACCTAACAACAACAATAACCTCTCTCTCTCTAACATCAGCTCCTGCCTTTCTTACCCTTTAAGTTCATACCCACACATAAATCATTTTAGATCCTGAACTTTCTTCCCTTGGTCTTGCCTACCTCCAGAACTGTGCATTCTAGTTTCTTCTGTCAGGAGAATTCTTCCCCTTGTCCCCACAAAATCCCAAAGTATCTTCCAAG
Source organism: Orycteropus afer afer (assembly GCF_000298275.1). Taxonomy (NCBI): domain Eukaryota; kingdom Metazoa; phylum Chordata; class Mammalia; order Tubulidentata; family Orycteropodidae; genus Orycteropus; species Orycteropus afer. The sequence goes on from NW_006922125.1 coordinate 111,055, forward strand.
TCTCCTCCTCATTCAAAACTTCCCTTCAGGAGCCATGTCTTTCCTTTTCTTTCTTTCTTTTTTTTCTTTTTTTTTTTTTTTTTTAATTGTGATTTGGTTGCGAATTTGCAGAGCAGATTTGTTTTACATTCACAATAAAAAAAAAAAACTCTCCTTCTCTCTCCTCCCTGTAACTACCCCCTCTCTGTGTCCTTCTTATCTATGCATTCCTATCTGTCCAGCTTTCTCTCTATGTGAATGCTGCCCCTCTGATGTCTCAAGGGTGATTGCTGTAAGGACTGCATCTCCCTAGAGTATGTTGGTGCATCACCCTTGGATAGGTGTTCTGCATGTAGGCCTTTCTACTGTTGGGCTGAGACCCAATCCACAGAATTGTCCATTTCTAGGCCAAAGGATAACCTGGGGCCATAGTCTCAGGGTTTCTACCAGTATCTATCTGACCAGTAATTCTGGTCATTTTTGTATTTTTTAATTCATTCCACATTTTTCCTCCCACTCTAACCAGGATCTCCAATTTTGATCCCTTTCTGAGTGGTTGGCATTGGTAGCCAGGCAACATCTAGTTCTTCTGGTCTTGGGGTTGTGAAGACAGAGGTCCTCATGGTCCATCATATTCTTGGACTAGTTGTTTCCAAATGACTTTGATTTTCCTCACTCTTCTTTGCTCCAGACGAGAGAAGAGCAATAGTTGCATCTTAGATGGCTGCCTGAAAGCTTTTAAGACCCCAGTTGCTACTCATCAAAGTAGGTTGCAGAAAAAGATGTCCCCTGAGACTATGGTCCCAAGCCTGCAAGCCCAGTGATTCTCTCTCAAGGTATTTGGGTGTCTCTTAAAAGCTACTCCAACCCTGTCCTCTGTTACTTCTGTAATGTATGGGGATAATTTTGTAGCACAAGTACATATGTAAGATTATCTTCAGCAAAATTTATCCTTGTTCTTGGGTATATTCCTGTTCACTTACCCCCACCTGATCTTCTCACTTGTCTATGCATTTACCCATAGACTAGTGTTTGGTGTCAGTGGTAATGCAGTATTGTGCCTGTAATAGTATTTGCCTCTGTTGTCTATAGCTTGTGTGCACATTTCTGCGTCCTCCCTTTCCCCATTGTCACCATGCTGGTCACAGCCTCTTTCCATGCCCCCTTCCCCTCACCCAAATCAACATGTGACCCCCAACTAGCCTGAAATTTTTCCTTCTCTTCCCTCCCATCCCCGGTAACCAACATAGTGAATTTCCTTCCCTGAGTAAGCCTTTCCTTGACTTTTTACAATAATGGGCTCATACAATATTTGTCCTTCTGTGATTGACTTATTTCACTCAGCATGTCCTCCAAATTCATCCATGTTGTGAGATGATTCGCATATCCTTCATTGTTCTTTAATGTAGCATATTATTCCATTGTGTGAATGTACCACAGTTTGGTTATCCATTCATCTGTTGATGGATGTTTAGGTTGTTTCCATCTCTTCGCTATAGTGAATTGTGCTGCGATGAACATGGGTGTGCATAAGTCTATCCATGTCCTTTCTCTCACCTCTTTAGGGTATATCCCTAGTAATGGAGTTGCTGGTATTTCTATTTTCAAGTTTTTAAGGAAATATAAGGAACCATTTCTGACCACATCTTCCTAAGCCTGGGGTTTATTGTGATACTAACATCTCATATTTTCATCTATAATTTCACTCTTTTCATATTACAATGTAAAGGTCCCTGTCTTGTCTCTGTACGCCATCACCCTATAAGCTGTGTGAAAGCAGAGACTTTAGTAGTGTTCTTAATTTTTATCCAATGATTAGCACTGTGCTTGGCACTTAGTAGTCACTCAATAAATAGTTGTTGAATAAATGAAAGTGAGGCTTGTCAGAACATGGAAGGAAAGCAATATCAACAAAAGCAAAGGGATTGAAATAAGCATGGCATGTGTTTTGTAGGGGACATGGTATATGGAGGGAGCACAATAGTGGCAATCAAAGCTGGAGAGGTAGAACAGGATCAGATTATGGGGGACCTTGAATGCCAGAGGGAGGAATTTCAACTTGATGAACAGGGAAATTAGACATTCTGTAAAGAAACATCTTGAAAACTCCTTGGACCCTTGTGCTTTCTACACACTGATCATTCTGGGATAGAGAAGAAAAGAAGCAAAGGTGGCACTTCTAAGTAGAAAGGTGACAGTGGACCACTTTTTCTGTTTATTTGATTATTTTTATCAGCAGTATTGAGGTACAACTCACCTATTGTAAGTATATAGTTTTATGAGTTGTGACAAATATAGAAAGATATGTAACTACAATCACAATCAAGATAAAGAACATTTTCTTTACTCCCAAAAGTTCTCTTATTCTCTTCTTCAGAAATCCTCTACCCCCAGCACTGATGCCTGGCAACCACTGGTATATTCTCCATCCCTGTAGTTTTGCCTTTTGTAGATTGTCATATAAATAGAATCATGCAGTAGCCTTTTAGGTCTGGCTTTTGAGATTTGTCTATATTGTTACATGTATTAGTAGTATGTTCCTTTTTTGCCAAGTGTAGTCACCTGCAGTATGGATGTACACAACTTATTTAGCCATTCACCTGTTGATGGCTATTTGGAATGTTTCCTGTTCGAAGCTATTATGAATAAAGGAGCAGTGAACATTCAAGAAGCAGTGATGGTGCACTTGTTTAGCCCCTTAAATCAGAGCAAGGATGTCTGGTAAAATATGGATGAGTCCTGGAAGAGCCTTTTGATCCAAGAACCCATCAGGACTCACACTCCTCTCCCCATCCACCTAGTCTAATTCATCTACATCATTATAAGCATGTTGTTATTGATAATCTCAAACTGAGAAAAAGAAAAAGATCATTTCTCCTTGAAAGACTTGGGTCAATCCAATTCGTTGTGGTGACCCAGTGCTTTGCATTACCTCTCTCCTTCCTGTTTTCTCTATTTTCTTTATAAAACTTATTTTTATTCTGTCTCTGTGCTTATTTTCTCCTCTTCTTGTTCTTTTCTCCTGTTCTTCCTCTCCCTCCTTTCCACCTGTCCTTCCCTTTCTCTTCACTTCCTCCTTTCTGTTTTTATTCCTTTCTTTTTCCTCTTCCCTTCTGTCTTCTTTTCGCATAGAAATTTGTTACAAAACATTTATATTAAGGACGTGACCAATTTACATGAACTCTTACACACCATAAGCATTTTGTGTACTGCCAACTCATTTTTATTCACTTATTTTAACTGTGAGGATACTAAGCTCTCAGCCCCATTTCTATTATATGAGATCACATCAGTCAATTACACCTAATTTCCTATAGTGTTTCTGAGAATTTCAGCTGGATGGAGCTTTTATGTTTTGCTTTAAAGTATGCAGTTGTTGATTCCTATGCTGCATACCACCGCCAACCCTTCCTGCCCCTCATTAAAACTCCCATGTTTTGACAAATTGGAGTCATTAGTATTTCAGCCTTCTGAAATAGGTTTAATCATTCAGGCAGTGATGTTCTATGTTCAAGCTTTTGTATTACCAAACTCCCCCTTTTCTTATTCTTGTTAAATAGGAACCTGATATTTAAGCATCTGGATTAGTGTTACAGGTGAGCTTTCAGCCCACCCAAGAGGATTTGTGCTTGAATTCCTGTGTCTAATGCCAGTTAGCATTAGAGGACTAAAGAAGTTCATTTTATATTTTTATTAGAATCGCTTCTTTTGTACCTAGGCCATTTTTCACAAGCCTTGGCTTAAGAGTTTGTGCTAGCTCACTCACATTTTGTTTCCTTTCCCAGGGTACATGAGGCCCTTCCTAAAAAAGAAAAGTGTATGTGTGTGGAGGGTAATTGGGGGAGGACTTACTGTGGTCCAGTCCTACAGGCTGTGAAATAGAAACACAAGACCAAGGGGGAAATGAAAAGGGACTGCAGAGAAGTATGGTGTTTAGGGTTTGTATAGAAATAATGCCAGTGTCAAAACAAGAATTAGAACATTGTTATCTTGGCAAATACCTTTAGAGAAGAAGGATAAGGGAAAGAGGAAATGGGGTAAAGAAGAGGGCAAAAAAGAGGGGGAAAGAGACAGTGAAGAGAAGAGGGTTCAATGACAACTTCTACTTTTCCATTCCTCCTCATGAATTCTCATTTCCACACTAGGCAAGCCCAGGTCTCTCTGATGTCCCTCGCCTGATGGTGACCAGACCTTTCCACACCCTGTCTTCTTTCTCTTCTCTAGATGCATTTTAGCTTGTGGCCACTATCCTCCCCATCCTCCTAGTTTCACGGAATACTTCAAGTACAGGTCTGCTAGCTCATGGAGCAAAGCATAGACCTAGCCTGTGCTAGCCCTCTGTTGTTTCCGACTCTATCTTTCTATTAATGCCGATGAAGATGGATTTAGTTTTCTGTGCAGCCACAGCACACCACTGAATAATATTGATCTTACAGTCTCTGAAAACTCCTAAATCTTTTTTACGTGTGTTGCTACTTAGCCACATCTCATCCTCTGCTTGTGCATCTGGTTGTTTTTGGACCCAAGTGCAGGATTTTACATTCACGTCCCACATTTTGTGAACATTTTAAAATTATTTTTGATGAATGTATTGTTAAGCTTATTTCAGAAATTTTTGAAAATAACTGTCATCAATTTTGTTGTCAAGTAAATGTCCTATTTTGTTTTGTTTTCCTTCTGAAAATTAATTTCAAGAATGAAGGCACAGATAATTAAGCATTCAAGGACATTTAGATTTTCAAAATTCATCTTTAAAATGTCCCTAAATTTAACCTGTTGACTAATGACAGATTTTTATTCATCATTTTGCTGTCTGAATCAGTCTAAGGTGGAAAACAAAAAAAGTGGCATATGCCTAGACTGTCCCCAGCCTCCTGAAATGGTGCAATGCTGTAAAAAAACAGCCATGGTCCTTCGTTGCTGGACAATGGGCAAAGTCACAAATCAAAATCTCTTCATTTTTGCATCTACTTATTTAGCTTAATGTTGAAATGGTTACAGACAAACAAGGTTTTTATTATATAAATGGAACGGCTAATGTATTTCAGGAAAGTTTTAGGTATTACTTAGTGTTTATGTGTACTCTCTGTGTTTTAACCTTGGAAGAGACAGAAACTATGTAGAATGAAAATTAAAATTACACTAAAAGAACTAAATCTATCCTTCTTACCTTGTATTGAACATGAATTTTAGACAAATCTCTTTGTTGGTACTTTCCATTTGAATTATTTGCAGAAAATGACATCAAGTGATAAGGTGAGTGATTTTAAAACTCACAGAATGGTCTTCTGATTTTTAGGAAAAATTCAGGTTATTGTTAGCTTTTATTTCTCTCCTCAAACTCTGAGAGAACAAAAATTCAAAGAAAGCTTTCTCAATCTAAGATACAGAATTAATATATTTCCTGTTCTCTTCAGCTTATGCCTGGTGTTTTATAACTGCTAAGAATACTAGTCAATAATGTCTTTCAAAAGTATCATAAGCTGTTATGTCCATTATAAATTATAATGGCTATATTATATAGGAGCTCTGGTAGTGTAGTGCCTAAGGCACTTGACTGCTAACCAGAAGGCTGGCAGTTCAAACCCACCAGCCACTCCTTGGAAGGAAGATTGGGCAATC
>NW_006922125.1:117030-117795 GCF_000298275.1 Orycteropus afer afer
TTGTTGTTGTTATGTGCCATCGAGTCGGCCCCGACTCATAGCGACCCCTCATAAAAATAATAACAATCATCAGATCTGACCTAATAGAAATTAGACAGCAGAACGAAAATCAGTTTCACAAACCTTTCATAACTATCTTCCTTCTTCCGTTTCCATGGAAATCTGTTTGCATGAAAGGCTCACCTTTTAGATTAATTTTCTCCAATTAGTCCAATCTTTCTCTCCACCCTACTTCCCAAAAGCTCCCTACCAACTATCTATTTAACCAAACATCCAAATCAGTTAAAATAAACAGCTAATTAGCTCAGCAAAAATAGTCAAACTCAGTTAAGACTTGACCATCTTTGAGATGATTTTGCAACAGTTGAACAGAAGCTAGATCTTGAAATTATATTGTGGGTAACATGACAAACTGTGTGAACTAGGACTGAGTTTCTTTTGATACAGTTGACAATTTTAGGAGAAACAGGTTGGAAGTGCTAAAAGAAGGAAAAATTAACAGCAATAACTGCTGTAAGAAGAGTAGAAATTTTATGGTTCCAATGATTACTTTTTTTATTATTTCTAAAATCATATATATATGTTAATATATGTTAGTGTATATATATATATATACACACACACACACACACACTATGCATACACACATATAGATATACTTAATCATAAGGGAAAATTTCTTTAATAAAGAAATAAAAAATACATATATACCCATCTCAATCTTTACTACATACACTATTAACACTTTGTGGTATTTCCTCTCTG
>NW_006922125.1:118189-122091 GCF_000298275.1 Orycteropus afer afer
ATTCACTATACACACACACATATGGAGCTCTGGTGGCATAGTGGTTCAAACCCACCAGCCACTCTGCAGAAGGAAGACAGGATGATCTACTTCTGTAAAGATTTCCAGCCTTGGAAACTCAATTGGGGTCACTATGAGTCAGAAACTACTCGTTGGCAGTGAGTTTGGTTTTTGGTTTGGTATATATATTTGTTGTTGTTATGTGCCATCGAGTCAGACTTGACTCATAGCGACCCCTTCTTGGGTTTCTGAGGCAGTATCACTATGGAAGTAGATTGCCGAGGAGTAGCTGGTGGGTTTGAACCGCCTGCCTTCTGGTTAGCAGTCAAGTGCCTTAGTAGGCACTACACTACCAGAGCTCTCTCTCTCTCTCTCTCTCTATATATATATATACACACACACACACACACAGATACATATATTTTTCTGAATCATTTAAAAGTTGAAAATAGAAATACTTCACTCTTAAATATTTAAGTGTGTGCTTCTTAAAAACAAGGAATTCTGTTGATTTTTAAAATTTTTGCCTTAAATTGCTACCCAATTTATTAAAAGTCCTTTTTCAACCATAAATAATTTGTTGTCATCATAGAAAACACAGAGATGAAGTAAAAAGGATAGTATCACCAATCATATTCGACCACATAAAAATAACCGACATGGAAAAGAATTGAGAACAGAGAAGAAAATCCATCTACCTATAGACAGCTGATCCTTGCCAAAGGGTTGAAATCCATTAAATGGAAAGAAATAATTCCTCTAACAAATGGTGCTGGCGAAACTGGATATCCATTCACAGAAAAATGAAGCAGGATCCATATCTCTCACCGTATAAAAAAAATGAACTCAAGATGGATCAAAGACCTAAATGTAAAACTGAAAACCATAAAGATTACCAAAGAAAAAATAGGGGAAAACATAGAGGCCTTAATACATGGCATAAATACACTATCAAATGTAATTAACAATGCACTGACAGCAGAGGACAAACTAGACGACTGAGACCTCCTAAAAATAAACATTTATGTGCATCAAAAGACTTCTTCAAAAGAGTAAGCAGAGAACATAGAGACTGGGGAAAAAAAATGGCAATGATTTGTCATACAAAGGACTAATCTCTAAAATTTATAGAAAATGTCAATATCTAAACAAAAAAAGACAAGCAATCCAATTTAAAAATGGGCAGAGGACATGAACAGACACTTGAACCAAAGAAAACATTCAGATAGCTAACAAACATGTGAAGAAATGCTTGCAATCATTAGCTACTAGAGAAATGCAAATCAAAACAACAATGAGATATCTCAACCCAGTATTAATACCAAGGTCAAAAAATCAGAAAACAACAAGTGTTAGTGAAGGTGTGGAGAGACTTCGAACCCTCATACACTGCTGGTTGCTGTTGTCAGGTACTGTTGAATCATCTCCAACTCATAGCAACCTTATATACAACAGAACGAAACACTGCCCAGTCCTGTGCTATCCTCACGATCCGTGCTATACCTGAGCCCATTGTTGCAGCCACTGAGTCAATCCATTTTGTTGAGGGATTTGCCCTTCTTGGTTGACCCTCCACTTTACCAAGCATGATATCCTTCTCCAGGGAATGATCCCTTCTGACAACCTGACTAAAGTAGGTGAGACAAAGTCTGGCCATTCTTGCTTCCAAGCAGCATTCGACTGCACTTCCTCCAGGACAGATCTGTTAGTTCTTTTAGCAGTCCATGGTGCTTTCAGCATTCTCCGCCAGCACCACAGCTCAAAAGCATCAACTCTTCTTCCGTCTTCCTTATTCATTGTTCAGCTCTCACATGCATATGAGGTGAGTGAAAATACCATGGCTTGGGTTAGGCACACTTTAGTCTACAAGGAGACATCTTTGGTCTTCAACACATAAAAGAGGTCTTTTGCAGCAGATTTGCCCCATGCAATATGTCATCTGATGTCTTGACTTCTGCTTCCATTGGTGTTGATTGTAGAACCAAATAATTTGAAGTCTTTGACAACTTCAATCTTTTCTCCATTTATTGTGATGCTGCTTATTAGCCACTGGGTATGGAGGCTCAGGACCATAGTCTTGTGGGGGGCACTAAGGTCAATTGGCATAACATAGACCACAAAAACAATGTTCTACATTCTACTTTGGTGAGTAGGAGTCTTAAAAGCTTGTGAGTGGACATCTAAACCAAAATCAAAAAACAAACTCACTGCCATCAAGTCGATTCAGACTCAGAGCAACCCCCATTGAGTTTCCAAGGCAGTGAATCTTTACTAAGTAGATTGCTCCATCTTCCTTCTGCATAGTGGCTGGTGGGTTTGAACTGCCAACCTTCTGGTTATCAGTCAAATGCCTTAGGCATTGTGCCACCAGAGCTCCTTGAGTAGCCATCTAAGGTGCAATTATTCATCTCTCCCCATCTAGAGCAAAGAAGAGTAAAGAAAATCAAAGATAGAGGAAAGAATTAGTTCAAAGGACTAATGGACCACGTGAACCTCAGCCTTCACAGCCCTGAGACCAGAAGTACTAGATGGTGCTCTGCTACCCTGCTGACCTCTCTGAAAGGGATCACAATAGAAGATCCTGAATAAAGTGGGAAAAATTGTGGAACAAAATTCAAAATCATAAAAAAAATCAGGCTAACTAGTCTGATGAAGATGGGTGGAATACCCAACACTATGGCCCTTGGACACCCTTCAAGCTAGGAACTGAACTTAACCCTGGTGACTCAACTATCTGCCAAATGACAGATAGGCCTATAAGGTGAAAAGTAATACCAGGAGGATATGCACTCATTAAGACAATCATGCACGTAAGATCAAGAGGACAGTACTTGCACAGGGTTAGAGCTAGGAAGGCAGAACAGGATGAGAAGGAAGGATGAAGGGAAGGGGTAGGTGCAAGGAAGAAGTGGGAAGAATGCTGTTACCATGTGGGTATTGTGATAAATAATAATAATAATAATAATACCCAATATGTACATTTTAGTGTATTTTCTTTAAAGTATTTTTTAATGTAAACTTTATGGAATATTACTGGATATACTTAAAATTATAACATTTCCCCAGTATTTCATAAAAATAACTTTTAAAAACTTAGCACATGATGAGGAGCCCTGAGGGTGCTGTGGTTAAGAGCTCTGCTGCAAACCAAGAGGTCAGCAGTTTGAACCCACCAGCCACTCTGTGAGAGAAAGATGAGTCTGCTTCCTAAAGATTTACAGCCTTGGAAACCCTGTGGGGCAGTTATACTCTATCCTATGAGGTCGCGATGAATCTGACTCGACTCAATGGCAGTGGTATTAGTGCAAGATAGCTCATTTTTTACAGGGGAAAATCTTTACATTTTTTTAGCGTAGGCTGAAAATACAGCGACAGCTTTGCTTCATTTTCTAGCCCTTTCTCTCCTAAGTAGTTTTCAGATTCAATGGTTTCTATCTTACAGTATCTCGCTTACTTCCTGTTTTCATTTTCATTCACTTATTTGTTCAAAATTCCTAACTTCTTCCTAGGTAGCAGGTACTGAACCATGATAATGTGGGCTTTGGGATCAGGTTCAGATTGCAGCTTTACCTCTAAGTAGCTTGTGTGATCTTGGGCAAACTGCTTAACTTCTCTGAGCCTTAGTTTTTTAATCTATAAGAAGAAGATGTCAATAGTGATATAAAACTCTTAGAACAGTGCCTGCTTCATAGTCAGCATGCAATAAATGCTATTATTATTGTTATAAGCTTCCCACAGGAGCGTTGTGGTGGTCAAATGTGACAATGTATGTAAAATGCTTAACAGATGCAAAGAAAATAGTAAGTACTTAATAAATGATAGCTATTTTCAGTATTAGGAGCTCTGGTAGCAGAGTGGCTAAAGCACTTGCCTGCTAACCAGAAGGCTGGCGGTTCAAACCC
>NW_006922125.1:122191-129793 GCF_000298275.1 Orycteropus afer afer
GCACATAACAACAACAACAACATTTTCAGTATTATTTCTCCACTAAGCACGTGAGATACCCAGATGAATAACCCATACTCTGTTCCTGGAGAACTAACCATTGAGTACTTAGGGCTGCTACAATAATCTGACTGAACTTCAGAGTTCAGTCCAAATGTGACCATCTCCACAAAGTTTTCACTAATTTCCTCATTTGGGAAGAATATCGCTCTTTACTAGGCTTCCATGGCCATTTTTCTGTACTTTTCTTATCAAACTTTAACACATTGGACTTTTCATTTTTATTTGCATTCGCTCCCCTTCTAGACTTCTAGCTACTAGAAAGGCATGAATGTTGTTCATCTGATAGCTCTCAATGTATGAGGAGAAGGTCCAGTGCCAGATTACCCAACAAGCAAGGTAAGCAACGGCTTCCTTGTGCTTACTTAGTAATCTATAATGAACAATTTCATATTTTCTTCACCACATCTAAGATTCTGCTTCTAGGTATGGCTGGCATCTGTCTCTCTCTTAACCCCACAGCACCTTCCTGTAGAATCAAAGCTTCTTTTCAAATTTACAATCCCTGACAGGGATGTGGCTTACCTTACTTATTGCTTATTGAGTAATCTGCCGCTGAGGGGGTTTTGCATTCATCTGTTCTTCCATCCTTCTTTCCATTCTTAACCCACATTATTCCACTAAATATTTGTGGGTTTCTCATTTCTTGTAGACAATCAATAAAGATTTGTTAATTGAATGAGCATTGGAGTTAAGCACTAGAATTCAAAGAAGTGCCTGTTATCCAATCTTTCTTACATAGTTTCAAAACAAAGCATAAGCTTTAAACTACTTCTTGAAGTTATAGGAATGAATTTCTGCTTCATTTTGAGTCTGTGCTAAGTTACACTTGGTAACTTTTTGGCGCCATCTTACAGCTATTTCAAGTGGGATTCTTTCATGGTGTACATATTTTTAAAATATTGTCATGCCATGCCCAGGATAGTCACAGAACGTCCACAGCAAGTGCTCCTTGTTGAAGTACAGAGTTATTAATAATGACAAGTCATTTAGATACTTTAATTAGTGTCCAGCACTATTCCCATTAGTTAATATGTATTTTTAACATCATCGTGCCTAATGACAATTGTAGTGTGGATTTCCTTGGCCTTGCAATTGCAGTAGGGGCATTGGATTATGCCATCTGAAGCTTTTGGAGATCTTGTTAAAAATACTAAGAAACAGTCTTCTGTAGGTAAAGGTCACATAGTCAGTCAAGAGGATCTTTAATGCCAACTGGACAAACATTTTCTCTGCACTCTTTTAAACAGGTAGGGGGCTTTCACCTACCCTTCATTCTGAATAAATGAATCCAGGGAAAGGAGATTTGATAGGACCACCCCAAAATCTCTTCAGAGTCATCCACACCCCAACCAATCCCAGACAGTACTAAATGACATCCAAAATTTCATTTGTCATAGTTTGCAGCAAAAGTCAGCTCTGTATCTTTAGTAACAGTAAGGTTACAAAAATAGCTCTTTATAGCCAAGTATTAGAAAATGTATTTACCAGATAATTAGTAAAAATGTGTTAAGTTATATGTGTTGTTTTTTGTTTTATTCATTGATGTACCTTCAGAACTAGGAAGCAAAGTACGGGGGCAATAAATATTTTTTTAGTAAGTTCATGGAGATTTCTCACAGTACCTAAATCCTCTGAATAGTAAAGACCTTGTTTTTAGTTGTTTTGAATATAGAGGTACCAAGCAACTGCTCTAATTTTTTTAGGCAAATCCCATCAGGTGTTTGTATTAGTTTCCTACAGCAATTCTGAGTACTTCTTTTGTGTGAAAACATCTTTAGCATCTGAATTTACTGACCAAATTTTGATTTTTTCCATCTATAGACCATCTCACCCTCTAAACTCTCCTCCTGAAAACCCCATTAAAAGTTATCTACTTAGAAATGTGGACCAAAACTTTAAATCATTAAAAGAGAGAGAGAGAGAGAGAGATCAGGCTTGCTGGTCTGATAAAGCCTGGTGGAACCCCTGAGACTATGGCCCCTAACTACCCTTCAGGTCTGGAAATGAATCCACTCCTGTGGCTTCCAGCCTAACAAAAGACAGGTATATGAGGTGAATATTTACATTTGGTAGACACACTTGTTGGAGAGATCAATCTTGGGAGAATAGAAGGGCTATGTATGCACAGGGAGACAGCTCAGGGGGCAGGAGTAAGTAAGTCATATGGTGGAATATCCGGGAAATGTGACGTAGGCGAAGCAAATGTTTTGGAGCAGGAAGCCTCATAGGGGCCCTCACCCTGCCTTATGGTGGAGATGCTTGACCCTGGGGGACTTGGATGAAGAAGTTCTTAAGTGCTGCCAATCAAAATGAGTTGCTTGCTCCTCTGTACTTCCATAGTGCATTTTCAATCACTTCTTATGCATGCGAGAGCTGGACAATGAATAAGGAAGACCAAAGAAGAGTTGATGCTTTTGTGTTGTGGTGTTGGAGAAGAATGCTAAAAGTACCATGGTCTTCTAAAAGGACTAATAAGTCTGTCCTGGAGAAAGTGCAGCTGGAATGCTCCTTGGAAGTGAGAATGGCCAGACTTCGTCTCACCTACTTTGATCATGTTGTCAGAAGGAACCATTCCCTGCAGAAGGATATGATGCTTAGTAAAGTGGAGGGTCAACTAAGAAGGGCAAGACCCTCAATGAGATGGTTTGACACAGTGGCTGCAACGATGTGCTCAGGTATAGCAAGGATCATGAGGCTGGCACAGGACCAGGCAGTGTTTCATTCTGCTGTACATAGGGTCACTATGAGACAACTGGACGGCACCTAACAACAACAACAACCATTGTACCGTCTCCACCTTCACCCCATCTTCATCAATATAGATCCCAGATTTATACTGGTGAAGATATTGAATACAGAAAACAAAGTGATTAGGCAGAGGCAAACAGTGTTTTATATTCAGATTGAGCTCATAGCTGTTGAATACTCATTTGAGTAATGAGGAAAGGGACACTCAAATAAATTTCAGAGGCTTGCCAAGTGTTACACAATTACACAGCTAGTAAGTGGCTCTGCCAGAACTGAAATTCAAGCCCCCTGACACACAGTCAAAATCTCTTTCCACAATCACCAAAACATTTAGGTGAACTCCTCTCGCTCCCTGCTTTATAATTCTAATGCATCTAGTAACTTAATCGTAAACACATGTTATGTACTCTCAGCCAGGCAGAAGCTAAATACTCTGAACATGTGAGCCTCATATTATGTATATATTTAGTTCCATGTTTATGTATTTGTGTGTTTATTTATATTCTGGGTTTTTTTTGTATTTGTACATTTATGCATTCAGGTATTTAGTGTACTTATGTATTTATATATGTGCATGTGTGTGTTTATTTTTTATTTGTGCATTTATGTATTTCTTTATCTTACCTGTAGGGTTACGAAACTCCTACTCCCAATGCTATTAGATGAGAGCACATCAGTTGATCAGTTGATTATACCTTAATTTTCCTATAGTGTTTCTGAGGATTTCAGCTTAAAATAGGTCTAGCATTTTGATTAAAAGACCTCAGCTCTTGAGCTCCTAGGGATGAGAACAGAGAGAGCAGCTGTGAGCAGAACCAAATTGCTGAGCTACGGAAATACCACCAAGTCAGCAGAAAGAAGCCTGAGCTACGAGAGCAGGAAAAAAAAAAGAAAATGTAACAACAGAAGCTTAAAAGAGAATGAGAAAAATATTGAAAACAAGCCCAGGAGCAAGCAAGAAGTACTGAGGAGGAACCAGGTTGAATTCAGCAAAAGGGCCAACATGAGGGACCTGACGCTTTCCACTCTCAAAATGATGCAGGACCATGTGGACATTTTAAAAAGCACACAAGAAAAGTTCATCAGAGACTGCGGGGCACTGACGAAGGAGGTCGCAGGATTGAAAGAGACTTGGAGAGAAGAAAAATGCTGAGTAAGTATCATGGAAGAGAGGATCAGTACGAACGAGGACCAAATAGAGCTTCAGTCCCAAAAGATAAAAAGTTTAAACAGGCAGCTCTTTACAGTGCAAGAAAATGTGATGGATCTTGAAAACAAATCAAGGAGGTATAACATTTGTGTAGCTGGCATCCCTGAAGGTGAAGAAAATGACAGTAGTCTTGAAACCATTATCAAGGAAATCATTGATAAAAATTTTCCAGACCTAAACATAGATCTCAACTTACATACAGAGAGAATTTACAGGTCCCCACTCAAATATGCCTCTCAATCTAAAAATCCAAGGCATATAATTGTGCAATTCTCAAACTTAAAAGAGAAAGAAATCATCCTGCAAGCTGCTCAGAAAAAAAGACCTACTTTTCAACAAGACAAAGATAGGACTGACTGCTGACAGCGCCTTGTTAACAGTGGAGGAGAGACCAAGTTGGAGTAAAATCTACTACCAGCTGGACTCCTGGGTTTGCAGCCCAGAGTGAACTACCCAGCCCAGCTTCTTTCTTCTTTGAAGATTAGAGAAGACTCTTTAGCAACCAAGATGACTTCCAGGCATTTGTCAGCAGAACTCCGAAACTACTGGCTTTACTGCAAACAGCTGCAGCCCAGGGAGAGAGTGCACCTAGAGATAAGTGACTAAATTCACTTGTAAAACCCAATTTCTTGATAGAATGTAGATGTTATTTTTATGATTAATTGTATTTTTGCCAGGGTGACTAGTGGAAAAGTAAGTAAAAATGTAAGGTTGCACCCAGTTGCTATTATGTTATCACACACACACACACACACACACACACACAGTGCATGGGAAGAGAGGAAGAGAAAAGGAAATGGGAAGGGATAAGGGGAGGGATGAATGGGAATAAGGATATGAATAAAGTAAGATAATAATGGAAGGTGTGTGGGATAGGGAGACATTGGGATATGACAGATTAAATAACATCAAAAAAATTTCTTTGTCAATCTGCACATCAATCAATGATATGAAATGAACTGATTTGTTCAGAGAGAAAAAAATCTCCTCCCTATCTGTCAAGGGTACTTGGATCTATTAGAAAATCTGACCATAAGCTTGGGCATGAAAAAGTTAGAAATGGAAGAGATGTATATACATTGAACTGATTGCCTGTAAACTGATATTTTTAGAAACATTATAAACAGTGAATAATGTTTCAGTGATGTGTTTTTAAATTGTTAACATGTGTGACTATTGCAACTCAGACCTCTGTTTAGCTTTAATTACGTAACTTGTTCATCATACAATAAATGGGGGGGGGGGAAGAACCCAACTCTTGACTTCGAGACTTGCCTTTGGACAAGTGATTAAAAGTAAATAAATATTTGAAAGAACTCATTTGTAGATTCTTGAGTACTACCCCTTCCCCACTCTCACCCCCTCCCCCCATGAAAATGCCCACCATTTGGTGGTGCTGGAGAAAAGTCAGACTCCAAAGCAGAAAAAGGCTTTCCTGGTGCTGACACTTTGAGCTTTCAGCCTGGGTTAGACCTAAATAACTCATTGGAACCTCTCTGCCCGCTGGCCCCAGGCAGTAGGGCTGAGCCCATCTGCTTTCCCTCTCGGACCACTAACTTTCTACAACACAGGAAACGGGACTTCTGGAACACTGTGTGTTTGTGCAGCCCACCCTCAAAGCCCATATGCACTTTAAAGGTGCATCCCTGATCGCCCCCTATGTGCACGTGAACGCACACACACACACACACACACACACATCATGCTGTTTCTCATATAAACAAAAGGTATCTTGTGATGCTAGGAGGATCGTCATTTGGAGACAGTGGACCAGTAGTTTACCTTTTTGGTAAATGGTGTGTTCGCCAAACAGAACTTTGTGGCCCTGCTAGATTGGACATAACAAAACCTCATCTTCTGTAAGTGCCCATTAACCTTAAGTTAAATTCACTTAGGTCATCACACTTCGTTTGCTCCGTGAAAAGCACCCAGAAGCCTGATCATGTAGACCTCCACTTAATGCCTCATGGCTCACGGTGAGATGAATGTTTTGATTAAATAAGTTTCAGTTCTGGCTTCATCACTTGCATTTGATTTATTCTAGGCAACTTCCTGCACAATCCTGAAAATACCCTCCGTTGCAGCTTCAGGAAGTGGCTTAGTGCCCTAAACTGTGCCCTTAATAATTGAAATGCTTAACAAAGGATAAGGTGAAACCTAAGCTCTGTGGGCTCACCCCAGCTTTCCCTTCTGAGCCAGTGTTCCTAAGCTCCAGCACAACACTAAGAAGAGGCTAGCTTTATACAAAGCCCATCTCCAACACCCAGCCCCCTTCTACCCAGCCCAGGTCTTGCTGTTGGAACCTAACCTGTCTGGTTGGGCATAACCTGTCTCAGAAAGCCACTTGTCTAGTCACATCTCTGAGTCCCTCACTCATATACTCCCTTTTCATTACAGAAAAATATGATGGCTGGGGAGGGATGCTAAAACACATCATCAACCAATCCATGCACCAAACACTGGAGGGACTGACACAGTCCAGGTAGCTCACCATAGCAATGAAAGGGGGAAGCGGAATGGAGCATGATTCTCATAGCTCTATTGAAAGTACATACAAATGATCCAAATTTTTGAGTAGTTTGGAAAAGTCTCTGCTTCTGCATGAGAATTGGAAGAAAGTGGTATGCTAGGAAATGTTTTAAAAAACTGGTGCCTAAGGCATTTGACTGCTAACCAGAAGGTTGGTGGTTCAAACCTCAGAAGGAAGGTTGGGCAATCTACTTCCATAGTGATACTGCCTCGGAAACCCAACTAGGGGTCGTTATGAGTCGGGTCTGACTTGATGGCACATAACAAGAACAACAAGTTCTCCCCAGGAAGGTTGGCTGGAGAATATGTCTCTTCCTGCAGGTTCAACACCCACAGAGGTAGTCTAGAGATGGATGAGGACTTTCTCTGAAGCCTGAATAATAAGTCATTTAGAAGATTTCATGATATCCCAGAACAAGCAGCATGAGTGAGTGGTATTCTCACTCACACAGGCCCAAGATCTTCTTAGGTTTTCAGGACCAGAGAGTGGGGATCCTGGGTCCTAGATCCAGGTTGCTGGTCTAAAAGTAAAGCTTCAGGCCAAGAACTTGAAGAGCTCCTAGGACAATATCATTGCCTTTTTCTACATTATTAACACTACATTTGATCATTGCTTTTCTAGTTTATTAAGTTCTTTCAAGTTTTTTATTTAAATGTATTTTATTTTTGCCGTTGTTGAAAATATACACAGTAGAACATAATCATTCTTTAAGGTATTCAACCATTCTCACCCTCCTTTTCTGAATTATTCTTCCAATATTAGCATAAACTCACTGCCCTCTAAACTTCCTATCTAAGTTTTCAAGTTGCTGTTATCAATTAGATCCCATATAAATAGTTCTTTAAAAAGCACAATGCTCAAGGCAGACATTCTTTACCAATTAACGAAACTGTTGTTTGGTTTCAAGAATATTGCAGGGATATTTTTGGTTTAAGGTTTAAAGATCATCTCAGGGAAATAGTTTCAGAGGTTAATCCAGCTTCAACGGCTCCAGAAACATTGGGTTCTATGAGAATCTGAAATTCTGGTCTGCATCTTCCCCCTTTGGGCC
>NW_006922125.1:130018-137904 GCF_000298275.1 Orycteropus afer afer
CCATGACCCTAAACCTCAAAACCAAGAAACCAATGAGTGGATAGATGGGTGGACAGTCAGAACAATCAAGTATGTCTAGGCAGGGGGGAGTATGCCCATGACAACGTAGAGGGTTGTCAGATGATGTTTCTATAAGCAGATTTGTATGCTCTGTAAGAATGCCCAAGTATATAGTAGAGCTGACAAGGGGCAAGGTCTTCTTGACCATAGCCAGCTACCCAGAGGGAGTGAGTAGTTGGACCTGTGGGCTCAGGACCATGGTCCCAAGGAATATCAAGCTAAATTGGCATAACATACTACACAAAAACATTGTTCCACATCCTACTATGGTGAGCAGCGACTGCGATCTTAAAAGCTTGCAAACAGCTATCTAGATGCAATAATGCCTATCTCCTAATCCAGGGCAAAGAAGAATGAAGAAAACAAAAGATGCATGGAAACAATCAGTCCAAGGGACTGGTAGACCATGCAGTCCTCAGCCTATATGTCCATGAGACCAGAAGAACTAGATGGTGCCCAGCTACCACTGTCAACCACTCGGAGGGGGGATCTGTGTAGGAGATTCTGGACAGAGCAGGAGAACAATGTGGAACAAAACTCAAAAAAAAAAAAAAAAAAAAAAAGACCAGGTTTGCTGGTGTGATAGAGCCTGGTGAAACCCCTGAGACTATGGCCCCTAGCTGCCCTTCAGGTGTGGAAGTGAACTCACTCCTGTGGCTTCCAGCCAAATAGAAGACCAGCATATTGGCTGAATGCTTATGTCAGGTAGATACACTCCTTGGAGAGATCAATCATGGAAGAACAGAAGGGCAGTGTATGACAGGGAGGTTGCTCAGGGGGCAGGAGTACATGGGAGGGGAGGATGCAGGGAAGAGCTAACTATAGGGAGGAAGTGGGACAAGAGCTGTTACATTATGGGGAATTACAGTCAGTGTCATGAGACAAAGTGTGTATGAACTGCTGCTGTATAGAAAATGAATTTGCTCTGTAAACTTTTGACCAAATCACAATAAAAATTCAAAAAAAAAAGAAAAGAAAAAAGAAACCAAATCCCATGAGTTGTTTGGTTGTACATAAGCAGCCTCAGCAGCTACTCTTTTTGTTTTTGTTGTAAATATCTCTTAGTTCTCTGTTGTTGTTGTTGTTGTTGTTGTTATGTGCCGTCGAGTCGGTCCCGACTCATAGCGACCCCTCCTTGGGTTTCCGAGGCAGTATCACTACGGAAGTAGGATTGCCCAACCTTCCTTCCGAGGAGTGGGTGGTTCTCTAGTGTTGCTAAAACAGAAGTACCACAAGTGGATGGCTTTAACAAACAGAAATTTATTCCATCAGATTTTAGGAAGATAGATGTCTGAACTCAGGGTGCCAGCTCTAAGGGAAGGCTTTCTCCCTCTATTGGCTCTGGGAAAAGGTGTTTATCCTTAACTTTCCCAAGAGTTTCTCAGCACAGGGCCCAAAAATGATGCACTCCACTGGCTGTTACACTTTCTTGGTGGTACTGAACACATTCCCATCTCTGCTCCTGTTCTGGTTACCTAATGCTGCTCTGACAAGAATATACCATCAATGGAATGGCTTGAACAAACAGGAGTTTATTCTCTCACAGTTTGGAGGCTTTAAGCCTGAGTTCAAAGTGCCAGGCTCTAGGGGCTGGGTGAAAGCCTCTCGACCTTGGGGTCCAGCTCAGCCTCTTGCTCCCAGCCCACTGGAGCTAGAGGCATTTCTTCACTCAGACAACTGCTGGCTGCTAAGGCTGACAAGCCCAAGGGTGACAAATAAAAAGGCACAGTCCCGATGTTACCAAACCACACAGCAGGCCATTAATTCAAGTCTATTGTAAGTCCCAAGGCTGGCAGAGCATGGCAGGCTGCTGAACAACAACACGGGTGCATGCAGGGTCCAAGCATGCCATAAGCTAGAGACCATTCCCAAAGCTATTTCTTATATATGGGAAGCAGACCACATGCCCAAAGCAGCTACTCAGCTGCTCCAGTAGATTCTACATGGAGCTCATTACCAGTCTCACCATGGAGAATAACTATCATCAGCTGCCCAGCCACTCAACCAGGCCCAGCCAAGTTGACATACAAATTTAACTACCACAGCTCTCTCGTTTAATTTCTGTTATATTTCAAAATAGATTGACTCAAGATACAACCTAATCCTGTAGATTAAATCTTACCTCATTAACATAATTTCTTCTAATCCTGCCTTATTAACTTCATAGAAGTTTAGATTTATAACACATAGGATAATTACATCAGATCACAAATTGAAGGATAATTACTTAATACTGAGAATCATGACCTAGGCAAGTTTACACAAATTCAGCTGGGGGTGGGGCGGGGCTGTATGTGTGTGACACAATTCAGTCCATTCCACCCTTTAGGCCCCCAAAATTCACGTCCTTGCCACATGTGAAACATATTCATCCCATCTTATCTTCCCCAAAGTCTTAAATCAACTCCAAGTCCAAAATTCCATCCTGGGACAAAATGCTTCTTCATCTGTGAACCTGTGAAATACAAGCTATCTGCTTCCAAAGTACAGTGGTGGAACAGGCACAAGGTAGCCATTTCCATTACAAATGGGAGACAGAGGAGGGAACAAAGGGATAAGGGGCACCAAGCAAGTCCCAAAGCCAGCAGACCAATTGACATTAGCTCTCAAAGGCTTGAAAATAGTCCTCTGTTCTCTGAGACCATGGAGGCAATGATGTTGCCCTCCAGACTCTAGATTTTGACCATGCTCTCTGGATTCTGGGTGGAGGCCCTTCAGCTCTGGGCTTCAAGTCCACCTTCTAGGCCCTTTGAGACAGCAACTCTGCTCCCTCAGCTTTGATCAACCCCATTCTCCAGCTTAGAAGTGACCCCATCCCATTGGCCCCAGCAGGTCCCTTTCACATTGTAGGTGTCCGTTAGAGCCTGTTAGAGAAGCACTCCACTCTTCTGGTACCAGATTCTGTCTTAGTTCTCTAGTACTGCTATAACAGAAATATCACAAGTAGATGGCTTTAACAAAGGTAAATTCATTCTCTCAAAGTTTAAGAGGCTAGTTGTCCAAATTCAGAGAGCACCATCTGTAGTGGAAGACTCGCTCTGTGTGGGCTCTGGGGTAAAGTCTTTGTCATAAATCTTTCTCTGGGTCTAAGAGTTTCTCAGCAGGAATCCTGGGCCAAAAAGATGTGCTCCACTGCTGTCTCTTCTTTCTTGGTGGTACAGAGCTCCCTTTCATCTCTGCTCGCTTGTTTAACCTCTTTTATATCTTATATCTCAAAAGGATTGACTAAATAGTCAACCTAATCCTGTAGACTGCATCTTGCCTCATTAATATAACTACCTCTAATCCTGCTCGTTAACATCATGTAATTGTTGTTGTTAGTTGCCACTGAGTTGGTTCTAACACATAGCCCCCTTATGTACAACAGAAAAAACCCTGTCCAGTCCTGTGCCATCCTTACATTCATCGCTATGTTTGAGCCCATTGTTGCAGTCACTGAGTTGATTCATCTTCTTGAGAGTCCTCCTCTTATTTCCTGACCCTCTGCTTTACCAAGCATGATGTCCTCCCCCAGGGACCGGTCTATCCTGATATGTCCAAAGTACCTGAGATGAAAACTTGCCATCTTTGCTGCTAAGGAGCACTCTGGCTGTATTTCATCCAAGACAGATGTGTTTCTTTCCTCTGTCAGTCCATGATATTGTTAGTATTCTTCACCAACATCATAAGTCAAATGCATCAATTCTTCTCCAATCTTCCTTATTACATTGTGCAGCTTTCACATGCATATGAGGTACTAAAAATACCATAGCTTGAGTCAGGGGCACCTTAGTATTCCAAGTGACATCTTTGCTCTTTAACACTTTAAAGAGGTCTTTGCAGCAGATTTTCCCAATGCACTATGTCACTTGATATCTTGACTGCTGTTTCCTTGGGTGTTTATTGTGGATCCAAATAAAATTAAATCCTTGACAACTTCAGGATTTTCTCCATTTATCATGATGTGGCTTATTAGACCAGTTGTAAGGATTTTTGTTTACATTGTATTGAGGTATAATCCGTACTGCAGACTGTAGTCTTTGATCTTCATCAGTAAGTGCTTCAAGTTCTCTTTGCTTTTAGCAAGCAAGATTGTATCATCTGCATATTGCAGGTTGTCAGTGAGTCTTCCTCCAATCCTGATGTCACATTCTTCTTCATATACTCCAGATTCTTGGATTATTTGCTCAGCCTACAAAAATACCATAGCTTGAGTCAGGGGCACCTTAGTATTGCTCAAGCAACCACAGTCTGACAAACTGACAGACAACTGGTGACATTAACATCATAGATGTTACGATTTACAACACATGGGCTAATTACATCAGATCACAAACTGGAATATAATTACATAATAGTGAGAATCAAGCTAGTCGAGTTGACACAAATTTCTGGGAGAAACAATTCAATCCATAACAACATCTATCATACATTTGCCTATTCAGTTGTTTTACAGGATTACAACAGATTGACTAAGTATGGTGAAGCAATATATCCCTGATACACACCTTTCCTGATTTTAAACCAATCAGTATCTCCCTATGTTGCTGAAACAACTGCCTCTTGATCTATGTACAGACAATTCTTTGCAATAGTATCCATAATTTGTTATGATCCACACAGGCAAATGCCTTTTCACAGTCAATTAAGCACAGGTAAACATATTTCTGTTATTCTCTGCTTTCAGCCAAGATCCATCTGACATCAGGAATGATATCCCTCATTCCACATCCTCTTCTGAATCCGTCTTGAATTTCTGGCAGTTCCTTGTCAACATACTGCTGCAATTGTTTTTGAATTACCTTCAGCCAAATTTTACTTACGTGTGGTATTAATGATACTGTTTGATAATTTTTGCATTCTTTCCATCACCTTTCTTTGGAACGGACATGAATATGGATCTCTTCCAGTCGGTTGGCCAGGAAACAGCCTTTCAAATTTCTAGGCATGGACAAGTGAGTGTCTCTAGCACTGCATCTTTTTATTGAAATATTTCAATTGGTGTTCCATCAATTCCTGCAGCCTTGTTCACAGCCAATGGCCTCAGTGCAGCTTAGACTGCTTCCTTCTTTACCATCAGTTCTTGATTATATGATGCTTCCTGAAATGATTGAATGTCAACCAGTTATTTTTGGTACAATGACCCTCTGTGTATTCCTTGCATCTTCCTTTGATACTTCCTGGGTCGTTCACTACTTTGCTCATTGAATCCTTCAATATTGCAACTTGAGACTTGAATTTTTTCTTTAGTTATTTCACCTTGAGAAATCTAGAGTGTGTTCTTCCCTGCAGGTTTTCTAACTCCAGATCTTTGTACATTTCAATATAATACTTTACTTTGTCTTCTTGAGCCACCTTTTGAATTCTTCTATTCAACTCTCTTACTTATAGGCATATGGATGTTATCCTATCACTGACAGCATTGTACTTGACAGATTTTGAAATGTTCTTTTTAACAATGAATATGACACTCTTCCTCTTTAATTCGCCATTCCTGGTATAGTAAGCTATATGATTGTCTGATCCCAAATGGCCAATATCAGTCTATTTCAGCTCACAAATACCTAGGATATCCATCTTTATGTGTTCCATTTCATTTTTAACGACTTCCAATTTTCCTAGATTCATACTTAGTACATACCACATTCCAATTATTAAAGAATGCTTGAAGTTGTTTCTTCTCATTTTGAGTTGTGCCACATCAGTAAATGAAGGTCCTGAAAACTTTACGCAATCCACATCATAGGCCCTTCCCCAGTTCTATTTTGAGTGCTTTCTGAACTGAGGGGCTACTCTTGTAGCACCATTCAGATGTTGTTCCACTGCTATTCATAAGGTTTTCACTGGCCAATTTTTTCAACAGTAGATCACCAGGTCCTCCTTCCCAGTCCGTCTTAGTCTGGAAGCTGTGCTGAAACCTGTCCACCATGGATGACCCTGCTGGGATTTGAAATACCAGTGACATAGCTTCCAGTATCACAGCAACACTCAAGCAACCACAGTCTGACAAACTGACAGACAACTGGTGACATTAACATCATAGATGTTACGATTTACAACACGTGGGCTAATTACATCAGATCACAAACTGGAATATAAATTACATAATAGTGAGAATCAAGCTAGTCAAGTTGACACAAATTTCTGGGAGAAACAATTCAATCCATAACAACATCTATTATACATTTGCCTATTCAGTTGTTTTACAGGATTACAACATATTAACATCAATTAAATTAATAAGCTGTTCAATCCTTACCCTTAGTCAATGTGATTTTTCCATCACCAAAAACCAAAACTCGGTGCTCCATAAGCAATAATGCCCCCATTTTTCCCCTGCTCTCTTCTCTGGAAACCACTTATAAACTTTGGTCTCTACATATTTCTCTGTTCTTCACATCTTTTTTTCTAGTAGTATCATTCCATCCATCAAGTGCAGAGTCAGCATAAGGTAATGGTTAAGAATAAGCACTCAAGCTATGGACTGCCTGAATTTGAATTCTAGTTCTGCCACTTGATGGCTCTATTGGTCTTGGGCAATTTGCTTAATGGCTCTGTATTTCCATTTCCTCATCTGTAAAGTGGGCTGATAATGGTAGCAACCCGGTAGTGCTGGCTATAGGGAGAAAATGAATTACTATTTGTAAATCACATAGTGACTGGTAGTGTCGTGTGATTTTTATATAAATGTTTTGAATATTGTCATAGATGCTTCAAACTTGATGGATAAAGGTAACAACTATTGCTACTGGATCCCAAATAACTATCAAGCCTAGCCAGTTTTACCTCCAAAATGTTTTGGGAAGATCCTCAATGGGATGGATTGACACAGTGGCTGCAACGATGGGCTCAAGCATGGCAATGATTTTGAGGATGGTGCAGGGCTGGGCCCTATCAATTGAGCTTGATATTCCTTGGGACCATGGTCCTGAGCCCACAGGTCCAACTACTCACTCCCTCTGGGTAGCTGGTCATGCGCATACTCCCCCCTGCCTAGACATACTTGATTGTTCTGACTGTCCACCCATCTATCCACTCATTGGTTTCTTGGTTTTGAGGTTTAGGGTCATGGTTTCATGGGACATCTCAGTTAATTGGTTTAATAACATGTTCAATGGCTCTGTTCTACTTCATAGTTCATTGCATAATGCCTGGGGTCTTGATGGGCTGGGAACAGTTAATGTTGATGGTTTAACAGCATAATGAACATATTTAATGTCACTGAAATGTACATGTGAAGATCATTGAAATAGCAAATGTTTCGCTACTTAATGTATTTACTGCAATAAAATGCATTTTAAAACACATGTAATTAAAAATTAGATTATTTCTTATGAGAATCTATTGATATGTGAGCCCATGTCTTCTCCAAACATTATCATTTTAGGAAGTCTTTCATGGACAACTACATTTTTGAAGGGTTGCTCTACATCATGGAAATCATGTTACTCTAGGGCAGCTGGGGAAGTTTTTACAAATTAGTAGCGGTAGCAGCAGCGGCAACCAGGCACGGTATGAGTTTTACTTGCATTAACCCATTGAAGCCCTATTGTGTTGTTTTCTATATTTTACAGATGAGGAAACTAGGACACAGAGAGTTTAACTCACTTGCTTGAGGTCACACAGCTATTAAATGATAGAACCTGGACTGAGATCCAAGTTTGTATGTCTCTAAAGCCTGGAGTTTTATCTCAAGCTGGAGTTTGAAGGCTCTCCAAGTTTCTTACCCCTCTCTGAGTTTCAGTTTCCTTATCTGTAAAACGGAGGGAAATAATGCTTATCTTGTAGGGTTGCTACCGAAGATTAGAAATAATACATGCTCAGGTCCCAGCAGCACATAGTAGGCA
>NW_006922125.1:138219-140425 GCF_000298275.1 Orycteropus afer afer
GTGAAACTCTGAGCGATCACAGGCGAGGGGGCAGGGGCCAGAATTTGGCTCAAACGGCCTCTGCAGGGAGTCGGGAGAGGGGCGGGCAGCTGGGAGGGGCATAGAAATCCCGGTCGTCAGAGGACTGCAGGTGGCCGGCAGAGTTGGTGTAGGTGGGCTCCCACGGCTTGGTGAAACGGGGGGAGAGGGTTGGGGCCCGCCGGCAGGCGGTCTGGGGCCAGAGGGAGGCGGGGCCGGAGCATAAGAGGCTGTCCTTAGCCAGCTCTGCCCATGCCGGGCAGTTTGCTGCATCTGGAGGAGCTCACTGGAGAATCTCCAACAGTGAAGCGGGTCTTCAGCTACCGTAAGTACCTGCAAATGAGCGCATAGTCCAGTGGCTGAAGACTAAATACCAGCCACCAGATCCTAAAGAAAAGCCCGAAAGAGTCTCTCTGTTGTAATTAATTGCTGTAAATTAAATTGCTCACCAGTCTGGTCCCCCACCCCCTTCATCCCGCCTTTCTCCTTCCCTCTCCGGATCCTAGCCCTGCCTCACTGGGAATCTCTGGACACTGTAGATACATTCCATTTTCCCTCTCAGTCTTCCCTCCAAATCCTCAGCAGTGCACGTACCCGGCACCCTGCCGAGCCAAACCCTTTTGATTCCTGGCGCCCTCTAAGCTAAGCGCGGGGGCGAGCCATTATACATTTCGGTATGTCACCCTCAAAAAGCACTGCGGAGTTGCCTACAGGTGGGGAAAGTGCTTGGGGTGGAGTAGAGAGGGTAAAACCGCTTGAAAACTGAGATGGGGTGGGCGTGTGTGTTGGGGGGGGTGAAAGGCCAAGATGGGCGTGGCCAATATCCTTTTCCAGTTCTGGAGCTTTGGGATGCTCCCTGGGCATAAAATTAATTAGTGTGGCTGTATGTAAACGGTGGTTTCCTTAGTGACTGGGGAAGGGTCAGCTACTCTGAGAAGCCCAGCTGCTCGGACTCCATTCAAACCCTCAAGAGGCAAAGACCCTAGAGTTAGAGCCCAAGGGGCAAGGCTGGAGCCTCAAATGGCATTTCCGGCGTGGAATCCCAGGTAGAACCTTCGCTTGGCGGTGGAGCCTGACTTGCCCAATGTGTCCCGACCCAAAGCCCCAGAGGAACGATGCAACAGGGTGGATCTCAAGCCTTGCCCTGGCCTGAGGGGAGAGGCCAAGGGACCGCATGTCAAAGCTGAGATGAAAAGAGCATCTTTAGGGTCCTGAACCAGTTCGATGCCCCCTTTGGAGGGGTGAAGAAAACAGCCAGCTTTCTACAAAATGTTTACTACATGCCTGGCACTGTGCATCTCTAATACAACACAACAACAACTCTAGGTGGATACTATTCTTCCCACTTTATAAAGTTCAGGGAGGGTAATTTGAGCATCTTTCAATGAAAAGTGAGCAATACAGAAAGGAGCTGTGACTTCTTGGGTCTCTGACTGTCCAGCTGCTTCCTGCAGCCCAGGTATTTTGAAAATGAACCCTCCCGCCTTCCAACTCCTGCACTCCACCCAGTGTTGGCACTGGAGCAAGTTAGAGGCTGGAGTCCTAGGATCAGCTTGGAGAAGTAGAAGCAGCCCCATTCTCTGTTCTAGGAGCTGCCTCTACCCCGACTTTTCTATAGTAGGGATTAAGTGGGTGGGGGCAACCAGGACCTCAGGCTCTGATAGAGAGCTGGTGAGGGAATTAGGTTGAGTTTGTGTTGTGGGGGTGTACCTTCCTTTGGCAAAAGGATACCCTGAGGGCACAAAAACCCAGGGTCTATAGTCGCTAGTGATTTCTGGGGAAATGGGACAGCCTCCTTGAACTCAAACATCTTCCCCATTCTCCCTGAGATTCAACCAATTCCATTTTCCTTATGGGCAACAAGCAAAAATACTTGGAAAGTTATGAGTAGTCAAGAAATCATTTACACCTTGTATGAATTAGTTCCAGCAGCTTGATTCACATACACCTACTTGAGATGGGAGCTCTGAGGGTTAGGAGAGAAGAGTGAGAGTAAGAATAGATCTGAAGCATTCCATAGAAGTGAAAGTTTGGTTGGAATGAGATGCAGGAAAGTGAGGAGGGGAAAGAATGGAGCATGGGCTGCCTCTGGAAGTTTAAATAGTGGTTTTACAACATGGGTGTTGGATTCAAACCTGGATTTGAATACTGGCTATATTTAGTACCATTGACCTTGGGGGAATTAGAT
>NW_006922125.1:141215-175661 GCF_000298275.1 Orycteropus afer afer
AGTGAGTTCTACTACCTCAGGTATCTTCCTCCCTGCAGGCTCCAAGGCATCATCCTGCCTCCATGATCCAGGGCATTATGGCCTTGAGATCCCAGAGAAAATTCCCAGATTGAGCTGATTGGGAATCAGAGTCCTTGGTTTACCATAGAATAGTTAAGAGCTTTATCTTAGATGTAAAGGCAACCAGACATGCCCTTTATTCCTCAGCTCACCTGGATTCCTTGAACAAACATCCTGGGGTCCCTATCCCATCCCCCAGATAAGCAGACACTCCTATACCCACGGGGAGGTAAAAAGAGGGATCTGAGTTGGGGTCAATTGTAAGGAGCATAGGGAAAACACGTTATGGGAGGGGGAAGGTTGGACTGCTCACATCTTTGTGGTCTTTGGAAATGACAGTGATGGAATCTCAACTGGAGCTGTGGATAGAGACCCAGGCCCCTTGGGAGAACATCACACTGTGGTGCAGAATTCCCTCTGGGATATCTAGCAGGTTCCAGCTGCTGAAGGATAAGACACAGATGGCCTGGGTGCGACCTACCCGTAAGACCTTCCAAGTTCCATTCTCCATAGGTGCCTTTACTGAGTCCAATACAAGTCTTTACAGGTGCTGCTACTGGCAAGAGATGGGCTGGTTGGTAAAATTTTAGCGTTAGAGGCACCAGGTAAGAAGAGATAGATACTCAAGAATAAACTCCAGCTCCTAGGACTCAAACTTGTCATCCTAGGGCGGGGTTTGCTTCATTCATTCATTTACTTTGAGTATATGCATGCATGCATTCCACTGTTATTAAATAAGTACCTAGTCTGTATTAGGCAGTACATGGTGGAGACAGTGTCAGGAGCAGATCGAGATGGAAAGCTCTCAACAAAGGGGAGGCCTAGAGATGGGGGAAGGAGGGGGGTTGTTGGCCAAGAAGGATCATACAGAGAAGCTTTATTTAAAGTCGAGCTCTCGTCTACTCCTTGCACAGCACTCTCCTTGCTCTACATCAATTCCAGTCCATTCTTTCCTTCCAGGCCAATTTCCCAAGTCCATCTTCTGGATGCAGGCCGAGAGCTCCACTCTTCCTGCATGTAATGTTCACACACTTTGCCATGGATGGCTGCAGGATTGGGTATTCATGCTGTTTAAAGAGGGATATGCTGACCCTGTGGATTACCAAGTCTTAACTGGGACAGCGGCCACATTCTCCATTGACAACATGACACCTGAGAATGAAGGGGTTTCCATGTGGCACACTCATATCCAGATGCTCCCCACCCTGTGGTCAGAGCCCGGCAACCCCCTGAAGCTGGTTACAGCAGGTGGGTGTGGCCATGGCTGCTGGGGTCTGGCAGTCGTCGTCCCAGGGATCATAGCTGGGTGAGCCAGGGTTTCTGATTTCATTTTCTTCAGACAAGGTCCATGAGCTAGAGTCATTTAACTTTTACTGCGATGCAAGTTAGAATCACACATGCTGCAAATCAGGTCATAGGATCCAATCAGCTGGCTAGTGAATGGGCCCAGACAACTGTCTAGCAGCTTCAGCTCATCCCAGCTTTTTTGTTCTCTGCTTGTGGAAAATCATGCATTCATTCATTCAACTAATATTTATTGAGCAGCTAATATGTGTCAGGCACTGCCACTGCCGTCTTATAAAATGATAGTTTTAATTATAGTTTTATTTTATTTATGATTATTATTTTTAAGTGTCGAAAACAGAACCAATTGATAGTGCTAGTGACAAAAACAAAAAACAAGGACAAGGAAAGTGGTAGTTCATATTTTACAAATGGCTTTATAGATTACTTTAGTCCTGTATTGATAGATCCATTAAGGCGGTACCAATCTCTAAACACAGCAAAAGGCTTCTCAAAATGTCCCTAGTGCCACACACACACTCCAGTTCCATCTCCCTCACCCCATGGCCTGGATGCTTCTAGGTGGAAGTGGCTACATCTGCTTTAATCTCTCCACCAGGTTAAATAGGCTTAGGCCAGCTATGGTGCTACAGAAAGTGCCCTGGACTTAAAAGCACTAGTCCTGGTTTCTAGTTCCACTTCTGACACTGCCTTCCTGTGTGATCTTGAAAAAGGCACTTCACCTCTCTATACTTTGGTTTTTCAACTCTAAAATGGGATTACATTATCTACCCAAGTTCCTCTCTGTGCCTCTCTATGCCTCACTTTTCTAATCTGCAAAATGGGTATAATAATAATAATGCCTATCTCAGAAGGCTAGTGTGAGGAATTCCCTAAATATGATATATGTACAGCGCCTGGCATATCAATAAATGGTAGCTATTAATTCTATTAGTACAATGTTTTATTGAGGACCAAAGAGCAAAGGATTGTGTGTGAACTGTGTATATGAATGTCTACTGTGCCTCTGCCCTTCCAGCACAGATTCCACTAAGACATATCTCTATAGTTACCTGTTCACCAGTATCCCCCACTAGGCCATGATCTTTTTGCTGGCAGGAACTTTGTCTTTTTTTCTTCTTTTTTTTCCCTCCTACATGATGCCTGACACACCCTAAATGCTCAGTGAGCAGATTGTGGAGCTGATCTTCCATAATGGATGAATGAGTCTGCGTGGGCTTGGGTTTTGGGTTGGGGGTAAGAAGGGTGGTATGAGTGTGAGATTTGTCCTCTGTTTTGTAGCACAGACTCCTTGGAGGACAAGCCATGGAAATCGGGCTGTGGCCCCATTAACAGAAATTTTGATGACTTGCAGACCCTCCTTATTGGCTTCCTCTAATCCCATATTGAAAGTAGGGTGTTATGTGGACTTAACATGCTCAACAGTCATGTTTAATACTGTAGTAGTATTCGTACTCCACAAAAGATGGAGTCAAAGTCATTTTTCAGAGGTTTGGTTTCTTAGATGGTTGGGAGGACATTTGGTGTTCTGGGGACCTGAAGATGCAGGGAATTATAGCTACTGATACTCTACTGAGACACACCCCTGCACATAGCTATAGCTCAGTAGAACTGAGTTTGAGGTGAAAGGGCAGGCATATAAGTGGGACCAACCCTTGATTATACCCAAGGGAAGTAGGGATCCAAGGATGGGAAAGGGAGGGGAGGGTAAAACTTCCCTGTCCAAGAGACTTCTTGTTGTTGTTGTTATGTGCCGTCAAGTCGGACCTGACTCATAGTGACCCCTCCTTGGGTTTTCGAGGCAGTATCACTGCAGAAGTAGATTGCCCCATCTTCCTTCTGAGGAGTAGCTGGTGGGTTTGAACCGCCAGCCTTCTGGTTAGCAGTCAAGTGCCTTAGGCACTACACTACCAGAGCTCCTCCAAAGAGACTAGGAAAATAAATGTGAAAGCTAATAGGAAAGAATTATCCTATCTTTAACTTCAAGGTCTCTTCCCTTTCTAGGACTCTACCCCAAGCCAACTCTGACAGCCTATCCCGGGCTCATTCTAGCACCTGGAGAAAGCCTGAATCTCAGATGCCAGGGGCCAATCTATGGAATGACCTTTGCTTTGATGAGGCTTGAAGACTCGGAGAAGTCTTTTTACCGCAAGAAGCCAATGAAAAATGAGGCATATTTCTTCTTCCGGGCTTTGAACATCACCGATGCTGGACATTACCTCTGCTTTTACTATGATGGGTCACATAGGGGTTCACTCCTTAGTGATATCCTGAAAATCTGGGTAACCGGTAAGAAAGGATGATATCATGGGACTTATCTTAGAGGCTAAGGATATAAAACTCCCTCTGGGCCCCCTAGAAAATCTAACACGCAGACAGGACTAAAGTGGGAAAGGGTACAGACCGTGTCCATCTGGGCTTAAGCAAGGATTTTCCAAGGGAAAACTGGTGGAAGGCACTTCGGAGAGGAGGGAAATTACCCTAAGTAGTGGGAGAGGGAAATTGGACCATTAGAGCATTCTATTCTGGGTCTTTCTTGTCCTAGACACCTTCCCCAAGACCTGGCTACTTGCCCAGCCCAGTCCTGTGGTTCAAATGGGTCAGAATATGAGCCTGTGGTGTCAAGGGCCAGTGGATGGAGTGGGGCTAGCACTCTATAAGAAAGGAGAAGACAACCCACTTCAACAATTAGATGCCACCAACATTGATGGTGATAATTCATTCTCCCTCAACAATGTGACCTACAGTGATGCTGGCATCTATTGCTGCCACTATCTCCTCACCTGGAAGAGCTCCATTAGGAGGGCAGCATCCAACACTGTGGAGCTTGTGGTTATAGGCAAGTTCTAACAACTGTTGTTCATTTTTATAATGACACATGGGTCATCATGAGTAAGAATCAACTTGATGGCAACTAGTTAACTGGATAAGAAGTAACTAGTGGCCCTGTTCTCTCTCAGAGATAAGATCTCATAGAAACCACACAAAGAGTGTGGTGAAGGACTTTCCCCACAAAATTTAGAAACCTTCTCTCTCAGGACTGTTCCTCAACACCTACCTCTAAACATGACCCAGCCCCATTTGACCTCTGGAAAAGGTATTTTCCTTTAGGGCCAGGGTCAGCTTACAGGTCTGAGGTATTTTGGGTTGAAGATAGGGACTCAGGAGTCCTTAGAGCACCAAGGAGTGGGCGAAGGGATTCTGATGTACAGTCAAATTTGGAAGCCAGATTTAGGGACAATGACAAGGAAGAGAAGACCAAATAGGGAGCTGAGAAACACTAGATGAAAGAAATGGTATTGGGTTCAAGATCACTTCTTCTAACTCTGGTCTCTGGGTTGGTTCCAGATAAGCCTCCTAAACCCACCCTGTCAGCTTGGCCCAGCACCATCTTCAAGCTGGGAAGAGCCATCATCCTTCCGTGCCAAGTACCTCATCCAGTACTTGAATTTTCCCTGGAACGGGATGAAAGAGCAACATCCCTAAAATTCTCGGTGGATGGAGACTTCCTCATCAGTTACATCGAAAGGAAAGGCATAGGAACCTACAGATGCAGCTATCGCCTAGAGGCACGCCCTGACATCTGGTCACATCACAGTGAGCCTCTGAAGCCGATGGGGCCATCAGGTGAGTATACAGCTCTTCATAAGGACCCCTTCCATGACTTTGACCATGATCTCCCTGGGATCCCTGAACAATTTCTAGGGAGATATGGAAAGAAGAGCTAGGGACTTGTAGCTCAGGGCCCTTGGTTCTGGGCATCCTTCCCCTGGGTGGTGAAGTGGGGTCTCAAAATCAGTCAAAGACAGTGAGCAGGATGTTTTTAAGGATCTTACCTCAAGGAAAGGAAGGCCACGTCTGCCTCACCTTCCCAATATAAGCACTCTCAGTAATCAGCTTCTCCTCCCCCAAGCCGTGAATGTATTCGCCTGCCCCTGTTCCCATCAAGTCCCCTGCTTCTGGTCTTCTCTGGCCACAGGCTATCTCATCTGGAATTACATTCTGAATGAAGCTATCAGGTTATCCCTAATCATGCAGCTTGTTGCCTTGCTGTTGGTAGTGCTGTGGATAAGGTGGAAATGTCGGAGACTGAGAATCAGGTAACTGTCTTGTCCCCACCCCCTTTTCCTCACCCTAGCTGAGTCCAGGCTCCCCAGAGTCTCAGGAATGGAACATTCACCAGGTGATAAAAGCTACAGGGGCACACTCCATATCTTCCACCTTCTGGAATTAGGGGACAAGACATTCTCACCCCAACTGTTTCTCTTGCACCTCACAGAGGAGTCAGCACCTGAGCCGAAGGGTAGAGAAATGAGTAATTCTCAGAGGCTGGAGAAGTAATCAGAGCCTCATTCACTGACCACCCCTGGAGAGTGCCCAAATAGCCTCCAAATCACCCTGACCCCACACAGATTGATGTCTCCCCCTAGGGCTGAGGGAGGTTTGAACTTTTTCTCTTATAAGTAGTCATGTTGTCCTGTGTCTCAGGTTATTATCCAACCCCTATCCCAACTTTTCACCTTAACCCCTAGTTCTCAAGGGCTCGAGTCTTGTGGTCCATCCTAGTTGCCTTTCTCTGGCCTCCAACCACCTGAGCAGAGCATTCTGGGAATAAGATCTAACCTGGATAGGCAAGTAATCAGGCAATGAATGGGGCCAGGGAATCGGGCTATTTCCTCTGACCCACAACATGGCAAGGAAAACAGATTCTCCTGCCATTCATTTCCTTTGATCCTTTGGTGTCCTTTGGGCCGTGCCCCTCTTTTCTTGATCCCCATGTTCTCTGTTCAGCCTACTGTGCTGGGCAATGAGAAAAGAAATAACAGCTCTTGGCCTGGTGGGGGCTTCAGCTCCTGAATGCCTTGCCCTCTGCCCCCTATCCTTTCCTCTTGGCTGTATCCCCACCCATAAGCCTTTGCGTGTCTGGGAGTATTCAATACACAATGGTTGATGACTATGATTATATGTGTCTGTGTTTTCCAATGAGGGACAGAGTTGGGTCACTGGAGAGGACATACCTAAGCTTTTTGCAGAAACCACCACCTCTTGAGTTTTCAAAAAGTATCAGTGGGGGTCAGGTTCTAATTCTTCCTAGAATATGCCCTGATTCCCACAACACATTGAGGTAACGTCCAAGTCAGGACTTAGAAAAAAGAAAAATGTAGCTTCGTGTGCTTCACCCCAGGCCAGGACCACTGCATCAAAGAATGAGGTCAGAAATTAGATCTTGGAGAAAGCAGCTTGAAGAGCATGTTTACCTGACCAGGAAGGAGGGTCAGTGTTTTCTCAGTAAAAATTGTGAAATGGATTTTGGCTTAATATCATCTAATATTACAGGACCCACAACTCAAAGCTGCTGCACACTTCTAGTCATAACCTGGGTGATGGGAGGGGGATCCCATTCTCTGACAAGCTTAGCTCAGCACTGACAACCCTCTAGTAATTCACAGCGGCTGCCTAGGCAACCCTTCCATAACAAAGGCAAGTGAGGCAGGTTGGTCTGAGGACCTATACTGCCACAATAACAACTGCTTCCAAACTTAAATTTGATGAGGGAGAAATTCTCCCTCCACCCCCACACCCACCACCCCGAGCTGCCGATCATGCTGCACTCCAGGGGTTCTGAGAGCTGGAAACACAAAAGCATTTTCACATCTGACATGTCAATTTCAGCAACAGCCTAATCAGGGGGCATGGGGAGCTGACATATGATATAGGCTGGGGAGGGGGGAGGGGGCGGGGAGCACGTGGATCCTGAAAGAGCAAGAAGGTTGTAGGTGGTGAGGCCCTCAAAAGGAAAAGTCATCGATGTCAGAAAAGATTATATCCCATTATCCTGGCCACATCCAATCCCTATTGGGTGGTGAGTAAGCCAATGACATAAATTGCCGCCCCCTTCTCTCCGCCCTCCCCCTAATCCCAGCAACTCCTCTCATCTCTTTTCTGGTCTCGCTAGAGAAGCCTGGTTGCTGGGAACAGCTCAAGGGGTCACCATGCTCTTCATAGTCACGGCCATTCTCTGCTGTGGTGAGTCCAAGGGGGTGGGGAAGGGGCCTGGGCAGAAGGCTGGGGTGAAGTTCCATGGGGGAGGGGACAGAGTCCTGGCAGCAGTTTCTTTTGCAGGACTGTGCAATGGGGTATTGACAGAAGAGACTGGTGAGTTTTTCCTGCTCCAAACTGGGACATTCCTCCCTGGAGATCCGAAATAACTACAGAGTGTCAGTGTCAGTGGCCAGGGAGTGACTGGTTGGGAAGGAAGGACAGCCAGGAAGGGGCACTTGCTAAAGCTACTGGCAAAATTCAGCTTTCAACTCGGCTTTTCTGCTTGCAAAAATTCCCAAAAGCTTCTGCACTTTTCTGAGGCTTAGCTGAAACATCAGCTTCCCCATTCTCCAGCACCTGCATAAGGAAGGGGGTTGTTGGGATTGGGGTTGAAAGAGGAGGTAGGCTGTGTGATTTGAGTAGGGGGGTTCAAGGACAAGAAAGACATTTTCATGGAAAGGGGGGAATGGGAGGGAAGAGGGGGGGTGGCTTCATTAACTCTGCTGTTTCTAGAAATAATCATGCCAACCCCTAAGCCTGAGCTGTGGGCAGAGACCAACTTCCCCCTGGCCCCGTGGAAGAACTTAACCCTCTGGTGCAGAAGCCCCTCTGGCTCAACTAAGGAGTTTGTGTTGCTGAAGGACAGGACCGGGTGGATTGCAACTCGCCCAGCCTCAGAGCTGGTCCGGGCTGCCTTCCCCCTTGGTGCCCTGACCCAGAGCCATGTCGGGAGTTACCACTGCCATTCCTGGGAAGAGATGGCTGTGTCAGAGCCCAGTGAGGCACTTGAGCTGGTGGGAACAGGTAAGAAAAGGCACAGGGTGCTCCCGGAGTGAGCCGAAGTGAGCCGCGGTGACCCTGGACTCCAACACTGTTCTTTGGGGGTGAGGGAATGCACAAAGAAAGGAAGGGGGTTGAATGGAGGACTGAGCAGAGGGCCGGGAAGAGAGTGAGAGGAAACTGTCAGGAAGAGGCACGGGCTGGCCCAGCCCAGGACAGATTTCTTCTTTCACTGACAAAGTGATTCCAAGTGTCCCATCTGGGCACTTCCAAACTTCTGACTCCCCTTTCTCCCCATTTTCCTTTCCAGATATCCTCCCCAAGCCTGTCATTTCGGCTCCCCCCCCAATCCGGGGCCGAGAACTACAAATCCAGTGCAAAGGATGGCTGGCAGGCATGGGGTTTGCTCTGTTTAAGGAGGGAGAGCAGGAACCTGTCCAGCAACTTGGTGCCGTTGGGAAAGAAGCCTTCTTTACAATCCAAAGAATGGAGGATAAAGACGAAGGCAATTATAGCTGCCGCACTCACACTGAAAAGCGCCCCTTCAAGTGGTCTGAGCCCAGTGAGCCCCTGGAGCTTGTCATAAAAGGTAGCGCTGAAAAGGGTGTGTGCAGGAGGAGGAGGGCAGTAAAGCTCAGTATCAGAGGCTCCTCTCTCAACAGCAAACTTTGCTGCTGGTCCTAGAAGCCTGTGTCCAATCTTAGAGCCAGGCAGGCGTGGCGCTGGGAGTGCCAGGGCCTCTGGCTGCATGATATTAATAGCCATAATTGTTATTAATAGCTTGGGTTTGTGGAGGGTGATTTAATTTTTCTAATTATTTTCACATCAATTGTCTCGTTTAACGATCCAGCAAATCTTCAAGGGAGGTGGAGCAGGTCCCATTTTCCCCTCTTCTCCAAACGGGCAAACTGAGGCTGGGAGAACCAGCTGAGCCCCAGTCACCATGTACTCTTCCAGCTAGCCTCCTCTGCTTGTCTTGCTAACAGTGAAGAATGGTTGGTGGGAGGAGGGGCATGTAAAGGGGAGGCGAAGGGTTCCTGTGTGAGAAGTCCACCTACAAGGTGGAGTTACCTCAATTTTTAGTGCAACTACTTTTAGTGAAATACTAGAGAAAGCAGAACAGTTCTTTCTAGAACCAATATTTATATTTGCTTGCTTGCTTTTCCCCCCTGATTTTTGGTTTGTGTTTTTGCTTTCTAGAAATGTACCCTAAACCTTTCTTCAAGACATGGGCCAGCCCAGTGGTCACCCTTGGCGCCCGAGTGACTTTCAATTGCTCGACTCCTTACCAGCACATGAGCTTTATTCTTTACAAAGATGGAAGTGAAATCGCATCCAGTGATGGGTCTTGGGCAAGTCCAGGGGCCAGTGCAGCTCACTTTATGATCGTTTCTGTGGGCATTGGTGATGGAGGGAATTACACCTGCCGCTATTATGACTTTGCTGTCTGGTCAGAGCCCAGTGACCCTGTGGAGCTCGTGGTGACAGGTCAGAAGGGGAGGGGTATCCAGGTATAGGCAGTGCTGACCCTTCCAGTGGGTAGAGGGCTGCTAGAAGGAGAGAGAGATGCGCTCCTTGTAGAATGAGAAGACAGGCAGAAAAGGCTCAGGACAGTGCTTGACACATTGTAAACCATTCACGCAAGCCACATGCTTATGTTATCACTACAAGAAGAGGCAAAGGAGTGGGGCAAGCCATTCACAGGGTGAAGAAGAAAGATGGGGAGTGTCCAGTCCCAAGAGCCAAGCTCCAGTTGCCCTATTTCTGGAATCCTTTTGTGGCTTGCCCTTCAGTTTTAGGCTTAATGTCCACTTTCTCTTTAGCTGGGCTGTCAGAGATTGGTGGGCAGGGTGGCCCTCAGAGAAAGGGAGAAGACCTTGAAATGTCAGTTGCATATTATGTAGCCATTACAAATGTTAGTTTTCAAAGGCTGTTTAACATCATAGGAAAATATTTAGAATATAAAGTGAACAAAATCAGAGTACACAACTGTGCGTGCAATAGGATCTCAATTATGTTAATAGTTCTCAGTGCATCCATGTGGACATATATAGAGGAAACTAAATGGAAAATAAATGTATAAAATATATAAACAATTATGTTGTTGTTGTTATGTGCCGTCGAGTCGGCCCCGACTCATAGCGACCCCTCCTTGGGTTTCCGAGGCAGTACCACTACAGAAGTAGGATTGCCCAACCTTCCTTCTGAGGAGTGGCTGGTGGGTTTGAACCGCTAGCCGTCTGGTTAGCAGGCAAGTGTCTTAGCCACTATGCTACCAGAGCTAAACAATAGTTATCTTTAACTGGTAGAATTGTGTTTTCTCTGTATTTTCAACAATAAACATGTATTGTTATTTGCAGAACATGAGGGGATAGAGGGCGTTCATGTTGTGGTCTCTTTAATTTCAGAATTCTACCCAAAACCCACTCTCCTGGCACGGCCAGGTCCTGTGGTGCTTCCTGGGAAGAATGTGACCCTGCGTTGCCAAGGGGCCTTCCAGGGTATGAGGTTCGCCCTCTTGCAGGAGGGAACTCAGGATCCCTTACAGTTCCAGAGTGCCTCAGGGAACTCAGCTGACTTCCTCCTCCACACTGTTGGAGCAGAGGACTCTGGGAACTACAGCTGTGTCTACTATGAGACGACCATGTCAAACAGGGGATCACATCTCAGCATGCTCGTTATGATTTGGGTAACTGGTAAGGACAGACAAGATCTGGGGCTAGAATACAAACAACTGGAGTAGGGGTTAAGGAGAATAATCCCTCCTGGAGAGCTAGTTCAGGCCACAGAGAGCAACTGCTGTATGCAAGAGGAGAAAGATAAAGGGTTAATTCAGGGTGTGATATGTTCCCTACTCACTACTTTACATCTTTGGCCTTTTCCTAGACACATTCCCCAAGCCCTGGTTGTATGCTGAGCCCAGTTCTGTGATGCCCATGGGGCAAAATGTTACTCTTTGGTGCCGAGGCCCAGTCCGTGGAGTAGGGTACATTCTGCACAAGGAAGGAGAAGCCCCTTCAATGCAGCTCTGGGGATCCACCAGCGCTGATGGAGCATTCCTCATCACCAATGTATCTGGGGCTAGCATTGGCTGTTACAGCTGCTGCTACCACCCTGACTGGACCAGCCCTATCAAGATAGAGCCTAGCAACACCCTGGAGCTCATAGTCACAGGTAAAGGGAAGATGCTCTGGAGTGGGGATTAAAGTGTGACAACAGGGCATTGCCTGGATCATGGGAGATGGTTTTCAAAGATCTCAAAGAAGACAAAACAGTAGGCTTTCCTATTTACAAAACAGAGAATTCAGGGATCATGCACTAGAAAGGGGCCTCTACTCTCTGACTAGTAGTTCATTTCTTCCAGGCTTGCTCCCCAAGCCCAGCCTGTTAGCCCAGCCTGGTCCCATGGTGGCTCCTGGAGAAAACCTGACTCTTCAGTGCCAGGGGGAATTGCCAGACTCAACATTTGTTCTGGTGAAGGAGGGGGCTCAACAGCCCTTAGAGCAACAGAGGCCAAGCGGGTACAGGGCTGACTTCTGGATGCCAGCGGTGAGAGGTGAAGATTCTGGAATCTATAGCTGTGTTTATTATTTGGACTCTGCTCCCTTTGCAGCTTCCAATCACAGTAACCCCCTGGAGATATGGGTGACTGGTAAGGTCCTGGGGACATCGGTAAGAATCTAGATTTTGTAGTTTTTAATAGTTAGCTATATGGGGGAAAGGACTAGGCTTAAGGTTACTTCTAACTCTGTATCCTGATTGGTTGCAGAAAAGCCCCCAAAGCCCTCTCTGTCAGCATGGCCCAGCACTGTGTTCAAGCTAGGGAAGGATATCACCCTTCAGTGCCGAGGACCTCTTGCAGGGGTTGAATTTGTCCTAGAACGTGATGAAGAAGAAGCACCCCAGCAATTCTCAGAAGATGGTGACTTTGTCATCAATAATGTGGAAGGGAAAGGCATTGGAAACTACAGCTGCAGCTACCGCCTCCAGGCCAACCCTGACATCTGGTCAGAGCCTAGTGATCCTCTGGAGCTGGTGGGGGCTGCAGGTGAGAGGATAATCCCTCCGTGGACCTGGCATAACATACCTTGGGTCTCAGAAACAGTCCCCATAGAGACAACCCAAACACACAGAAGGGAGGGGCTTTGGAGTCAGAGCCCTCCCATTTGGGTGATGAGGAAGTGGGATCTCACATTTACTCAAAGAGAATGAGCAGGATGCTTTCAAGGGCCCTTCCCCAGAAGGAAAGGAGGGTTGCTTCTGTGTCAGCATAAGCATTGCTACTGACCACCCTCTCTGCAGTCTCAACGCATGGCTCCCAAATGGTGGAGCTCTCTCATGGTGGAGACCAGAGTAAGGGGGCAACAAGAATTAAAGGGGGAACATATATATGCTAACCTCCATGGCCTTTGTTTCTGCTCTTTTATCACCACAGGGCCTGTTGCTCAGGAGTGCACTGTGGGTAACATTGTGCGAAGTACCCTGATTGTGGTGGTTGTCGTAGCCTTGGGAGTGGTGCTAGCCATAGAGTGGAAGAAGTGGCCCCGACTCCGAACCAGGTAAATGCCATACCTCAGCCTCCTTCTGTGAACCCAGAGCTGCTGAAAAACACAGTGGTCCAAATGCTCCCCCTAGCATTTGAGTCCCACAGTGCAACTGCTTTCAGATTGATGGTTCTGGATCTTCCCTTAGTCATGTCTTTTTCTCTACACAGGGACTCAGACACAGATGGAAGAGACCAGTCCATAGCCCTTGAAGAGTGTAACCAAGAAATAGAACTAGGCACTACCACCAACTCTCCTTCATCAATCTCTCAGGGAACCTCGGAGGAACTGCCAGTCCCAATCTAGTAACCTCCTCATTTACAAGAACTTTCCCCTCCTCTCTTTTACCCTCAGAAACCTACAGATCCAACTGGTTTCCCTGGGACACAGCCCCACCTACTGCTCCTTGGCTTCTAATCACCTGAGTTGGGTCAAAGGGATTCTGGAAGTTGAGGGCTCTCCCAGGGTGAGATGTTTCCTGAAGAGAGGTTCCCTATCCTGTAACTCCTCACTGTACTTATTTACTGGTGCATGAAATTCTATTAAAAATGTGTTCTGAATAAAGAGAGTATTCACTATTTAACTGCAAAACCTATGTCAATGGTCTTCCATTGGTCTGTTCTCGACTTACAACTTAGCAAGGATGGTGTATAGTAGCCAATCTCCATGGACAAACGAGAGTACAGGGCTAGTGGTACGAAGAAAGGAGCTCAAGGATGGGAGAAGGAGAGAGGTCTCCAAAATAGCTGTTTCCCCATTTGGTTTGAGACATGGTCACTGAACAGAGTCCCTGTTTTACTTCCATCTCATTACTGAATGAATGAATGAATGAATGAGCAGCAATGTTCTCTCCAAGTTGAGCCTGAGGGCAAACATTGAAGTTACATGCTATTCCCCACATTACTTCTAAGTCCACAGTATCCCTGATTTAAAATAGCGGGAGTATCCCTCTTCAAAACTTTGAAACTGGCACTGTTGTGTTTTGTGGCATTTACCTAGCAATTACAGGGTGTAAATCCACTGACACTTAAAAGCTGAATAGTTTTCCCTTAAGTAAATCCTTGTTTTCTGAAAGGAATGGGTCTCTAGTGGTGGGATTTCAGGGAGTGAGGAGGAAGCAAGTAAGGTGGGTGGTGTGGAGCAGCAGACCTTAAATGTACCCTCCTCGTCCCTTATCTTTCACCTTCAATCATCATACCTCTTGCTCCATAGTTATGAATTTGTACACAGTAAGGAAGATGGACTGGAGAGGGAGGCTTACCTTGAACCTGTCCAAGGTCTCAAAAGATTTGAACTGTGGATCCTAGAGGAGGTTATAACCTCTTCAAACCTGACACCAAAGTTCCTTGCCTTCTGCACTATTTAATTTTAAGCTAACACTGTTAAAAAGAGCAAGGTACAAGGTTGCCACACACAGTGAGTTATTTATCCCTAGTTATAATAAAGTTTAGAGAGAAAGTCCTATATTCTGGCATTAGGAAGCTTATGTACTCAGCAACTTAATTAAAAAAAAAAAAAGCATCCCACTTCCCCTAATCCTTATAGAATGAAACACTTTGAGTACTATAGGCTAATTTGTATTAAGCTCTTTGGAATGTAGAAGTACAAAGTCCCACTCCAATTTCCGTTTGATGAGATTATATCAGTCGCTTACACTAATTTCTTATAGTGATTCTAAAACTTGCATTTCAGAACTGTTTTTTTATTTGAATGTAGCCAAACCTAATTGCTGCTTTCCATTGAACTCCACTCTCTGCCTTCAAACTCTCCTTTCCTGACACTCAATCAGGCTGTACATTCTGAACACAGGAGGGAGGCCTGTCCTTGGTCCTTGGTTTCAGGATAGAAGTCTTTTGAACAGGTTTGATTTTGCTTTCCAATCATTGGCTGTTTCAAAGTATATATTGCCAAGGCTAGTGTTAAGGCTGTGGAAGTTAGCCTGATTGCTTTATGTGTTCACAAGGGAAAGAGGAGTGGGAAGATAAGAGCAGAGGGCCAAGGACTGAAATGGAAAGAAGCTCCACATTAGAAAAGCAAGAGGATGAGGCAAACACAACAGAAAAAGATTCTTGTGAAATCCAGACATTGAACCTGGGGTCTCTTGTGTCAAAAAGCTTCAGGTAGAGATATTCACGCAATCAAGGAAAATTAATGACAAATCTTTCAGTGAGAAACAAATAGTGATCAATATTGTGACACTGGACTGTTAGTTGGCTTTCTGAAAACACTCACACGTAGCGTTCTTTGGCTTAGAAAGCCAAGTTCTACATGTTTTAGAAAGGAAAAGGTAGTTGTCAACTAATGGTGAAATACTTAAAGACAAAGAGTGGCTTTGGGATTTAACTTTCCTACTCACTGTCAGAGCTATCTCAATGAATTAAATGTCTATTTATAATGCAGAAGTCGTCACCAACTATCTCAATGAATTAAATATCTATTTATAATGCAAACATAGCTTGTTACTGACAATGCTCCACATGGTATGTTTTTGCAACCTGGTTGCCATGGGAATCAGTCCCTTTACCTCTAGCTGGCCTCTAATCATCAGCCCAGCATCAGGTAAATTCTGGGAAATGGAATTTCAATTAGGATGGAATGGACCTGTGAAAGGAGGATTTGTCTCTGGGACTCCAGGAAGAAGGGTCAAAGATCCTCTCTCCAGTTCTTACCCCTGATCCTTGGACTCACACACCTTTGGCCCTAGCATCTCAGAGCGACAAAGATTGTTGAGGTCAGTTGGTCAAATCTCCCCACCTAGTGCAGGATCCCCTTTATAGCAGAATTAATGGGTAAGTACATAGCCTCTTTTTGTACACCTCCAGGGATGAAAGCTTACCACTTCATAAGACAATCGGAGAAGCTCAAATTGTTCTATTGATCCCATATT
Organism: Orycteropus afer afer; assembly: GCF_000298275.1. NCBI lineage: Eukaryota > Metazoa > Chordata > Mammalia > Tubulidentata > Orycteropodidae > Orycteropus > Orycteropus afer. The sequence continues at coordinate 156,834 of NW_006922125.1, forward strand.
TGCTTTGTGTAATTCCTTTATATTCCCTGGCTCTAGTTCTGACTCAGATGAAGTCTACTTCTTACACATAATTGTCCTACAAAGTTTGGAAAATGTGAGTTATCCTCAGAGTCAGTACATCTCACTCCGTGGTGCTTTCAGGGTTTGGCCAAGGTTTGTTTGCAAATCTATCTCAAAGGTAACTCTCAATAATCCAGGCTTTGGAGAGGGCAGAGTTCATGAATACCTCACTTCCGCCACATTGAACCAGAGCAGCTGCAGCTCTTTTACACATTTTATATATCTATTTATTCTACTTTTAGTGACTGCCTTCTATGTTCTAGACATTGTTCTAGGCACTGAGGATACAGTGGTGAGACAGACACAAATCCCTGCCTTTGTAGTGTGGGAAACAAACAATACACTCAATAAGTAAATTAAATAGAATATTAAATGGTGATAAATGATTTTAAGATAAAGCAGAGAAAGAAGGTAGGGAAATGTGTGTTTTGGGAGAGGAGACTGTTGCAATTCTAAAAGGGTCAGTGGGAAGACCTCATTGAGAAGGTGACATATAGGTAAAGATCTGAAGGACATGAAGGAACAAGCTGTGCAGATATCTAAGGGAAGTGGGACCTGGGCAGAGAGAACAGCAAGTGGAAAAGCCCTGAGACAGGAGAATGACTAGTTTAGGAACTGCTAGTGTGGCTGGAAGGAGCTCTGGTAGCACAGTGCCTAAGGCACTTGACTGCTAACCAGAAGGCTGGCAGTTCAAACCCACCAGCCACTCCTCAGAAGGAAGGTTGGGAAATCCTACTTCCATAGTGATACTGCCTCGGAAACCCAAGGAGGGGTCGCTATGAGTCCGGCAAATAACAACAACAACAACAGTGTGGCTGGAAGGAGGTCTGGTAGCATAGTGCCTAAGGCATTTGACTGCTAACCAGAAGGCTGGCAGTTCAAACCCACCAGCCACTCCTCAGAAGGAAGACAAACCTACCAACCACTCCTCAGAAGGAAGACTGGCCTCAGAAACCCAAGGAGGGGTTGACTATAAGTCGGAACTGACTCAATGGTTTTTGGTTTCGTGTGGCCGGAGCAGAGGGAGCAAGGGGGAGAGTAGAAGGAGATGAGGTCAGAGAGGTGAAGGGGACCAGGCCAAACAAGACCTTGTCGGTCATGGCAAGGACTTTTACTTATACTCTGAATGAGATAGGAAGTCACTAGAGTGACATGATTGGATTGGACATCCATTTTAAAAGGACCATACAGGATTCTTCATGGAGAATAGACCGAGGGCAAGGAGGGAAGCAGAGGGATCTGCTAGGAGACTGTTGCAATGATTCAGGCAAGAAATCAGGGCAGTAGCAGAAGAAGTGATGAGAAACGGTTGGATTATTTTTATAATTTGAAGAAAGAGACAGTAGGGTTTGCTGACAGATTGGATGCCGGATGTGCTCTGTCAACGTTTTCATTAAAAGAAAGAACTGTTTCAAATATTGTCATAGTGTTTCCCTCCTTGGGCTATCTTACTCTTATCCTCTCACACACACACACAAAAAGATGTTTTCCATTCTCTCCTCACCTGGGTCACTGCATCTGGACAGTTTGCCAATGACAGTTTGTCCATTGAGAAACAGTTTCTAAGACAGTCCTGTACGTCTGCTACAACCTGACCAACATATAGTACAGTAAGACTTTCTGGGATCTCAATTCACCATTCTACTAATGCCATCTAAAATTACAATAGTCTTGGGCAGCCAGACCACACTGTTGGCTCATAGGTAACTTGTGGTCAACTAAAAACCACAGCTCTTTTCACAGAAGCTCTCGCCAATTCAATCCTCTCTAGTCTTTTACTTGTACAGGTGATGTGTTTCTGTTTTTGTCTACTTGCAATTGAGTTTTTAACTCAAATACATGTAGGTCCTAGCTCACAGAGGTTATATATTACCACTCATGAATCCCCCTTCTACATGCCCACACATTATGTTAAGCACCTTAAAGACATCATCTCATTTATTTCAAACAACAGCCCTGGGAAGACCTGTGCTATTATTGGCTCCATTTGGCACATGAGAAAACAGAAGCTCAGAGAGGTTAGGTGACATGACCAAGGTCACCCAGCTCATAGCTAAAGGCACAGCTGAAATGGAAATTTAATTGTGCCTGATTCCAAAGCCAGGCTCTTCCATATTAAACTTCAGATAACATAGCATCTGGAAGGAACATAGTAGGTGTACAATAAATACTTGGTGAATCGACCACCTTCCTACCTTATTATTTTATTGAGTAACCACTCATATTCACTTAGTGTTTGTCAGGTTCTGTTTTAGTGCTTTACATTTATTAAGCAACTTCATCTTTACAAGAAAGCTGTGATGTACACGTTCAACAAACCCACCTAGGCCACACTGTCAGCAAGTGGTGGAGACAGGGTTTGGACCCAGGCAGTTTGGTTCAGAGTTTGCTTTTATAATCAGCAAGCTATGTTGTACCAGGCTACTTTGAGATCCCAGCCTTGCACTCTCAAGGGAAGGAGGTGCCTCAACTGAAATCAGTGTTTACCACCCACTGCCCGAACTGCAGCCCACCTGTTGAAACCCAGTCCAGTCCCCCCCTTTCTAATTTCCCTTCATTCATCAATGAAATCTGGCGCCTACGCTTCTTAAGAAGCCTTGTACATGTCCCCAAACTTAGTCTCTTTCTCGCTCCTTCCCTCTCAGGACCCCATGCCCCTCTGCTCTGCTCTAGAACAAATTATTTCAGCTCCTCTCCTTGAGGAAGTTGAAATGATTCTACACCTGAGGAGGGAGTCAGTGTGAGGAAATGATCCCCATTCTGGGGATATCCGTAAAAAGGAAAACACAGGATGGTGGCAGCAGGTCAATAGAGGCCTGGAGAAGAAAAATGTTCCCTCAGCCTCCTCCTCGCTCCCCACAGTGGAACCTAGGCCAGAATCATCATATCATACTGTTGTAAGTTAACTCTAGAGGATGCTGGCTAAAGCCATGTTTTAAACTTGGTGTGGTAAAAAGTGAGTGGAGAAAGTGCCTGATGAATTCACATGAGTTATCATCATGGGGAAATCCCTTGGTGCTTCAGAAGGCCTTATTTGATGCCACAAGCAATAGGTCCAATAGTGATCTGCCACAAAGCATAGGCTGGAATTCACATCAGAGGCTAGAATTAATTTTGATCTTCAGAAAATCCTGTAAAGGAAGGCACATGGCAAAAAAAAAAAATATGTATGAACTGCTATTTGGAAAATGAATTTGCTCTGTAAAGTTTCACGCAAATCATAAAAAAAAAAAAAAAAAAAAAACTTGTCAAAATTAACCAAATCCCCATTATTTTGCAGGATCATTATTCAAGACATGACTCCATTTTGACCACTGCAGTCAGTCCTGGGAAATTAATCAGTTGACACTCCAAGGTTGGACTTGACTATATTCATTCAGGCATAGTGAAGGAATACTAGACTTAGAGAATCTTAGAATTAGAAGGACTGTACAAACAAGTGTGGCTGACCAGTCTCTTCTTGAATCCTGGGATGAGAGACTAAAATATGTATGAAGAGGGGCTTCCTTTTCAATCATCAGTTAGCTATAATGGTGAGGAAATGCTTATAATATACTGACTGCTGCCTTTTTCCAGCTTACACCCATTGGCCCACAGAAAATGTCTAACATAAAATTCTTCCCTAAATCTTCCTTTATTCAAATAAAACATCTCCATTTTCTTAAGTGCTGCAACACAACACTCTTATTTTCTTCAAATGCAGTTAAACATAATACCTTAGAGATGCTCTGACCAATGTGGGATACAAATTATCACCTCCAATGTGATGGACACTATACTTCTATTAATTCACCCTGGAGATCTCAATAGCATATTTAGCATAACATAACCCTATGGACTCATACTAAATTTGGAGCTAAGTGAAACCCCTGTGCCTTTTACAGAAGTATGGTCAAGCCTTGCCTTCACTCTGAGTTTGAGAAGTTAATTTTAGAGCTGGAATATAAAACTTCATATTTGCCCCAACTACATTAGAGTAAAAATTGTTTTTTTATGTTCACCTTCACAACTATTTGATCTTCTGGCAAGTTTTTGAGTCTTTCAACTTCAGTTTTCTTATGTGTGACACAGAGATAATCACTACACCTACTCCTCACTTATCGACTATCTTGTTATCTGACATTTTGCACTTATGACAATAGTCAAAAATCTACTGACTATTTTGCACATTAACCATGTACATATGATGGTAACAACTATTAAGGTGTAAGGCGAGCATAATGCTGGCTATGATGGTTAAGGTTATGTGCCAACTTGGCTGAACCATGATTCTCAGTGGTTTGGCAGTTATGTAATGATGTAATTTGGCAGTTAATGTAATGATATAGCTACACTCCATTTTGTTATCTAATGTGGTCATCCTCCATTTTTGCATAATGTCAATTTTCATCTAATGACTTGTTCTTTGGAACCTAACTATGTTGATAAGTGAAAAGTGGGTGCGCTTTTTAAAAAAACTTTCTATTGTGATTTGGGTGAAATTTTCTTGCAAAGTAGATTTGTTTTACATTCAATAGTTCATATACACATGTTGTTTTGTGATACTGGTTACATGCCTTGCAGTGTAACATCTCAACTCCGACTTCCTCCCTGTGTTTGCCTTTTCCATGTGTCCTTCTTGCCTGTGCATTCTTGCCTCCCTCTGTTTCTCCCTGTGTAAATGCTGCCCTTCTGATCTCCCATGGTTGATTGTTCTAAGGAGTGCGTATCCCTGGTGCAGGTGTTCAGCTCATAGACCTGTCTATTGTTTAGCTGAGAGTTAAGCCAAGGGAGTGAGATCAATTCCAGGCCCAAAGGGTCACTTGGGGCCATAGTCTTGGGGGTTTTGCCAGTTTCCATCAGACTAGTAAGCCTGGTCTTTTTTATGATTTTGAGTTTTGTTCCACATTTTTCCCTCACTCTATATAGGATCTCTGATTTTGATTCCTTTCCAAGTGATTGGGATTGGTAGCTGGGCACCATCTAGTTGTTCTGGTCTCTGGGTCATATAGGTTGAGGTTCTCATGGTCTATTAGTTCTTTGGACTAATTTTTCTATGTATCTTTGGCTTTCTTTATTCTTTGCTCTGGATGAGGACAGACCAACAGTTGTCACTTAGATGGCTGCTCACAACCATTTAAGACCCAGTCACTATTCACTGAAGATGTAGAACAATAATTTTGTGTACCGTGTTGTGCCAATTGAGCTTGATGTCCTCTGCGAGCATTGCAAAGAATCAAATGAAACAATAGATATGAAAGTGCTTTGTAGTTAGAAAAGTATGATGCCAACATAAGGCCTGAAGTTGACATGTTGTTGCTGTTAGGTGCTGTTGAGTCAGCTCCAATTCATAGCAACCCTATGTGCAACAGAACGAAACACTTCCCAGTCCCACGCCAGCCTCGTAACCCTTGCTGTGCCCAAGTCCATCGTTGCAGCCACTGCATAGATCCATCTCACTGAGGATCTTCCCCCCCTTTTTTTTTTTTTTTTTTGCTGATCTTCCGCTTCACCAAGCATTATATCCTCCTTTAGGGAATGGTGTCTTGTTGACATAGATGGTGATTATTATTTTTTATTGTACAATATACATAATATCCCTCTAAACTTGGTCTCAGTCCCAACTTTTTTCAACAGCTCATCCTTATCCTTATCCAAATGTTGAAAAGCATATGATTTTCTGGGTTAACAATACTTCATTAAATCCACACATCTTGTATATGATCATATAACCAGGTAAACATTCAACTATCCATACTGTCAGCTAGCTCTCATTTCTCCATCTCATTTGAAAGGACATTACAGAAGTATTTATCAAGATTCTTGCTGAAGTCCAGGTAAATAATTTTTTCTCAGTTGCCTCTTATAAGCCCATCTGAAAGGAAATGAGCTTAGTCTGGCATGACTTAATCTTAATGAACCCATGCTGGTTCCTAGTGATTAGTAAGTCCCTTTTTAAGGGCTCAGAAATCATCTTCTTAATAATCCATCTTAGAAGTTTTCTGGGGACAAACGTCAACCTCACCAGGCTAACATTTGTAGATTCTCCTTGCGCTGTGAGGGGAAAAAAATCATTGTTTTATTTAGACTTTTGGCACTGCTCTCCTTATTCACAAATCCTTGAAGACAACTAACAGAGGTTCCAAGCTTATGACAGACCAGAGGAAACAATGCTAGATGCTAGACTGTCTACCACTGTTCATCACTTTTCTGAAGTAGGAGAACTCATCTTTGTTAAACAGATATAGACACAACTCTCTGCAATTGAGGTCAAAGGGTTTATATGCCATGTTTTAGACAATCCAGAATGTCAGTGGGCAGACTTGTTATTGGTCTGTTGACTATGCAAAAGTGTCCCCCTACCGACAGGAGCTTTACAAGAGCAGACACTTCTAGAACAGTGATTCTCAAATTTCAATGTGCAAAAGAATCACCAGTGGAACTTGTTTAAATGTATATTCTGATTCAGTAGGTCTGGGGTGGGGACTGAGATTCTGCATTTCTAACAAGCTCCCAGATGATGCTCATACCATTGGTACACATACCACACTCTGTGTAGCAAGGCACTGGATCAATGAATGGTTCTAGACCTTAGCTACACAATTGAATCACCTGAAGAGCTATTAACACCAAACTGCATCCTATATCAAATAAAGCAGAATCTCTGGGGATGGGGTCCAGGAATCAGTATTCCTAAAGCTCCTCAGGTTATTCCATTGTGGGACAAAAATTGAGAATGCTGTTCTAAGGCTAGTTAGTTTACATCTTTTGACTAGAAGTCAGTCCTCAAAAAAACTAAAAAATTATTCCCTGGCTCTTGCAGCTGTTGTAGTCCCTCAAATGAAGTTTCTCATCTGCCTACTACAGGCTTATGCATAAAGACACACTCTTTTTGACAAAATGTTAACCAAGAAGATTGGAAGTGTTGTAAGGCATAAGAGGCTGCATTTCAGTGTTGGTGATTTTCAGGTTACTTTTACTTTCCTACCGCTGCCTACTACCATAATTGAAGGGTTAGAAGGGTGACATGCATGGGAGGAAGTTTAGGTTAGAAATAGTTTTTTAGAAATAAAAACTCATTTTCCTCCAGTGGGTGATTTTATGTAACACCACCACTTGTACAACAATTTAGAAAGTACTATAGAGGTGGCCAGGTTGTAGTTTGGCTTGGACCTCCATAGAGAACTCCACTTATAGTAAGCATTCCTTTTTTTGGTCAGAGTGAGTACACATGTAAAACAGAATATGCTTTATTAAGCAAACCCTGTCTTTATTGATAGTGGGTCAATGTGTGTGGAGGCGGGCTAGTACAGGCAACTCAAAGAATTTGAGACACAGAATATTAAACCTAAGACTCAAATCATTCAAAGGTAGAATCTTCCACAAAGATTCCCCAACATGAAGGTTAAGGATCAACACTATGAGAAAACAAAATTGTAACAGAGCAAGCATTGAAATTTTACAGAGCTAGGCATTTCTTAGTTGAGTAATCCTGATATAAATCCTCTCCCTGGCAGCCAAGCAAAGGGAGAAAGCATATCAGTCTGCGGGTGGGGTGTGTGAAGGGCAATGGCTTGGCTGGCACTCCACTGAGGGGCATACCAGAGGGAGAACAGCCAAATGAGGCCAGGCTCAAAGGGGAACAAAGAGCAGACTGGATGGTGGCAGGTCTCAAAAAAGTTCTAGGCAAGAATCCTTCTCGCCAGCAATTCTTGCTGGCGCCAGACCTGACAATCCTTTGGGACAACATGGAAAAGGGCCACTTTGAGGCATGCTAATAGGGTCACCATTATAACACTACTGCTCATTTTCCAACACTAGAGAGTGGACATTCAGCAAATCCCTTCCCTCTACACATTGGTCATACATTAGAGGTTCTGCAAAAAAGGATGACCTGGTAGGGAGATTTTGTGATTCCTTGAGTGCTTTTCAGTAAGACCCCTGTCAGGAGATTTTCCAGTGACTCATCTTCTGGAAAAGCTCCTGAAGAAAAAGATGAGGCTTCAGAATCGAGCTTGGCCCTACTCTTTGCCCCCTTCAAAACTCATACATTTCTTCCGATATTTTATTCCAAATTTTCTCTCAATTGGGTAGTGTCAGAGAGAAAGAAAACTCCTCACACCATATCTTAGTTCCAGATGCCACTCAATGGTTCAAGGACCATCCTCCTAAAGGCCACAACTCCAGAGTGAGGGGGTCTGTTGTCTCGAACCCCTGGGGATATGTCTTAGTCTGCCTACAGCTCACTGTTCACTCTCTTTCTTCCATGGGCCCTAGGTATCATCTTGTGTTCCCTGTGAAACTGTCCTCACTCATCCTCCCAAGACTAACGCAAAATGATACATCTTTTTTTGCCTTGTCTGGCACCAAACAAGCCACCAATGCTTTTGAGGCAGCATTGTACACAGTTAGTAGTATGGTGTGGTGGTTACAAAAGCAGGAGTTTGAAACCCAGGCTTTGAAACCTCACTTTGCCACTTACCAGCTGCATGCACTTGGCAAATCACTGAAACTCACTGAGGCTCAACCTCTCCTTATATAAGATGGAAGTGAATAATAATAGTAGCCAATTCCGAGGCTATCATGAGGATTAGCTTTGATGTATGTAAAGTGCCTCGCATCCAACAGTTGATTAATAAATGGTGGTTTTAATTATTTTCTCTACATACTTTTCTTTTGGAACTTACAGAGAAAACAACCAGTGAGGTTTACGTAAACAGTACCAATTGCAAGCAAAAAGGGGAAGGCTACAAGTTGCATCAATTTAGAAGAAAACTATGAGAGGAGAATTATAAAAATCACAACCTGTGGTAATCACTAAAATATGAATAGAAATAGCCTTGAGCTGTCTCTGCCTCAGGCTTGCTCAACTTCAAGTTGTTTTTTTTTTTCCTCTCTCTCAACTGCAGTTTATTGTAGAGATTAAAGTCCCTGGTCCAGGAGTAAGACAAGCCTTGAGTCATATCCAGTACTGTCCCTTACCAGCTCCATGACCTTGGACAAGTCCTGTACTTTCTCCTGTTCTCAGTTTCCTCATCTTCAGGAGGGGAATATAAGAAGTCATATTCATCTCATGTAAGTGTGGTAAAAATGTAATGTGCTTAGCATAGTGTAAGAGCTCAATACAAAGAAGTTGTTCTCATTGTCTTGGGTTCAACCCTTCTCAAGATTTCTGAATCCGGAGCTCATGGATTCCATCAACATCTGAGGAGTCCTTTAGTCCTTTCACCTTCTCTTTACTCCTAGTTTCTCTGGTCCTTCTTGGGAAAACTTGAACTGACTTATTTCCATCTACCAGTTGAACATCCTCATTGCAATCACTCCACCAAGGAGGAAAGGACCAGAGGAAACAGACCCCAAACATTTGGAGACCCTAAGAGTATGGTGAGTGTGGTAATGGAGGAACAGGGTGGGAGGTAGAGAGAGGGAATCCTCTCACTTCTTTCTTCTTGGCCCCTCCTCTTTTTCCTCATTCTGCTGAGAGCTAACAGGGCAGCTTTTAAAGGGAGCACAGAGTGGTGCCTTAGCTCTGTGGCTCCCTCCAGTGGTGGGACCTGGAGAAGTCATGAGGTGGAGATGGTGAGGAGTCTAATCCTGGAAGGGTTCATAGGAAAGAGTAAATAATAACATCAATGGCACCCATAATAATAATGACAATAAGAACAATAATCTTTGGGGGGCTCATAGGAAGAGAGGAATAATAAATAACAACAACAACAACAATATTTAGTGGACTCATGGGGGAAGAGGGTGTAATAACAGAAACAACAACAATAGTCTTGGGATAACTCATGAGTAAGAAGGGAAAATGATAGTTATAATCATAATATGACAACAATAATGGTAACCCTTAGTGGGCTCATGCAGAAGAAGGAATGCTCATGATTATAAGAGTTAACACTTATTGAGTATTCCCTGAATGTTCACTGTGCTAAGTGTTTTATGTGCATTATTTCACACACCCCTACAAGGAAATTGTCACTCAGAGAGTTTGAGTAACTTGCCCAAGGTCACAGAGCTAGCAAGTGGCAAAGCCGGTATGAACATCCAGGTCTGTCTGACTGTGAAACCTGCCCACTTTTCCCTGTAATATACAGTGGCATGAAGGGAAACCAGCCAACCTAGCTGGTCCTGTTTGTCTTCTCGTTCTGAGCAACAAATGTCCACAGGGTTCTGGGCACAAATGTTTACCATAAGAGCCACCCTCTCTCCCTAGACTCTTATCACCAGTCCTGCACAACGGGACCTCTGGAAAATAGAATTCTCCCTCACCTCCAGTAGGGTGGCAGATCCCCTACGGGGTAGAACAGTCTGGTACCCAGACAACCAGGTGTGTCATCTTCTCATAAATGTGTGAATTGAGGGACATGAGGAAGATTCCACCTCCCTAATTACTAATGCCTGAAATTGGATCTTTGGAACAGTCTGTTCTTTATTAAGATGCAAATACCTGTTTTGATTCATTTACACCACAGTGTGAATCTTTCAGTTCATCATTTCCAAGAAAACTAGTCTCTGAGACTTTGGTCTAATGAAGTTAGCATGGTGAGCAAAGCCCTTCATAATCTCTAGTCCCTACCTCCCTCTCCAGCCTGAATCTCTCTCACTCTTCATCCTACCACCCCCATCCATGTACATTGTACCCCAGCCCAAACCAACTATTTATATATGTTATTGCTCCCTCTACCTGGAATAACCTCCATACCTACATTTTTCACCTCATTCTTACTCAGCAGTCAAAATTCAGTACAGCGGCTACCTCCTTCCAGTAAACTCTTCTCCCCCAACCAACTCAACTCTATAGTCTGGTTTAGGGAACTGTTTCCTGTGCTACTAGAACAGCCTGAGTTTTTATCTATGTCTGTCTCTGTCTGTCTGTCTATCATCTATCTATCTAAACATATTACAAAGGAGCTCTGGTGGCACAAACAATTAAGTGCTCTCCTGCTAACCAAAACATTGGCAGTTAGAACCCACCCAGTCACCAGAAAGACCTAGAAATCTGCTTTTGTGAATATTACAGCCAAGAGAACCCTATCAGACTGTTCTACTTTGTCACATGAAGTCACTAACCAAAACCAAACTCACTGCCTTTGAGTTGGATCCGACTCATAGCGACCCCTCCTTGGGTTTCCGAGGTGGAATCACGACAGAAGTAGATTGCCCCATCTTCCTTGTGAGGAGTAGCTGGTAGGTATAAACCGCCAGCCTTCTGGTTAGCAGTCAAGTGCCTTAGGCACTATGCTACCAAAGCTATGAGCCAAAAATGACTCAACGGCCTGTAACACATAATATTGACTTTCAGTATTTACTGAAACATAAAGGAGGAAGGAAAAGAAAATGAATGGGGGTAACTGGGAGTCAGGAAAGATTGACTCCTACAAAAATAAACTGTCATTCCCCTACACTGCTTAAAGTTTCCATGCCACAAATCAACTCATAGCTCTACCACAGCTCTTACCATATTATAATTCCATTATCTATGAAGAAACTGTGGCTTCATCATCAATAGATCCTCAGCTCTTTATATAATATCTGGAGCCTAAGAGGTACTCAATAAAATTGAACAGATAAATAAATGACTGACTGAATTAATGGTAAATGAATGAATGATGGAAATAAAGAACCCAAAGTGGAGAGAATTCCTGACTCAGGTCATCCTAATGACTAAAGGCTTCTGGTAAAAATGAGCTGTTCTCCAGTGAGAGACTGAGAATGACTTACTTGCAATCATACTGAGTAAAAAAAAAGATTAGAAATCCCAGGTAGTAAGGCCCCTGGGGTTGTAGCAGTCAAACAGAATTGACTCTTTAAAGACTGGTCAGATAGAGACTGGTGGAATTCTGGAGACTATGGCCCTTAGTCACTCCTGAGGCTTGGAACTGACTTCACACACACCCCGACTCTCCTACCCCTGACCCAGTGGCTTCATTTTCAGCCTTACAATAGACAGGTCTATATAGTGAACACTAGGGTGGTATGCACTCCTTAGAGCAATCAGCCATTCAGAAGGGCAGCATTTGCCCAAGGACAAAGTTCAGAAGGCAGAAAGGGTAAGGAAAGAAGGAAGAACATAAACTGGAAACACAAGGAGGTGAGATGAGTGATGTTACATTGTTGTTGCTGTGGTTGTTAGGAGCCATTCAGTCAGGTCTGACTCATAGTGACCCTATGTACAACAGAACGAAACGCTGCCCTGTCCTGCACCAGCCTCACAATCCTTGTTGTACCTGAGCCCATTGTCACAGCCATTGTGTCACTCCATCTCATTGAGGGCTTTTCCCTTTTTTGCTGACCCTCCACTTTACCAAGCATGATATCCTTCTCCAGAGAATGGTCCCTTCTGACAACCTCACCAAAGTGGGTGAGACCAAGTCTGGACATTCTCACTTCCAAGGAGCATTCCAGCTGCACTTCTTCCAGGACAGCTTTGTTCATTCTACTGGTAGTCCATAGTACTTTCAGTATTCTTTGCCAACACCACAATTCAAAAGCATCAACTCTTCTTCAGCCTTCCTTATTCATTGTCTAACTTTCACATGCATATGTTGTTGTTGTCGTTGTTATTTGCCGTTGAATCAGACCGACTCATAGCAACCCTTACTTTGGTTTCCGAGGCAATATCACTGTGGAAGTAGATTGCCCAATCTTCCTTCAAGGAGTGGCTGATGGGTTTGAACCTCCACCCTTCTGGTTAGCAGTCAAGTGATGAGGTGATTGAAAACACTATGGCTTGGGTTAGCCGCACTTTAGTCTTCAAAGAGACATCTTTGCTCTTCAGCACTTTAAAGAGGTCTTTTGCAGCAGATTTGCCCAGTGCAATACGACATCTGATTTCTTGATTGCTGATTCCATTGGTGTTGTTTGTGAAACCAAGTAATATGAAATCTTTGACAACTTCAATCTTTTCTCCATTTATCATGATGCTGCTTATTGGTTTGATGTTACATTGAGGAGATTGCAACTAATGACATGAAAAAAAATGTGTATGAATTGTGAATGGGAAAGTGGTTTGCTCTGTAAATCTTCACTCAAATCACAATAAAAAGTTTTTGGTTTTTTTAAAAGGCTTCTTTCTAGTCTCCAATAGCCCCCAGAAGCCCACAAAAATATCTGCTCCTGGGAACATGTGGTCCTCAAGCTCCTACACTCTCCTAATTGAATGGAGAAACAACTGGATTTGAAGCCAGGAGACCTGGATTCAAATCATGATTCTGCCACTTATAAGCTCTAATCCCTGGGCCAAGTCAGTTGACTATTGTGAGTTTCAGTTTCATCATCTGCAGGATAGAAATGATTAATACATCTACTCTGAAGGGCTATTTTGCAGATTCAGTGAGGCAGCATATATGAAAGTCTTAATCACCTAGTGCTGCTATACCAAAATACCACCAGTGGATAGCTGTAAGAAAAATTTCTTCTCTCCTGGTTTAGGATGTTAGAAGTCTGAATTCAGAGTGCCGGCTCTAGAGGAAGGCTTTCTCTCTCTGTCGGCTCTGAGGGAAGGTCCTTGTCTCCTTTTAACATCTGTGGGCTCAGCTACCCTTGGAAATCTCCATATGCCTTCTGCTGGGTCTAGGAGGTTCCCAGCACAGAAACCCTGGTCCAAAGGACACATTCCACTCCTGGCTCTTCTTTCTTGATGTTAATAGGTGCCTCTTTCTCTGCTCACTTCTCTATCCTTTCATCTCTTGTAAGATAAAAGATGTTGCAGGCCACAACCCAGGGAATCTCTCATTATCAGGGTTGTGACCTGAGTAAGGGTGTTGCATCCCACCCTGATCCTCTTACAATTGATTGACTGATCACATAAGATCACATCATGGGGGTGATTACATCATTACATAAGGGACAAATCACATCATTACATAACTGCCAATGAGAATCATGGCCTAGTCAAGTTGACATATATTTTGCAGGGACAAAATTCAATCTATGATGGTAGGTATTTAAGAAATGTTACACTCTGTCCCTATTCTTGTCCTTCATTGGTATTGTTGGCCTAGATAAGAAATCCCTTAGGTCCTCTGAATTCCAGGGGCAGACAAAGATATATTTAATCAAATCTGACATCTCAGATATCAGCAAAGTACTTGGGAGCATGGTTAGGAGAAAGAGGGATGGTGGATGGAGGAGGAGCTAGAAAAGCTAGAGAAAGAGAATAACAGAATACTTTATAATATTTTACTTACTAGAAAAGGGAGCAGGAAAAGAGAAAGAGGTCAGGCTGACAGTGTAGCTTAGACTGGAAAAGTCCCCAAAACAAGAGCAATGCCCCTTGACTCTGGTTTGAATCCCTATCTCCTGAGGACTGTCATGATGTAAGACCTTTCTTCTTCTAAAAGCCAGTCAACAGGAAGTTTTCCACCACACCTCTTCAGAAAAGGAGGTTTGATTTCTGCCATACCTCCTTCAACACAAGCACTGTCAACCTAAATATTCTTTAGATCCACCATGGGCTAGAACAGTTGGTTATGAGTTCACAGGAAGAGGACAGATCTATGGGGAGAAAGAAAGAGTCTGAGCATAATGGACTCACCTGACATCCCCACACCCACTATGACCCCAACCACACTCACAGTCATGTCATCGCATGTCCAGAGAAACCCTACTTCCTTTCAGTACTACCTCTCTTCATGGGAGCTTGCAATGAGAGGAATAACCAAATGGAAGAGTAATCTCCCTGGCTTCAAGTGACTGGAACAATATCCAAGATTTTTCTTCAGAACTCACAGAAAAACTCTAGATTTTGTGCCTACATCACCTTAATTTCCTAAGCACTTCAGTGTGTCACTAAAAGACAAAGGTCTGATATTCCTTCCCTTTGCAAACCCATATTCCTTCTCAAAGCTTCCTCTTCAGAGGCCTCCTTTAGGTCTGAGATAGCCAAATGGTTGCCATGGGAACCTGCCCCTCCTTTGCCTCTAATCACCTGTTCTAGAGGGATAAAGCTTCAACTCCCATTTCTATTAGATGAGATCACATCAATCAGTTATACTAATTTCCTATAGTGTTTCTGAGAATTTCAGCTGGAAATAGCTTTTATGTTTTGTGAAAAAGAAACTGGTTGTCGATCCATATATTGCATACCACTACCATCCTTGCCTGCCCCTGTGAAAACCTATGTTTGTAATACACTTGAGTCCAGTCATATAGTGAGCATAAAATTTCAGCCCTCTCATGTAAAGTTAAGGAGTCCTGCTGGCTCAGTGGTTAAGCACTCAGCTGCTACCCAAAGGTCAGCAGTTTGAATCTACCAGCTGCTCCATGGGAGAAAGATGAGGCAGTGTGCTTCCATAAAGACTGCATCTTTGGAAACCCCATGGGGCAGTTCTACTCTGTTCTATAAGGTTACTATGAGTCAGAATCAGCAATGGGTTTAATCCATAAGATGTCAAAGTTCAAACTTTTATATTATAAAACTTTCAATTGTTTTTTTAAAATAAAAGCTAGAAAATAAACAACTTGCATTAATACCAGTATTGTGGGGGAATTATTAGCACACAAAGTTGTCAGACAGTCCTACCCATGAGAAATTGGCTGCAGATCCCTGTGTGTAACATCACACAGCACTAGGTTCGAGTAAAACTACGTTTCCTGATGTCTTGGATTTGGTCTGGAAAGGAGGTGGGGAATCCATAGTCTTTCTCCCCTACCACCTCTTCTGTGCTTGTCTCTCATTACTTGGAGCTGAAGTCCTTACAGCAGTAGAATTGTGAAGAGGATCTTGCATCTAGAAATTTGGGGTAAGATGAAAATCACAGCTACTTCTCCTTGAAATGGCTCTCAACTCATCCTGGCTCCAGGAAGAAGCCCACAGTGCTTCTCCCTGCCTTCTGTCCACATTCACCCAGGCTGCTCTCCTCATCCCTGTCACAGGCCTGAATAGTGCAAAGCACTCCAGCTGCTGACCCAATGCAGTTCAGAGGCCATTCTGCTCCCAACCCCCACCTTCCTGTAGTTCCCCATACAGAGCATTGTGCCTAGCACAAAGCCTCTTGTAGAAGCTTAATACATACAAACAATAAAGCAAGCACATTTGCATTCTCAATTAGGGGAGAAATTGGGTTAAGGGGAACTTCAACGCCTGAATCATAGATAGTGAGTAGGAATTGAGTGAGGGACAGGGTCTTCAGGAAGATGCCAGAATCAGTGGCCCAGGGAGGCTGGATGCTGGAAACAGGGAAACACAGACAGGAAAACCAGGGCCAGGAGAGGGGGCTCTAAGAAGAGGTGGAGTTTGCATTAAGCTGGCTCTTATTTTGTGACTTATTTTTGATTCAGACAGAGTCCAATTTCCCAGCACTAAAAGATCTGTGTCCCCGCCCAATCTTATGAAGACATAAGGAAGATGAAGGAGGGAGACTGACCTATGAGAGCTCTGGAGCACTTTGTAGGAAAGAAACTTAGAGCTACCCACAGTGAAGTGAATTTTATTAGTGAGCATTATCTCCCTTGTTTTCAGAAAATAACAAATGGCCTTAATAGCTTAGGGCATCGTTACCAACAAAATATATAGGTACTAAGATTTTCTTATAACATTTTTCACTATAGAACAAAACAAGGCAGGTCCATCATGGACTCCATTAAAGGAGTTTTAGTTACTGAAGTATCAAAAGCATCTTGCCATTAGGTGTTCCCAGGCAAGGAACCTGAGGAAAGTGTTATTGCAAAGCCATGAGTAATAAAAGCATCTAACAAAATGAGGTACTTTCTTTCCTTTGGAACAATGATGACTCCAAGACTGCTAGCAGAACATACACTGTCCCAGATCTCATGGTCAGTAGTAGCAAATCTATAGAACAAAGGTGAGCATAGCTTGAATCAAAGTCAATAGTCTTACCACATTAAACCCAAGGAAGGACATATGAAGAATTTGACAAGGCTACAATGAAAATATCATATATTTATATGCTTATTTGGGAGCTCTGGTAGCATAGTGCCTATGACACTTGACTGCTAACCAGAAGGCTGGAGGTTCAAATCCATCAGCCACTCATCAGAAGGAAGATTGGGTAATCTACTTCCATAGTGATACTGCCTCAGAAACCCAAGGAGGGGTCTGTATGAGTCAGATCCAACTCCATGGCACTGAGTTTGGTTTTGGTTTTTGTATATGCTTGTTTATATCCTGCATATCTTCAAAAAGGCTTTGAAGAAACCACCAGTTGGTAAATTCTTGATACAATTAATCCAAAATCTGTTAACAAAGTATAAAAGTAGTGCAAAGGGGAGAAGAGAGGGGAAAACAAAATATAGTCAGCCCTCAGTATCTCTGGGGGATTGGTTCCAGTACACCTGGAGATACCAAAACCTGGAGATGTCCATGTCCCTTATATAAAATGGAATAATATTTGCATATCCACCACTCGTCTGTCAGTTTGTCATACTGGGCTAGCTTGAGTGTTATTGTGAGGCTGGAGGCTATGCCACCAGTATTTCAAATTCCAGCAGAGTCACCCATGGTGGACAGGTTTCAGCAGAGCTTCCAGACTAAGACAGACTCGGAAGAAAGAAGGGGCAATCCACTTCTCAAAGTAGAGAAAAACTGTCTGATGTATTACTGGAAAACTTTATGAATAACCCTGAAAAACTGTCTGATATACTGCCAGAAGATGAGCCCCTTAGGTCAGAAGGCACTCAAAATATGACTAGGAAAGAGCTGCCACCTCAAAAGTATTGTTGAAATTATTGACATGGATGGAGTAAAGCTTTCGGGACCTCCATCTGCTGATGAGGCATGACTCAAAATGGGAAGAAACAGCTGCAAACATCCATTAATAATCAGAACATGGAATGGACAAAGTATGAATGTAGGAAAATTGAAAGTTGTCAAAAATGGAATGAAACACATAAAGATCAATATCACAGACATTAGGAAGCCAAAATGGACTGGTTTTGGCCATTTTAAATCCAACAACCATATAATCTACTACACTGGGAATAACAAAGTGAAGACGAATGGTGTGGCATATCAAGATCTTTCCTGAAGTACAATGCTGTCAGTGATAGGATACTATCCACACACCTACAAGGAAGATCTAGTTAACACTACCACTATTCAAATTTATGCACTAATCACTAAAGACAAAGATGATGAAATTGAAGATTTTTACCAACTTCTGGAGTCTGCAATTGACCAAACATGCAATCAAGATGTATTGATTATTACTGGTGATAGGAATGCGAAAGTTGGGAACAAAGAAGAATCACCAGTAGCTGCAAAATATGGCCTTGGTAATAGAAATGACACTGGAGATCACATGACAGAATTTTTCAAGACCAATGACTTATTCATTGCAAATACCTTTTTTTAAAAACATAAGTGATGACTATATATGTGAACTCCACCAGATGGAATACATAGGAATCAGATCAACTACATCTGTGGAAAAAGGCAATGGAGAAGCTCAGGATCTTCAGACGAAACAAGGCCAGGAGCTGACTGTGAAACAGACCATTAATTGCTCATATGCAAGTACAAGTAAAAGCTGAAGACAATTAAAACAAATCCATGAGAGACAAAATATGACCTTGATTATATCCCACATGAATTTAGAGATGATTCGAAGAACACATTTGATGCATTGAACAGCAATGACTGAAAACCAAATGAACTGTGGGATGAAATCAAGAACATCACCCATGAAGAAAGCAAAAGGTCTATAAAAAGACAGGAAAGAAAGAAAAGACAAAAGTGGATGTCAGAAGAGACTCTGAAACTTGCTCTTGAATGGAGAGTAGCTAAAGCAAATGGAAGAAATGACAAGCTAAGAGAGCTGAACAGAA